>NC_139162.1:28790773-29111534 GCF_964270905.1 Leucopleurus acutus
TATGCCCGGTAGTGGGATTGCTGCGTCATACCGTAGTTCTATTTGCAGTGTTTTAAGGAACCTCCATACTGTTCTCATAGTGGCTGTACCAATTCACATTCCCACCGGCAGTGCAGGAGTGCTTCCTTTTCTACACACCCTCTCCCACATTTATTGTTTCTAGATTTTTTGATGATGGCCATTCTGACTGGTGTGAGATGATATCTCATTGTAGTTTTGATTTGCATTTCTCTAATGATTAATGATGTTGAGCATTCTTTCATGTGTTTGTTGGCAGTCTGTATATCTCCTTTGGAGAAAAGTCTATTTAGGTCTTCTGCCCATTTTTGGATTGGGTTGTTTGTTCTTTTGTTACTGAGCTGCATGAGCTGCTTGTAAATTTTGGAAATTAATCCTTTGTCGGTTGCTTCATTTGCAAATGTTTTCTCCCATTCTGAGGGTTGTCTTTTGGTCTTGTTTATGGTTTCCTTTGCTGTGCAAAAGCTTTGAAGTTTCGTTAGGTCCCATTTGTTTATCTTTTTTTTTTTTTTTCCCATGTCTCTAGGAGGTGGGTCAAAAAGGATCTTGCTGTGATTTATGTCATAGAGTGTTCTGCCTATGTTTTCCTGTAAGAGTTTGATAGTTTCTGGCCTTACATTTAGGTCTTTAATCCATTTTGAGCTCATTTTTGTGTATGGTGTTAGGGAGTGATCTAATCTCATACTTTCAAATGTACCTGTCCAGTTTTCCCAGCACCACTTATTATTGAAGAGGCTGTCCTTTCTCCACTGTACATTCCTGCCTCCTTTATGAAAGATTAGGTGACCATATGTGCGTGGGTTTATCTCTGGGCTTTCCATCCCGTTCCTTTGATCTGTCTTTCTGTTTTTGTGCCACTACCATACTGTCTTGATGACTGGAGCTTTGTAGTACAGTCTGAAGTCAGGGAGCCTGATTCCTCCAGCTCCGTTTTTCGTTCTCAAGATGGCTTTGGCTATTCGGGGTCTCTTGTGTTTCCATACAAATTGTGAAATTTTTTGTTCTAGGTCTGTGAAGAATGCCAGTGGTAGTTTGATAGGGATTGCATTGAATCTGTAGATTGCTTTGGGTAGTAGAGTCATTTTCACAATGTTGATTCTTCCAGTCCAGGAACATGGTGTATCTCTCCATCTACTTGTATCATCTTTAATTTCTTTCATCAGTGTCTTACAATTTTCTGCATACAGGCCTTTTGTCTCCTTAGGTAGGTTTATTCCTAGAAATTTTATTCGTTTTGTTGCAGTGGTAAATGGGAGTGTTTTCTTGATTTCACTTCCAGATTTTTCATCATTAGTGTGTAGGAAGGAATGCAGGAGATTTCTGTGCATTAATTTTTTTTACAAGTTATCTCATTATTGCCTCTATTTGTCAAATACAAGTTCACAGTCTTATATTGCTGTAGACTCTTTCTACTATGTTTAATATCATAAATTCACTACCCTAAATTTTCTCCCCTTCTTTATTGATGTTACATGTTAAGAAACATACTTTATTTTTTTAAACCTCTTTATTGGGGTATAATTGCTTTACAATGGTGTGTTAGTTTCTGCTTTATAACAAAGTGAATCATTTATACATACACATATGTTCCCATATCTCTTCCCTCTTGCGTCTCTCTCCCTCCCACCCGCCCTATCCCACCCCTCCAGGCGGTCACAAAGCACCGAGCTGATATCCCCGTGCTATGTGGCTGCTTCCCACTAGCTATCTACCTCACGTTTGGTAGTGTCTATATGTCCATGCCTCTCTCTCGCTTTGTCACAGCTCACCCTTCCCCCTCCCCATATCCTCAAGTCCGTTCTCCAGTAGGTCTGTGTCTTTATTCCTGTCTTACCCCTAGGTTCTTCACGGCATTGTTTTCCCTTAAATTCCATATATATGTGTTAGCATTCGGTATTTGTCTTTCTCCTTCTGACCTCCTTCACTCTGTATGACAGACTCTAGGTCTATCCACCTCATTACAAATAGCTCAATTTCCTTCCTTTTTATGGCTGAGTAATATTCCATTGTATATATGTGCCACATCTTCTTTATCCATTCATCCGATGACGGGCACTTAGGTTGTTTCCATCTCCGGACGATTGTAAATACAGCTGCAGTGAACATTTTGGTACATGACTCTTTTTGAATTATGGTTTTCTCAGGGTATATGCCCGGTAGTGGGATTGCTGCGTCATACCGTAGTTCTATTTGCAGTGTTTTAAGGAACCTCCATACTGTTCTCATAGTGGCTGTACCAATTCACATTCCCACCGGCAGTGCAGGAGTGCTTCCTTTTCTACACACCCTCTCCCACATTTATTGTTTCTAGATTTTTTGATGATGGCCATTCTGACTGGTGTGAGATGATATCTCATTGTAGTTTTGATTTGCATTTCTCTAATGATTAATGATGTTGAGCATTCTTTCATGTGTTTGTTGGCAGTCTGTATATCTCCTTTGGAGAAAAGTCTATTTAGGTCTTCTGCCCATTTTTGGATTGGGTTGTTTGTTCTTTTGTTACTGAGCTGCATGAGCTGCTTGTAAATTTTGGAAATTAATCCTTTGTCGGTTGCTTCATTTGCAAATGTTTTCTCCCATTCTGAGGGTTGTCTTTTGGTCTTGTTTATGGTTTCCTTTGCTGTGCAAAAGCTTTGAAGTTTCGTTAGGTCCCATTTGTTTATCTTTTTTTTTTTTTTTCCCATGTCTCTAGGAGGTGGGTCAAAAAGGATCTTGCTGTGATTTATGTCATAGAGTGTTCTGCCTATGTTTTCCTGTAAGAGTTTGATAGTTTCTGGCCTTACATTTAGGTCTTTAATCCATTTTGAGCTCATTTTTGTGTATGGTGTTAGGGAGTGATCTAATCTCATACTTTCAAATGTACCTGTCCAGTTTTCCCAGCACCACTTATTATTGAAGAGGCTGTCCTTTCTCCACTGTACATTCCTGCCTCCTTTATGAAAGATTAGGTGACCATATGTGCGTGGGTTTATCTCTGGGCTTTCCATCCCGTTCCTTTGATCTGTCTTTCTGTTTTTGTGCCACTACCATACTGTCTTGATGACTGGAGCTTTGTAGTACAGTCTGAAGTCAGGGAGCCTGATTCCTCCAGCTCCGTTTTTCGTTCTCAAGATGGCTTTGGCTATTCGGGGTCTCTTGTGTTTCCATACAAATTGTGAAATTTTTTGTTCTAGGTCTGTGAAGAATGCCAGTGGTAGTTTGATAGGGATTGCATTGAATCTGTAGATTGCTTTGGGTAGTAGAGTCATTTTCACAATGTTGATTCTTCCAGTCCAGGAACATGGTGTATCTCTCCATCTACTTGTATCATCTTTAATTTCTTTCATCAGTGTCTTACAATTTTCTGCATACAGGCCTTTTGTCTCCTTAGGTAGGTTTATTCCTAGAAATTTTATTCGTTTTGTTGCAGTGGTAAATGGGAGTGTTTTCTTGATTTCACTTCCAGATTTTTCATCATTAGTGTGTAGGAAGGAATGCAGGAGATTTCTGTGCATTAATTTTTTTTACAAGTTATCTCATTATTGCCTCTATTTGTCAAATACAAGTTCACAGTCTTATATTGCTGTAGACTCTTTCTACTATGTTTAATATCATAAATTCACTACCCTAAATTTTCTCCCCTTCTTTATTGATGTTACATGTTAAGAAACATACTTTATTTTTTTAAACCTCTTTATTGGGGTATAATTGCTTTACAATGGTGTGTTAGTTTCTGCTTTATAACAAAGTGAATCATTTATACATACACATATGTTCCCATATCTCTTCCCTCTTGCGTCTCTCTCCCTCCCACCCGCCCTATCCCACCCCTCCAGGCGGTCACAAAGCACCGAGCTGATATCCCCGTGCTATGTGGCTGCTTCCCACTAGCTATCTACCTCACGTTTGGTAGTGTCTATATGTCCATGCCTCTCTCTCGCTTTGTCACAGCTCACCCTTCCCCCTCCCCATATCCTCAAGTCCGTTCTCCAGTAGGTCTGTGTCTTTATTCCTGTCTTACCCCTAGGTTCTTCACGACATTGTTTTCCCTTAAATTCCATATATATGTGTTAGCATTCGATATTTGTCTTTCTCCTTCTGACCTCCTTCACTCTGTATGACAGACTCTAGGTCTATCCACCTCATTACAAATAGCTCAATTTCCTTCCTTTTTATGGCTGAGTAATATTCCATTGTATATATGTGCCACATCTTCTTTATCCATTCATCCGATGACGGGCACTTAGGTTGTTTCCATCTCCGGACGATTGTAAATACAGCTGCAGTGAACATTTTGGTACATGACTCTTTTTGAATTATGGTTTTCTCAGGGTATATGCCCGGTAGTGGGATTGCTGCGTCATACCGTAGTTCTATTTGCAGTGTTTTAAGGAACCTCCATACTGTTCTCATAGTGGCTGTACCAATTCACATTCCCACCGGCAGTGCAGGAGTGCTTCCTTTTCTACACACCCTCTCCCACATTTATTGTTTCTAGATTTTTTGATGATGGCCATTCTGACTGGTGTGAGATGATATCTCATTGTAGTTTTGATTTGCATTTCTCTAATGATTAATGATGTTGAGCATTCTTTCATGTGTTTGTTGGCAGTCTGTATATCTCCTTTGGAGAAAAGTCTATTTAGGTCTTCTGCCCATTTTTGGATTGGGTTGTTTGTTCTTTTGTTACTGAGCTGCATGAGCTGCTTGTAAATTTTGGAAATTAATCCTTTGTCGGTTGCTTCATTTGCAAATGTTTTCTCCCATTCTGAGGGTTGTCTTTTGGTCTTGTTTATGGTTTCCTTTGCTGTGCAAAAGCTTTGAAGTTTCGTTAGGTCCCATTTGTTTATCTTTTTTTTTTTTTTTCCCATGTCTCTAGGAGGTGGGTCAAAAAGGATCTTGCTGTGATTTATGTCATAGAGTGTTCTGCCTATGTTTTCCTGTAAGAGTTTGATAGTTTCTGGCCTTACATTTAGGTCTTTAATCCATTTTGAGCTCATTTTTGTGTATGGTGTTAGGGAGTGATCTAATCTCATACTTTCAAATGTACCTGTCCAGTTTTCCCAGCACCACTTATTATTGAAGAGGCTGTCCTTTCTCCACTGTACATTCCTGCCTCCTTTATGAAAGATTAGGTGACCATATGTGCGTGGGTTTATCTCTGGGCTTTCCATCCCGTTCCTTTGATCTGTCTTTCTGTTTTTGTGCCACTACCATACTGTCTTGATGACTGGAGCTTTGTAGTACAGTCTGAAGTCAGGGAGCCTGATTCCTCCAGCTCCGTTTTTCGTTCTCAAGATGGCTTTGGCTATTCGGGGTCTCTTGTGTTTCCATACAAATTGTGAAATTTTTTGTTCTAGGTCTGTGAAGAATGCCAGTGGTAGTTTGATAGGGATTGCATTGAATCTGTAGATTGCTTTGGGTAGTAGAGTCATTTTCACAATGTTGATTCTTCCAGTCCAGGAACATGGTGTATCTCTCCATCTACTTGTATCATCTTTAATTTCTTTCATCAGTGTCTTACAATTTTCTGCATACAGGCCTTTTGTCTCCTTAGGTAGGTTTATTCCTAGAAATTTTATTCGTTTTGTTGCAGTGGTAAATGGGAGTGTTTTCTTGATTTCACTTCCAGATTTTTCATCATTAGTGTGTAGGAAGGAATGCAGGAGATTTCTGTGCATTAATTTTTTTTACAAGTTATCTCATTATTGCCTCTATTTGTCAAATACAAGTTCACAGTCTTATATTGCTGTAGACTCTTTCTACTATGTTTAATATCATAAATTCACTACCCTAAATTTTCTCCCCTTCTTTATTGATGTTACATGTTAAGAAACATACTTTATTTTTTTAAACCTCTTTATTGGGGTATAATTGCTTTACAATGGTGTGTTAGTTTCTGCTTTATAACAAAGTGAATCATTTATACATACACATATGTTCCCATATCTCTTCCCTCTTGCGTCTCTCTCCCTCCCACCCGCCCTATCCCACCCCTCCAGGCGGTCACAAAGCACCGAGCTGATATCCCCGTGCTATGTGGCTGCTTCCCACTAGCTATCTACCTCACGTTTGGTAGTGTCTATATGTCCATGCCTCTCTCTCGCTTTGTCACAGCTCACCCTTCCCCCTCCCCATATCCTCAAGTCCGTTCTCCAGTAGGTCTGTGTCTTTATTCCTGTCTTACCCCTAGGTTCTTCACGACATTGTTTTCCCTTAAATTCCATATATATGTGTTAGCATTCGGTATTTGTCTTTCTCCTTCTGACCTCCTTCACTCTGTATGACAGACTCTAGGTCTATCCACCTCATTACAAATAGCTCAATTTCCTTCCTTTTTATGGCTGAGTAATATTCCATTGTATATATGTGCCACATCTTCTTTATCCATTCATCCGATGACGGGCACTTAGGTTGTTTCCATCTCCGGACGATTGTAAATACAGCTGCAGTGAACATTTTGGTACATGACTCTTTTTGAATTATGGTTTTCTCAGGGTATATGCCCGGTAGTGGGATTGCTGCGTCATACCGTAGTTCTATTTGCAGTGTTTTAAGGAACCTCCATACTGTTCTCATAGTGGCTGTACCAATTCACATTCCCACCGGCAGTGCAGGAGTGCTTCCTTTTCTACACACCCTCTCCCACATTTATTGTTTCTAGATTTTTTGATGATGGCCATTCTGACTGGTGTGAGATGATATCTCATTGTAGTTTTGATTTGCATTTCTCTAATGATTAATGATGTTGAGCATTCTTTCATGTGTTTGTTGGCAGTCTGTATATCTCCTTTGGAGAAAAGTCTATTTAGGTCTTCTGCCCATTTTTGGATTGGGTTGTTTGTTCTTTTGTTACTGAGCTGCATGAGCTGCTTGTAAATTTTGGAAATTAATCCTTTGTCGGTTGCTTCATTTGCAAATGTTTTCTCCCATTCTGAGGGTTGTCTTTTGGTCTTGTTTATGGTTTCCTTTGCTGTGCAAAAGCTTTGAAGTTTCGTTAGGTCCCATTTGTTTATCTTTTTTTTTTTTTTTCCCATGTCTCTAGGAGGTGGGTCAAAAAGGATCTTGCTGTGATTTATGTCATAGAGTGTTCTGCCTATGTTTTCCTGTAAGAGTTTGATAGTTTCTGGCCTTACATTTAGGTCTTTAATCCATTTTGAGCTCATTTTTGTGTATGGTGTTAGGGAGTGATCTAATCTCATACTTTCAAATGTACCTGTCCAGTTTTCCCAGCACCACTTATTATTGAAGAGGCTGTCCTTTCTCCACTGTACATTCCTGCCTCCTTTATGAAAGATTAGGTGACCATATGTGCGTGGGTTTATCTCTGGGCTTTCCATCCCGTTCCTTTGATCTGTCTTTCTGTTTTTGTGCCACTACCATACTGTCTTGATGACTGGAGCTTTGTAGTACAGTCTGAAGTCAGGGAGCCTGATTCCTCCAGCTCCGTTTTTCGTTCTCAAGATGGCTTTGGCTATTCGGGGTCTCTTGTGTTTCCATACAAATTGTGAAATTTTTTGTTCTAGGTCTGTGAAGAATGCCAGTGGTAGTTTGATAGGGATTGCATTGAATCTGTAGATTGCTTTGGGTAGTAGAGTCATTTTCACAATGTTGATTCTTCCAGTCCAGGAACATGGTGTATCTCTCCATCTACTTGTATCATCTTTAATTTCTTTCATCAGTGTCTTACAATTTTCTGCATACAGGCCTTTTGTCTCCTTAGGTAGGTTTATTCCTAGAAATTTTATTCGTTTTGTTGCAGTGGTAAATGGGAGTGTTTTCTTGATTTCACTTCCAGATTTTTCATCATTAGTGTGTAGGAAGGAATGCAGGAGATTTCTGTGCATTAATTTTTTTTACAAGTTATCTCATTATTGCCTCTATTTGTCAAATACAAGTTCACAGTCTTATATTGCTGTAGACTCTTTCTACTATGTTTAATATCATAAATTCACTACCCTAAATTTTCTCCCCTTCTTTATTGATGTTACATGTTAAGAAACATACTTTATTTTTTTAAACCTCTTTATTGGGGTATAATTGCTTTACAATGGTGTGTTAGTTTCTGCTTTATAACAAAGTGAATCATTTATACATATACATATGTTCCCATATCTCTTCCCTCTTGCGTCTCTCTCCCTCCCACCCGCCCTATCCCACCCCTCCAGGCGGTCACAAAGCACCGAGCTGATATCCCCGTGCTATGTGGCTGCTTCCCACTAGCTATCTACCTCACGTTTGGTAGTGTCTATATGTCCATGCCTCTCTCTCGCTTTGTCACAGCTCACCCTTCCCCCTCCCCATATCCTCAAGTCCGTTCTCCAGTAGGTCTGTGTCTTTATTCCTGTCTTACCCCTAGGTTCTTCACGACATTGTTTTCCCTTAAATTCCATATATATGTGTTAGCATTCGGTATTTGTCTTTCTCCTTCTGACCTCCTTCACTCTGTATGACAGACTCTAGGTCTATCCACCTCATTACAAATAGCTCAATTTCCTTCTTTTTTATGGCTGAGTAATATTCCATTGTATATATGTGCCACATCTTCTTTATCCATTCATCCGATGACGGGCACTTAGGTTGTTTCCATCTCCGGACGATTGTAAATACAGCTGCAGTGAACATTTTGGTACATGACTCTTTTTGAATTATGGTTTTCTCAGGGTATATGCCCGGTAGTGGGATTGCTGCGTCATACCGTAGTTCTATTTGCAGTGTTTTAAGGAACCTCCATACTGTTCTCATAGTGGCTGTACCAATTCACATTCCCACCTGCAGTGCAGGAGTGCTTCCTTTTCTACACACCCTCTCCCACTTTTATTGTTTCTAGATTGTTTGATGATGGCCATTCTGACTGGTATGAGATGATATCTCATTGTAGTTTTGATTTGCATTTCTCTAATGATTAATGATGTTGAGCATTCTTTCACGTGTTTGTTGGCAGTCTGTATATCTCCTTTGGAGAAAAGTCTGTTTAGGTCTTCTGCCCGTTTTTGGATTGGGTTGTTTGTTCTTTTGTTACTGAGCTGCATGAGCTGCTTGTAAATTTTGGAAATTAATCCTTTGTCGGTTGCTTCATTTGCAAATGTTTTCTCCCATTCTGAGGGTTGTCTTTTGGTCTTGTTTATGGTTTCCTTTGCTGTGCAAAAGCTTTGAAGTTTCGTTAGGTCCCATTTGTTTATCTTTTTTTTTTTTTCCCCATGTCTCTAGGAGGTGGGTCAAAAAGGATCTTGCTGTGATTTATGTCATAGAGTGTTCTGCCTATGTTTTCCTGTAAGAGTTTGATAGTTTCTGGCCTTACATTTAGGTCTTTAATCCATTTTGAGCTCATTTTTGTGTATGGTGTTAGGGAGTGATCTAATCTCATACTTTCAAATGTACCTGTCCAGTTTTCCCAGCACCACTTATTATTGAAGAGGCTGTCCTTTCTCCACTGTACATTCCTGCCTCCTTTATGAAAGATTAGGTGACCATATGTGCGTGGGTTTCTCTGGGCTTTCCATCCCGTTCCTTTGATCTGTCTTTCTGTTTTTGTGCCACTACCATACTGTCTTGATGACTGGAGCTTTGTAGTACAGTCTGAAGTCAGGGAGCCTGATTCCTCCAGCTCCGTTTTTCGTTCTCAAGATGGCTTTGGCTATTCGGGGTCTCTTGTGTTTCCATACAAATTGTGAAATTTTTTGTTCTAGGTCTGTGAAGAATGCCAGTGGTAGTTTGATAGGGATTGCATTGAATCTGTAGATTGCTTTGGGTAGTAGAGTCATTTTCACAATGTTGATTCTTCCAGTCCAGGAACATGGTGTATCTCTCCATCTACTTGTATCATCTTTAATTTCTTTCATCAGTGTCTTACAATTTTCTGCATACAGGCCTTTTGTCTCCTTAGGTAGGTTTATTCCTAGAAATTTTATTCGTTTTGTTGCAGTGGTAAATGGGAGTGTTTTCTTGATTTCACTTCCAGATTTTTCATCATTAGTGTGTAGGAAGGAATGCAGGAGATTTCTGTGCATTAATTTTTTTTACAAGTTATCTCATTATTGCCTCTATTTGTCAAATACAAGTTCACAGTCTTATATTGCTGTAGACTCTTTCTACTATGTTTAATATCATAAATTCACTACCCTAAATTTTCTCCCCTTCTTTATTGATGTTACATGTTAAGAAACATACTTTATTTTTTTAAACCTCTTTATTGGGGTATAATTGCTTTACAATGGTGTGTTAGTTTCTGCTTTATAACAAAGTGAATCATTTATACATACACATATGTTCCCATATCTCTTCCCTCTTGCGTCTCTCTCCCTCCCACCCGCCCTATCCCACCCCTCCAGGCGGTCACAAAGCACCGAGCTGATATCCCCGTGCTATGTGGCTGCTTCCCACTAGCTATCTACCTCACGTTTGGTAGTGTCTATATGTCCATGCCTCTCTCTCGCTTTGTCACAGCTCACCCTTCCCCCTCCCCATATCCTCAAGTCCGTTCTCCAGTAGGTCTGTGTCTTTATTCCTGTCTTACCCCTAGGTTCTTCACGACATTGTTTTCCCTTAAATTCCATATATATGTGTTAGCATTCGGTATTTGTCTTTCTCCTTCTGACCTCCTTCACTCTGTATGACAGACTCTAGGTCTATCCACCTCATTACAAATAGCTCAATTTCCTTCCTTTTTATGGCTGAGTAATATTCCATTGTATATATGTGCCACATCTTCTTTATCCATTCATCCGATGACGGGCACTTAGGTTGTTTCCATCTCCGGACGATTGTAAATACAGCTGCAGTGAACATTTTGGTACATGACTCTTTTTGAATTATGGTTTTCTCAGGGTATATGCCCGGTAGTGGGATTGCTGCGTCATACCGTAGTTCTATTTGCAGTGTTTTAAGGAACCTCCATACTGTTCTCATAGTGGCTGTACCAATTCACATTCCCACCGGCAGTGCAGGAGTGCTTCCTTTTCTACACACCCTCTCCCACATTTATTGTTTCTAGATTTTTTGATGATGGCCATTCTGACTGGTGTGAGATGATATCTCATTGTAGTTTTGATTTGCATTTCTCTAATGATTAATGATGTTGAGCATTCTTTCATGTGTTTGTTGGCAGTCTGTATATCTCCTTTGGAGAAAAGTCTATTTAGGTCTTCTGCCCATTTTTGGATTGGGTTGTTTGTTCTTTTGTTACTGAGCTGCATGAGCTGCTTGTAAATTTTGGAAATTAATCCTTTGTCGGTTGCTTCATTTGCAAATGTTTTCTCCCATTCTGAGGGTTGTCTTTTGGTCTTGTTTATGGTTTCCTTTGCTGTGCAAAAGCTTTGAAGTTTCGTTAGGTCCCATTTGTTTATCTTTTTTTTTTTTTTTCCCATGTCTCTAGGAGGTGGGTCAAAAAGGATCTTGCTGTGATTTATGTCATAGAGTGTTCTGCCTATGTTTTCCTGTAAGAGTTTGATAGTTTCTGGCCTTACATTTAGGTCTTTAATCCATTTTGAGCTCATTTTTGTGTATGGTGTTAGGGAGTGATCTAATCTCATACTTTCAAATGTACCTGTCCAGTTTTCCCAGCACCACTTATTATTGAAGAGGCTGTCCTTTCTCCACTGTACATTCCTGCCTCCTTTATGAAAGATTAGGTGACCATATGTGCGTGGGTTTATCTCTGGGCTTTCCATCCCGTTCCTTTGATCTGTCTTTCTGTTTTTGTGCCACTACCATACTGTCTTGATGACTGGAGCTTTGTAGTACAGTCTGAAGTCAGGGAGCCTGATTCCTCCAGCTCCGTTTTTCGTTCTCAAGATGGCTTTGGCTATTCGGGGTCTCTTGTGTTTCCATACAAATTGTGAAATTTTTTGTTCTAGGTCTGTGAAGAATGCCAGTGGTAGTTTGATAGGGATTGCATTGAATCTGTAGATTGCTTTGGGTAGTAGAGTCATTTTCACAATGTTGATTCTTCCAGTCCAGGAACATGGTGTATCTCTCCATCTACTTGTATCATCTTTAATTTCTTTCATCAGTGTCTTACAATTTTCTGCATACAGGCCTTTTGTCTCCTTAGGTAGGTTTATTCCTAGAAATTTTATTCGTTTTGTTGCAGTGGTAAATGGGAGTGTTTTCTTGATTTCACTTCCAGATTTTTCATCATTAGTGTGTAGGAAGGAATGCAGGAGATTTCTGTGCATTAATTTTTTTTACAAGTTATCTCATTATTGCCTCTATTTGTCAAATACAAGTTCACAGTCTTATATTGCTGTAGACTCTTTCTACTATGTTTAATATCATAAATTCACTACCCTAAATTTTCTCCCCTTCTTTATTGATGTTACATGTTAAGAAACATACTTTATTTTTTTAAACCTCTTTATTGGGGTATAATTGCTTTACAATGGTGTGTTAGTTTCTGCTTTATAACAAAGTGAATCATTTATACATACACATATGTTCCCATATCTCTTCCCTCTTGCGTCTCTCTCCCTCCCACCCGCCCTATCCCACCCCTCCAGGCGGTCACAAAGCACCGAGCTGATATCCCCGTGCTATGTGGCTGCTTCCCACTAGCTATCTACCTCACGTTTGGTAGTGTCTATATGTCCATGCCTCTCTCTCGCTTTGTCACAGCTCACCCTTCCCCCTCCCCATATCCTCAAGTCCGTTCTCCAGTAGGTCTGTGTCTTTATTCCTGTCTTACCCCTAGGTTCTTCACGACATTGTTTTCCCTTAAATTCCATATATATGTGTTAGCATTCGGTATTTGTCTTTCTCCTTCTGACCTCCTTCACTCTGTATGACAGACTCTAGGTCTATCCACCTCATTACAAATAGCTCAATTTCCTTCCTTTTTATGGCTGAGTAATATTCCATTGTATATATGTGCCACATCTTCTTTATCCATTCATCCGATGACGGGCACTTAGGTTGTTTCCATCTCCGGACGATTGTAAATACAGCTGCAGTGAACATTTTGGTACATGACTCTTTTTGAATTATGGTTTTCTCAGGGTATATGCCCGGTAGTGGGATTGCTGCGTCATACCGTAGTTCTATTTGCAGTGTTTTAAGGAACCTCCATACTGTTCTCATAGTGGCTGTACCAATTCACATTCCCACCGGCAGTGCAGGAGTGCTTCCTTTTCTACACACCCTCTCCCACATTTATTGTTTCTAGATTTTTTGATGATGGCCATTCTGACTGGTGTGAGATGATATCTCATTGTAGTTTTGATTTGCATTTCTCTAATGATTAATGATGTTGAGCATTCTTTCATGTGTTTGTTGGCAGTCTGTATATCTCCTTTGGAGAAAAGTCTATTTAGGTCTTCTGCCCATTTTTGGATTGGGTTGTTTGTTCTTTTGTTACTGAGCTGCATGAGCTGCTTGTAAATTTTGGAAATTAATCCTTTGTCGGTTGCTTCATTTGCAAATGTTTTCTCCCATTCTGAGGGTTGTCTTTTGGTCTTGTTTATGGTTTCCTTTGCTGTGCAAAAGCTTTGAAGTTTCGTTAGGTCCCATTTGTTTATCTTTTTTTTTTTTTTCCCATGTCTCTAGGAGGTGGGTCAAAAAGGATCTTGCTGTGATTTATGTCATAGAGTGTTCTGCCTATGTTTTCCTGGAAGAGTTTGATAGTTTCTGGCCTTACATTTAGGTCTTTAATCCATTTTGAGCTCATTTTTGTGTATGGTGTTAGGGAGTGATCTAATCTCATACTTTCAAATGTACCTGTCCAGTTTTCCCAGCACCACTTATTATTGAAGAGGCTGTCCTTTCTCCACTGTACATTCCTGCCTCCTTTATGAAAGATTAGGTGACCATATGTGCGTGGGTTTCTCTGGGCTTTCCATCCCGTTCCTTTGATCTGTCTTTCTGTTTTTGTGCCACTACCATACTGTCTTGATGACTGGAGCTTTGTAGTACAGTCTGAAGTCAGGGAGCCTGATTCCTCCAGCTCCGTTTTTCGTTCTCAAGATGGCTTTGGCTATTCGGGGTCTCTTGTGTTTCCATACAAATTGTGAAATTTTTTGTTCTAGGTCTGTGAAGAATGCCAGTGGTAGTTTGATAGGGATTGCATTGAATCTGTAGATTGCTTTGGGTAGTAGAGTCATTTTCACAATGTTGATTCTTCCAGTCCAGGAACATGGTGTATCTCTCCATCTACTTGTATCATCTTTAATTTCTTTCATCAGTGTCTTACAATTTTCTGCATACAGGCCTTTTGTCTCCTTAGGTAGGTTTATTCCTAGAAATTTTATTCGTTTTGTTGCAGTGGTAAATGGGAGTGTTTTCTTGATTTCACTTCCAGATTTTTCATCATTAGTGTGTAGGAAGGAATGCAGGAGATTTCTGTGCATTAATTTTTTTTACAAGTTATCTCATTATTGCCTCTATTTGTCAAATACAAGTTCACAGTCTTATATTGCTGTAGACTCTTTCTACTATGTTTAATATCATAAATTCACTACCCTAAATTTTCTCCCCTTCTTTATTGATGTTACATGTTAAGAAACATACTTTATTTTTTTAAACCTCTTTATTGGGGTATAATTGCTTTACAATGGTGTGTTAGTTTCTGCTTTATAACAAAGTGAATCATTTATACATATACATATGTTCCCATATCTCTTCCCTCTTGCGTCTCTCTCCCTCCCACCCGCCCTATCCCACCCCTCCAGGCGGTCACAAAGCACCGAGCTGATATCCCCGTGCTATGTGGCTGCTTCCCACTAGCTATCTACCTCACGTTTGGTAGTGTCTATATGTCCATGCCTCTCTCTCGCTTTGTCACAGCTCACCCTTCCCCCTCCCCATATCCTCAAGTCCGTTCTCCAGTAGGTCTGTGTCTTTATTCCTGTCTTACCCCTAGGTTCTTCACGACATTGTTTTCCCTTAAATTCCATATATATGTGTTAGCATTCGGTATTTGTCTTTCTCCTTCTGACCTCCTTCACTCTGTATGACAGACTCTAGGTCTATCCACCTCATTACAAATAGCTCAATTTCCTTCCTTTTTATGGCTGAGTAATATTCCATTGTATATATGTGCCACATCTTCTTTATCCATTCATCCGATGACGGGCACTTAGGTTGTTTCCATCTCCGGACGATTGTAAATACAGCTGCAGTGAACATTTTGGTACATGACTCTTTTTGAATTATGGTTTTCTCAGGGTATATGCCCGGTAGTGGGATTGCTGCGTCATACCGTAGTTCTATTTGCAGTGTTTTAAGGAACCTCCATACTGTTCTCATAGTGGCTGTACCAATTCACATTCCCACCGGCAGTGCAGGAGTGCTTCCTTTTCTACACACCCTCTCCGACATTTATTGTTTCTAGATTTTTTGATGATGGCCATTCTGACTGGTGTGAGATGATATCTCATTGTAGTTTTGATTTGCATTTCTCTAATGATTAATGATGTTGAGCATTCTTTCATGTGTTTGTTGGCAGTCTGTATATCTCCTTTGGAGAAAAGTCTATTTAGGTCTTCTGCCCATTTTTGGATTGGGTTGTTTGTTCTTTTGTTACTGAGTTGCATGAGCTGCTTGTAAATTTTGGAAATTAATCCTTTGTCGGTTGCTTCATTTGCAAATGTTTTCTCCCATTCTGAGGGTTGTCTTTTGGTCTTGTTTATGGTTTCCTTTGCTGTGCAAAAGCTTTGAAGTTTCGTTAGGTCCCATTTGTTTATCTTTTTTTTTTTTTTTCCCATGTCTCTAGGAGGTGGGTCAAAAAGGATCTTGCTGTGATTTATGTCATAGAGTGTTCTGCCTATGTTTTCCTGGAAGAGTTTGATAGTTTCTGGCCTTACATTTAGGTCTTTAATCCATTTTGAGCTCATTTTTGTGTATGGTGTTAGGGAGTGATCTAATCTCATACTTTCAAATGTACCTGTCCAGTTTTCCCAGCACCACTTATTATTGAAGAGGCTGTCCTTTCTCCACTGTACATTCCTGCCTCCTTTATGAAAGATTAGGTGACCATATGTGCGTGGGTTTATCTCTGGGCTTTCCATCCCGTTCCTTTGATCTGTCTTTCTGTTTTTGTGCCACTACCATACTGTCTTGATGACTGGAGCTTTGTAGTACAGTCTGAAGTCAGGGAGCCTGATTCCTCCAGCTCCGTTTTTCGTTCTCAAGATGGCTTTGGCTATTCGGGGTCTCTTGTGTTTCCATACAAATTGTGAAATTTTTTGTTCTAGGTCTGTGAAGAATGCCAGTGGTAGTTTGATAGGGATTGCATTGAATCTGTAGATTGCTTTGGGTAGTAGAGTCATTTTCACAATGTTGATTCTTCCAGTCCAGGAACATGGTGTATCTCTCCATCTACTTGTATCATCTTTAATTTCTTTCATCAGTGTCTTACAATTTTCTGCATACAGGCCTTTTGTCTCCTTAGGTAGGTTTATTCCTAGAAATTTTATTCGTTTTGTTGCAGTGGTAAATGGGAGTGTTTTCTTGATTTCACTTCCAGATTTTTCATCATTAGTGTGTAGGAAGGAATGCAGGAGATTTCTGTGCATTAATTTTTTTTACAAGTTATCTCATTATTGCCTCTATTTGTCAAATACAAGTTCACAGTCTTATATTGCTGTAGACTCTTTCTACTATGTTTAATATCATAAATTCACTACCCTAAATTTTCTCCCCTTCTTTATTGATGTTACATGTTAAGAAACATACTTTATTTTTTTAAACCTCTTTATTGGGGTATAATTGCTTTACAATGGTGTGTTAGTTTCTGCTTTATAACAAAGTGAATCATTTATACATACACATATGTTCCCATATCTCTTCCCTCTTGCGTCTCTCTCCCTCCCACCCGCCCTATCCCACCCCTCCAGGCGGTCACAAAGCACCGAGCTGATATCCCCGTGCTATGTGGCTGCTTCCCACTAGCTATCTACCTCACGTTTGGTAGTGTCTATATGTCCATGCCTCTCTCTCGCTTTGTCACAGCTCACCCTTCCCCCTCCCCATATCCTCAAGTCCGTTCTCCAGTAGGTCTGTGTCTTTATTCCTGTCTTACCCCTAGGTTCTTCACGACATTGTTTTCCCTTAAATTCCATATATATGTGTTAGCATTCGGTATTTGTCTTTCTCCTTCTGACCTCCTTCACTCTGTATGACAGACTCTAGGTCTATCCACCTCATTACAAATAGCTCAATTTCCTTCCTTTTTATGGCTGAGTAATATTCCATTGTATATATGTGCCACATCTTCTTTATCCATTCATCCGATGACGGGCACTTAGGTTGTTTCCATCTCCGGACGATTGTAAATACAGCTGCAGTGAACATTTTGGTACATGACTCTTTTTGAATTATGGTTTTCTCAGGGTATATGCCCGGTAGTGGGATTGCTGCGTCATACCGTAGTTCTATTTGCAGTGTTTTAAGGAACCTCCATACTGTTCTCATAGTGGCTGTACCAATTCACATTCCCACCGGCAGTGCAGGAGTGCTTCCTTTTCTACACACCCTCTCCCACATTTATTGTTTCTAGATTTTTTGATGATGGCCATTCTGACTGGTGTGAGATGATATCTCATTGTAGTTTTGATTTGCATTTCTCTAATGATTAATGATGTTGAGCATTCTTTCATGTGTTTGTTGGCAGTCTGTATATCTCCTTTGGAGAAAAGTCTATTTAGGTCTTCTGCCCATTTTTGGATTGGGTTGTTTGTTCTTTTGTTACTGAGCTGCATGAGCTGCTTGTAAATTTTGGAAATTAATCCTTTGTCGGTTGCTTCATTTGCAAATGTTTTCTCCCATTCTGAGGGTTGTCTTTTGGTCTTGTTTATGGTTTCCTTTGCTGTGCAAAAGCTTTGAAGTTTCGTTAGGTCCCATTTGTTTATCTTTTTTTTTTTTTTTCCCATGTCTCTAGGAGGTGGGTCAAAAAGGATCTTGCTGTGATTTATGTCATAGAGTGTTCTGCCTATGTTTTCCTGTAAGAGTTTGATAGTTTCTGGCCTTACATTTAGGTCTTTAATCCATTTTGAGCTCATTTTTGTGTATGGTGTTAGGGAGTGATCTAATCTCATACTTTCAAATGTACCTGTCCAGTTTTCCCAGCACCACTTATTATTGAAGAGGCTGTCCTTTCTCCACTGTACATTCCTGCCTCCTTTATGAAAGATTAGGTGACCATATGTGCGTGGGTTTATCTCTGGGCTTTCCATCCCGTTCCTTTGATCTGTCTTTCTGTTTTTGTGCCACTACCATACTGTCTTGATGACTGGAGCTTTGTAGTATAGTCTGAAGTCAGGGAGCCTGATTCCTCCAGCTCCGTTTTTCGTTCTCAAGATGGCTTTGGCTATTCGGGGTCTCTTGTGTTTCCATACAAATTGTGAAATTTTTTGTTCTAGGTCTGTGAAGAATGCCAGTGGTAGTTTGATAGGGATTGCATTGAATCTGTAGATTGCTTTGGGTAGTAGAGTCATTTTCACAATGTTGATTCTTCCAGTCCAGGAACATGGTGTATCTCTCCATCTACTTGTATCATCTTTAATTTCTTTCATCAGTGTCTTACAATTTTCTGCATACAGGCCTTTTGTCTCCTTAGGTAGGTTTATTCCTAGAAATTTTATTCGTTTTGTTGCAGTGGTAAATGGGAGTGTTTTCTTGATTTCACTTCCAGATTTTTCATCATTAGTGTGTAGGAAGGAATGCAGGAGATTTCTGTGCATTAATTTTTTTTACAAGTTATCTCATTATTGCCTCTATTTGTCAAATACAAGTTCACAGTCTTATATTGCTGTAGACTCTTTCTACTATGTTTAATATCATAAATTCACTACCCTAAATTTTCTCCCCTTCTTTATTGATGTTACATGTTAAGAAACATACTTTATTTTTTTAAACCTCTTTATTGGGGTATAATTGCTTTACAATGGTGTGTTAGTTTCTGCTTTATAACAAAGTGAATCATTTATACATACACATATGTTCCCATATCTCTTCCCTCTTGCGTCTCTCTCCCTCCCACCCGCCCTATCCCACCCCTCCAGGCGGTCACAAAGCACCGAGCTGATATCCCCGTGCTATGTGGCTGCTTCCCACTAGCTATCTACCTCACGTTTGGTAGTGTCTATATGTCCATGCCTCTCTCTCGCTTTGTCACAGCTCACCCTTCCCCCTCCCCATATCCTCAAGTCCGTTCTCCAGTAGGTCTGTGTCTTTATTCCTGTCTTACCCCTAGGTTCTTCACGACATTGTTTTCCCTTAAATTCCATATATATGTGTTAGCATTCGGTATTTGTCTTTCTCCTTCTGACCTCCTTCACTCTGTATGACAGACTCTAGGTCTATGCACCTCATTACAAATAGCTCAATTTCCTTCCTTTTTATGGCTGAGTAATATTCCATTGTATATATGTGCCACATCTTCTTTATCCATTCATCCGATGACGGGCACTTAGGTTGTTTCCATCTCCGGACGATTGTAAATACAGCTGCAGTGAACATTTTGGTACATGACTCTTTTTGAATTATGGTTTTCTCAGGGTATATGCCCGGTAGTGGGATTGCTGCGTCATACCGTAGTTCTATTTGCAGTGTTTTAAGGAACCTCCATACTGTTCTCATAGTGGCTGTACCAATTCACATTCCCACCGGCAGTGCAGGAGTGCTTCCTTTTCTACACACCCTCTCCCACATTTATTGTTTCTAGATTTTTTGATGATGGCCATTCTGACTGGTGTGAGATGATATCTCATTGTAGTTTTGATTTGCATTTCTCTAATGATTAATGATGTTGAGCATTCTTTCATGTGTTTGTTGGCAGTCTGTATATCTCCTTTGGAGAAAAGTCTATTTAGGTCTTCTGCCCATTTTTGGATTGGGTTGTTTGTTCTTTTGTTACTGAGCTGCATGAGCTGCTTGTAAATTTTGGAAATTAATCCTTTGTCGGTTGCTTCATTTGCAAATGTTTTCTCCCATTCTGAGGGTTGTCTTTTGGTCTTGTTTATGGTTTCCTTTGCTGTGCAAAAGCTTTGAAGTTTCGTTAGGTCCCATTTGTTTATCTTTTTTTTTTTTTCCCCATGTCTCTAGGAGGTGGGTCAAAAAGGATCTTGCTGTGATTTATGTCATAGAGTGTTCTGCCTATGTTTTCCTGTAAGAGTTTGATAGTTTCTGGCCTTACATTTAGGTCTTTAATCCATTTTGAGCTCATTTTTGTGTATGGTGTTAGGGAGTGATCTAATCTCATACTTTCAAATGTACCTGTCCAGTTTTCCCAGCACCACTTATTATTGAAGAGGCTGTCCTTTCTCCACTGTACATTCCTGCCTCCTTTATGAAAGATTAGGTGACCATATGTGCGTGGGTTTATCTCTGGGCTTTCCATCCCGTTCCTTTGATCTGTCTTTCTGTTTTTGTGCCACTACCATACTGTCTTGATGACTGGAGCTTTGTAGTATAGTCTGAAGTCAGGGAGCCTGATTCCTCCAGCTCCGTTTTTCGTTCTCAAGATGGCTTTGGCTATTCGGGGTCTCTTGTGTTTCCATACAAATTGTGAAATTTTTTGTTCTAGGTCTGTGAAGAATGCCAGTGGTAGTTTGATAGGGATTGCATTGAATCTGTAGATTGCTTTGGGTAGTAGAGTCATTTTCACAATGTTGATTCTTCCAGTCCAGGAACATGGTGTATCTCTCCATCTACTTGTATCATCTTTAATTTCTTTCATCAGTGTCTTACAATTTTCTGCATACAGGCCTTTTGTCTCCTTAGGTAGGTTTATTCCTAGAAATTTTATTCGTTTTGTTGCAGTGGTAAATGGGAGTGTTTTCTTGATTTCACTTCCAGATTTTTCATCATTAGTGTGTAGGAAGGAATGCAGGAGATTTCTGTGCATTAATTTTTTTTACAAGTTATCTCATTATTGCCTCTATTTGTCAAATACAAGTTCACAGTCTTATATTGCTGTAGACTCTTTCTACTATGTTTAATATCATAAATTCACTACCCTAAATTTTCTCCCCTTCTTTATTGATGTTACATGTTAAGAAACATACTTTATTTTTTTAAACCTCTTTATTGGGGTATAATTGCTTTACAATGGTGTGTTAGTTTCTGCTTTATAACAAAGTGAATCATTTATACATACACATATGTTCCCATATCTCTTCCCTCTTGCGTCTCTCTCCCTCCCACCCGCCCTATCCCACCCCTCCAGGCGGTCACAAAGCACCGAGCTGATATCCCCGTGCTATGTGGCTGCTTCCCACTAGCTATCTACCTCACGTTTGGTAGTGTCTATATGTCCATGCCTCTCTCTCGCTTTGTCACAGCTCACCCTTCCCCCTCCCCATATCCTCAAGTCCGTTCTCCAGTAGGTCTGTGTCTTTATTCCTGTCTTACCCCTAGGTTCTTCACGACATTGTTTTCCCTTAAATTCCATATATATGTGTTAGCATTCGGTATTTGTCTTTCTCCTTCTGACCTCCTTCACTCTGTATGACAGACTCTAGGTCTATCCACCTCATTACAAATAGCTCAATTTCCTTCCTTTTTATGGCTGAGTAATATTCCATTGTATATATGTGCCACATCTTCTTTATCCATTCATCCGATGACGGGCACTTAGGTTGTTTCCATCTCCGGACGATTGTAAATACAGCTGCAGTGAACATTTTGGTACATGACTCTTTTTGAATTATGGTTTTCTCAGGGTATATGCCCGGTAGTGGGATTGCTGCGTCATACCGTAGTTCTATTTGCAGTGTTTTAAGGAACCTCCATACTGTTCTCATAGTGGCTGTACCAATTCACATTCCCACCGGCAGTGCAGGAGTGCTTCCTTTTCTACACACCCTCTCCCACATTTATTGTTTCTAGATTTTTTGATGATGGCCATTCTGACTGGTGTGAGATGATATCTCATTGTAGTTTTGATTTGCATTTCTCTAATGATTAATGATGTTGAGCATTCTTTCATGTGTTTGTTGGCAGTCTGTATATCTCCTTTGGAGAAAAGTCTATTTAGGTCTTCTGCCCATTTTTGGATTGGGTTGTTTGTTCTTTTGTTACTGAGCTGCATGAGCTGCTTGTAAATTTTGGAAATTAATCCTTTGTCGGTTGCTTCATTTGCAAATGTTTTCTCCCATTCTGAGGGTTGTCTTTTGGTCTTGTTTATGGTTTCCTTTGCTGTGCAAAAGCTTTGAAGTTTCGTTAGGTCCCATTTGTTTATCTTTTTTTTTTTTTTTCCCATGTCTCTAGGAGGTGGGTCAAAAAGGATCTTGCTGTGATTTATGTCATAGAGTGTTCTGCCTATGTTTTCCTGTAAGAGTTTGATAGTTTCTGGCCTTACATTTAGGTCTTTAATCCATTTTGAGCTCATTTTTGTGTATGGTGTTAGGGAGTGATCTAATCTCATACTTTCAAATGTACCTGTCCAGTTTTCCCAGCACCACTTATTATTGAAGAGGCTGTCCTTTCTCCACTGTACATTCCTGCCTCCTTTATGAAAGATTAGGTGACCATATGTGCGTGGGTTTATCTCTGGGCTTTCCATCCCGTTCCTTTGATCTGTCTTTCTGTTTTTGTGCCACTACCATACTGTCTTGATGACTGGAGCTTTGTAGTACAGTCTGAAGTCAGGGAGCCTGATTCCTCCAGCTCCGTTTTTCGTTCTCAAGATGGCTTTGGCTATTCGGGGTCTCTTGTGTTTCCATACAAATTGTGAAATTTTTTGTTCTAGGTCTGTGAAGAATGCCAGTGGTAGTTTGATAGGGATTGCATTGAATCTGTAGATTGCTTTGGGTAGTAGAGTCATTTTCACAATGTTGATTCTTCCAGTCCAGGAACATGGTGTATCTCTCCATCTACTTGTATCATCTTTAATTTCTTTCATCAGTGTCTTACAATTTTCTGCATACAGGCCTTTTGTCTCCTTAGGTAGGTTTATTCCTAGAAATTTTATTCGTTTTGTTGCAGTGGTAAATGGGAGTGTTTTCTTGATTTCACTTCCAGATTTTTCATCATTAGTGTGTAGGAAGGAATGCAGGAGATTTCTGTGCATTAATTTTTTTTACAAGTTATCTCATTATTGCCTCTATTTGTCAAATACAAGTTCACAGTCTTATATTGCTGTAGACTCTTTCTACTATGTTTAATATCATAAATTCACTACCCTAAATTTTCTCCCCTTCTTTATTGATGTTACATGTTAAGAAACATACTTTATTTTTTTAAACCTCTTTATTGGGGTATAATTGCTTTACAATGGTGTGTTAGTTTCTGCTTTATAACAAAGTGAATCATTTATACATACACATATGTTCCCATATCTCTTCCCTCTTGCGTCTCTCTCCCTCCCACCCGCCCTATCCCACCCCTCCAGGCGGTCACAAAGCACCGAGCTGATATCCCCGTGCTATGTGGCTGCTTCCCACTAGCTATCTACCTCACGTTTGGTAGTGTCTATATGTCCATGCCTCTCTCTCGCTTTGTCACAGCTCACCCTTCCCCCTCCCCATATCCTCAAGTCCGTTCTCCAGTAGGTCTGTGTCTTTATTCCTGTCTTACCCCTAGGTTCTTCACGACATTGTTTTCCCTTAAATTCCATATATATGTGTTAGCATTCGGTATTTGTCTTTCTCCTTCTGACCTCCTTCACTCTGTATGACAGACTCTAGGTCTATCCACCTCATTACAAATAGCTCAATTTCCTTCCTTTTTATGGCTGAGTAATATTCCATTGTATATATGTGCCACATCTTCTTTATCCATTCATCCGATGACGGGCACTTAGGTTGTTTCCATCTCCGGACGATTGTAAATACAGCTGCAGTGAACATTTTGGTACATGACTCTTTTTGAATTATGGTTTTCTCAGGGTATATGCCCGGTAGTGGGATTGCTGCGTCATACCGTAGTTCTATTTGCAGTGTTTTAAGGAACCTCCATACTGTTCTCATAGTGGCTGTACCAATTCACATTCCCACCGGCAGTGCAGGAGTGCTTCCTTTTCTACACACCCTCTCCCACATTTATTGTTTCTAGATTTTTTGATGATGGCCATTCTGACTGGTGTGAGATGATATCTCATTGTAGTTTTGATTTGCATTTCTCTAATGATTAATGATGTTGAGCATTCTTTCATGTGTTTGTTGGCAGTCTGTATATCTCCTTTGGAGAAAAGTCTATTTAGGTCTTCTGCCCATTTTTGGATTGGGTTGTTTGTTCTTTTGTTACTGAGCTGCATGAGCTGCTTGTAAATTTTGGAAATTAATCCTTTGTCGGTTGCTTCATTTGCAAATGTTTTCTCCCATTCTGAGGGTTGTCTTTTGGTCTTGTTTATGGTTTCCTTTGCTGTGCAAAAGCTTTGAAGTTTCGTTAGGTCCCATTTGTTTATCTTTTTTTTTTTTTTTCCCATGTCTCTAGGAGGTGGGTCAAAAAGGATCTTGCTGTGATTTATGTCATAGAGTGTTCTGCCTATGTTTTCCTGGAAGAGTTTGATAGTTTCTGGCCTTACATTTAGGTCTTTAATCCATTTTGAGCTCATTTTTGTGTATGGTGTTAGGGAGTGATCTAATCTCATACTTTCAAATGTACCTGTCCAGTTTTCCCAGCACCACTTATTATTGAAGAGGCTGTCCTTTCTCCACTGTACATTCCTGCCTCCTTTATGAAAGATTAGGTGACCATATGTGCGTGGGTTTATCTCTGGGCTTTCCATCCCGTTCCTTTGATCTGTCTTTCTGTTTTTGTGCCACTACCATACTGTCTTGATGACTGGAGCTTTGTAGTACAGTCTGAAGTCAGGGAGCCTGATTCCTCCAGCTCCGTTTTTCGTTCTCAAGATGGCTTTGGCTATTCGGGGTCTCTTGTGTTTCCATACAAATTGTGAAATTTTTTGTTCTAGGTCTGTGAAGAATGCCAGTGGTAGTTTGATAGGGATTGCATTGAATCTGTAGATTGCTTTGGGTAGTAGAGTCATTTTCACAATGTTGATTCTTCCAGTCCAGGAACATGGTGTATCTCTCCATCTACTTGTATCATCTTTAATTTCTTTCATCAGTGTCTTACAATTTTCTGCATACAGGCCTTTTGTCTCCTTAGGTAGGTTTATTCCTAGAAATTTTATTCGTTTTGTTGCAGTGGTAAATGGGAGTGTTTTCTTGATTTCACTTCCAGATTTTTCATCATTAGTGTGTAGGAAGGAATGCAGGAGATTTCTGTGCATTAATTTTTTTTACAAGTTATCTCATTATTGCCTCTATTTGTCAAATACAAGTTCACAGTCTTATATTGCTGTAGACTCTTTCTACTATGTTTAATATCATAAATTCACTACCCTAAATTTTCTCCCCTTCTTTATTGATGTTACATGTTAAGAAACATACTTTATTTTTTTAAACCTCTTTATTGGGGTATAATTGCTTTACAATGGTGTGTTAGTTTCTGCTTTATAACAAAGTGAATCATTTATACATACACATATGTTCCCATATCTCTTCCCTCTTGCGTCTCTCTCCCTCCCACCCGCCCTATCCCACCCCTCCAGGCGGTCACAAAGCACCGAGCTGATATCCCCGTGCTATGTGGCTGCTTCCCACTAGCTATCTACCTCACGTTTGGTAGTGTCTATATGTCCATGCCTCTCTCTCGCTTTGTCACAGCTCACCCTTCCCCCTCCCCATATCCTCAAGTCCGTTCTCCAGTAGGTCTGTGTCTTTATTCCTGTCTTACCCCTAGGTTCTTCACGACATTGTTTTCCCTTAAATTCCATATATATGTGTTAGCATTCGGTATTTGTCTTTCTCCTTCTGACCTCCTTCACTCTGTATGACAGACTCTAGGTCTATCCACCTCATTACAAATAGCTCAATTTCCTTCCTTTTTATGGCTGAGTAATATTCCATTGTATATATGTGCCACATCTTCTTTATCCATTCATCCGATGACGGGCACTTAGGTTGTTTCCATCTCCGGACGATTGTAAATACAGCTGCAGTGAACATTTTGGTACATGACTCTTTTTGAATTATGGTTTTCTCAGGGTATATGCCCGGTAGTGGGATTGCTGCGTCATACCGTAGTTCTATTTGCAGTGTTTTAAGGAACCTCCATACTGTTCTCATAGTGGCTGTACCAATTCACATTCCCACCGGCAGTGCAGGAGTGCTTCCTTTTCTACACACCCTCTCCCACATTTATTGTTTCTAGATTTTTTGATGATGGCCATTCTGACTGGTGTGAGATGATATCTCATTGTAGTTTTGATTTGCATTTCTCTAATGATTAATGATGTTGAGCATTCTTTCATGTGTTTGTTGGCAGTCTGTATATCTCCTTTGGAGAAAAGTCTATTTAGGTCTTCTGCCCATTTTTGGATTGGGTTGTTTGTTCTTTTGTTACTGAGCTGCATGAGCTGCTTGTAAATTTTGGAAATTAATCCTTTGTCGGTTGCTTCATTTGCAAATGTTTTCTCCCATTCTGAGGGTTGTCTTTTGGTCTTGTTTATGGTTTCCTTTGCTGTGCAAAAGCTTTGAAGTTTCGTTAGGTCCCATTTGTTTATCTTTTTTTTTTTTTTTCCCATGTCTCTAGGAGGTGGGTCAAAAAGGATCTTGCTGTGATTTATGTCATAGAGTGTTCTGCCTATGTTTTCCTGTAAGAGTTTGATAGTTTCTGGCCTTACATTTAGGTCTTTAATCCATTTTGAGCTCATTTTTGTGTATGGTGTTAGGGAGTGATCTAATCTCATACTTTCAAATGTACCTGTCCAGTTTTCCCAGCACCACTTATTATTGAAGAGGCTGTCCTTTCTCCACTGTACATTCCTGCCTCCTTTATGAAAGATTAGGTGACCATATGTGCGTGGGTTTATCTCTGGGCTTTCCATCCCGTTCCTTTGATCTGTCTTTCTGTTTTTGTGCCACTACCATACTGTCTTGATGACTGGAGCTTTGTAGTACAGTCTGAAGTCAGGGAGCCTGATTCCTCCAGCTCCGTTTTTCGTTCTCAAGATGGCTTTGGCTATTCGGGGTCTCTTGTGTTTCCATACAAATTGTGAAATTTTTTGTTCTAGGTCTGTGAAGAATGCCAGTGGTAGTTTGATAGGGATTGCATTGAATCTGTAGATTGCTTTGGGTAGTAGAGTCATTTTCACAATGTTGATTCTTCCAGTCCAGGAACATGGTGTATCTCTCCATCTACTTGTATCATCTTTAATTTCTTTCATCAGTGTCTTACAATTTTCTGCATACAGGCCTTTTGTCTCCTTAGGTAGGTTTATTCCTAGAAATTTTATTCGTTTTGTTGCAGTGGTAAATGGGAGTGTTTTCTTGATTTCACTTCCAGATTTTTCATCATTAGTGTGTAGGAAGGAATGCAGGAGATTTCTGTGCATTAATTTTTTTTACAAGTTATCTCATTATTGCCTCTATTTGTCAAATACAAGTTCACAGTCTTATATTGCTGTAGACTCTTTCTACTATGTTTAATATCATAAATTCACTACCCTAAATTTTCTCCCCTTCTTTATTGATGTTACATGTTAAGAAACATACTTTATTTTTTTAAACCTCTTTATTGGGGTATAATTGCTTTACAATGGTGTGTTAGTTTCTGCTTTATAACAAAGTGAATCATTTATACATACACATATGTTCCCATATCTCTTCCCTCTTGCGTCTCTCTCCCTCCCACCCGCCCTATCCCACCCCTCCAGGCGGTCACAAAGCACCGAGCTGATATCCCCGTGCTATGTGGCTGCTTCCCACTAGCTATCTACCTCACGTTTGGTAGTGTCTATATGTCCATGCCTCTCTCTCGCTTTGTCACAGCTCACCCTTCCCCCTCCCCATATCCTCAAGTCCGTTCTCCAGTAGGTCTGTGTCTTTATTCCTGTCTTACCCCTAGGTTCTTCACGACATTGTTTTCCCTTAAATTCCATATATATGTGTTAGCATTCGGTATTTGTCTTTCTCCTTCTGACCTCCTTCACTCTGTATGACAGACTCTAGGTCTATCCACCTCATTACAAATAGCTCAATTTCCTTCCTTTTTATGGCTGAGTAATATTCCATTGTATATATGTGCCACATCTTCTTTATCCATTCATCCGATGACGGGCACTTAGGTTGTTTCCATCTCCGGACGATTGTAAATACAGCTGCAGTGAACATTTTGGTACATGACTCTTTTTGAATTATGGTTTTCTCAGGGTATATGCCCGGTAGTGGGATTGCTGCGTCATACCGTAGTTCTATTTGCAGTGTTTTAAGGAACCTCCATACTGTTCTCATAGTGGCTGTACCAATTCACATTCCCACCGGCAGTGCAGGAGTGCTTCCTTTTCTACACACCCTCTCCCACATTTATTGTTTCTAGATTTTTTGATGATGGCCATTCTGACTGGTGTGAGATGATATCTCATTGTAGTTTTGATTTGCATTTCTCTAATGATTAATGATGTTGAGCATTCTTTCATGTGTTTGTTGGCAGTCTGTATATCTCCTTTGGAGAAAAGTCTATTTAGGTCTTCTGCCCATTTTTGGATTGGGTTGTTTGTTCTTTTGTTACTGAGCTGCATGAGCTGCTTGTAAATTTTGGAAATTAATCCTTTGTCGGTTGCTTCATTTGCAAATGTTTTCTCCCATTCTGAGGGTTGTCTTTTGGTCTTGTTTATGGTTTCCTTTGCTGTGCAAAAGCTTTGAAGTTTCGTTAGGTCCCATTTGTTTATCTTTTTTTTTTTTTTTCCCATGTCTCTAGGAGGTGGGTCAAAAAGGATCTTGCTGTGATTTATGTCATAGAGTGTTCTGCCTATGTTTTCCTGTAAGAGTTTGATAGTTTCTGGCCTTACATTTAGGTCTTTAATCCATTTTGAGCTCATTTTTGTGTATGGTGTTAGGGAGTGATCTAATCTCATACTTTCAAATGTACCTGTCCAGTTTTCCCAGCACCACTTATTATTGAAGAGGCTGTCCTTTCTCCACTGTACATTCCTGCCTCCTTTATGAAAGATTAGGTGACCATATGTGCGTGGGTTTATCTCTGGGCTTTCCATCCCGTTCCTTTGATCTGTCTTTCTGTTTTTGTGCCACTACCATACTGTCTTGATGACTGGAGCTTTGTAGTACAGTCTGAAGTCAGGGAGCCTGATTCCTCCAGCTCCGTTTTTCGTTCTCAAGATGGCTTTGGCTATTCGGGGTCTCTTGTGTTTCCATACAAATTGTGAAATTTTTTGTTCTAGGTCTGTGAAGAATGCCAGTGGTAGTTTGATAGGGATTGCATTGAATCTGTAGATTGCTTTGGGTAGTAGAGTCATTTTCACAATGTTGATTCTTCCAGTCCAGGAACATGGTGTATCTCTCCATCTACTTGTATCATCTTTAATTTCTTTCATCAGTGTCTTACAATTTTCTGCATACAGGCCTTTTGTCTCCTTAGGTAGGTTTATTCCTAGAAATTTTATTCGTTTTGTTGCAGTGGTAAATGGGAGTGTTTTCTTGATTTCACTTCCAGATTTTTCATCATTAGTGTGTAGGAAGGAATGCAGGAGATTTCTGTGCATTAATTTTTTTTACAAGTTATCTCATTATTGCCTCTATTTGTCAAATACAAGTTCACAGTCTTATATTGCTGTAGACTCTTTCTACTATGTTTAATATCATAAATTCACTACCCTAAATTTTCTCCCCTTCTTTATTGATGTTACATGTTAAGAAACATACTTTATTTTTTTAAACCTCTTTATTGGGGTATAATTGCTTTACAATGGTGTGTTAGTTTCTGCTTTATAACAAAGTGAATCATTTATACATACACATATGTTCCCATATCTCTTCCCTCTTGCGTCTCTCTCCCTCCCACCCGCCCTATCCCACCCCTCCAGGCGGTCACAAAGCACCGAGCTGATATCCCCGTGCTATGTGGCTGCTTCCCACTAGCTATCTACCTCACGTTTGGTAGTGTCTATATGTCCATGCCTCTCTCTCGCTTTGTCACAGCTCACCCTTCCCCCTCCCCATATCCTCAAGTCCGTTCTCCAGTAGGTCTGTGTCTTTATTCCTGTCTTACCCCTAGGTTCTTCACGACATTGTTTTCCCTTAAATTCCATATATATGTGTTAGCATTCGGTATTTGTCTTTCTCCTTCTGACCTCCTTCACTCTGTATGACAGACTCTAGGTCTATCCACCTCATTACAAATAGCTCAATTTCCTTCCTTTTTATGGCTGAGTAATATTCCATTGTATATATGTGCCACATCTTCTTTATCCATTCATCCGATGACGGGCACTTAGGTTGTTTCCATCTCCGGACGATTGTAAATACAGCTGCAGTGAACATTTTGGTACATGACTCTTTTTGAATTATGGTTTTCTCAGGGTATATGCCCGGTAGTGGGATTGCTGCGTCATACCGTAGTTCTATTTGCAGTGTTTTAAGGAACCTCCATACTGTTCTCATAGTGGCTGTACCAATTCACATTCCCACCGGCAGTGCAGGAGTGCTTCCTTTTCTACACACCCTCTCCCACATTTATTGTTTCTAGATTTTTTGATGATGGCCATTCTGACTGGTGTGAGATGATATCTCATTGTAGTTTTGATTTGCATTTCTCTAATGATTAATGATGTTGAGCATTCTTTCATGTGTTTGTTGGCAGTCTGTATATCTCCTTTGGAGAAAAGTCTATTTAGGTCTTCTGCCCATTTTTGGATTGGGTTGTTTGTTCTTTTGTTACTGAGCTGCATGAGCTGCTTGTAAATTTTGGAAATTAATCCTTTGTCGGTTGCTTCATTTGCAAATGTTTTCTCCCATTCTGAGGGTTGTCTTTTGGTCTTGTTTATGGTTTCCTTTGCTGTGCAAAAGCTTTGAAGTTTCGTTAGGTCCCATTTGTTTATCTTTTTTTTTTTTTTTCCCATGTCTCTAGGAGGTGGGTCAAAAAGGATCTTGCTGTGATTTATGTCATAGAGTGTTCTGCCTATGTTTTCCTGTAAGAGTTTGATAGTTTCTGGCCTTACATTTAGGTCTTTAATCCATTTTGAGCTCATTTTTGTGTATGGTGTTAGGGAGTGATCTAATCTCATACTTTCAAATGTACCTGTCCAGTTTTCCCAGCACCACTTATTATTGAAGAGGCTGTCCTTTCTCCACTGTACATTCCTGCCTCCTTTATGAAAGATTAGGTGACCATATGTGCGTGGGTTTATCTCTGGGCTTTCCATCCCGTTCCTTTGATCTGTCTTTCTGTTTTTGTGCCACTACCATACTGTCTTGATGACTGGAGCTTTGTAGTACAGTCTGAAGTCAGGGAGCCTGATTCCTCCAGCTCCGTTTTTCGTTCTCAAGATGGCTTTGGCTATTCGGGGTCTCTTGTGTTTCCATACAAATTGTGAAATTTTTTGTTCTAGGTCTGTGAAGAATGCCAGTGGTAGTTTGATAGGGATTGCATTGAATCTGTAGATTGCTTTGGGTAGTAGAGTCATTTTCACAATGTTGATTCTTCCAGTCCAGGAACATGGTGTATTTCTCCATCTACTTGTATCATCTTTAATTTCTTTCATCAGTGTCTTACAATTTTCTGCATACAGGCCTTTTGTCTCCTTAGGTAGGTTTATTCCTAGAAATTTTATTCGTTTTGTTGCAGTGGTAAATGGGAGTGTTTTCTTGATTTCACTTCCAGATTTTTCATCATTAGTGTGTAGGAAGGAATGCAGGAGATTTCTGTGCATTAATTTTTTTTACAAGTTATCTCATTATTGCCTCTATTTGTCAAATACAAGTTCACAGTCTTATATTGCTGTAGACTCTTTCTACTATGTTTAATATCATAAATTCACTACCCTAAATTTTCTCCCCTTCTTTATTGATGTTACATGTTAAGAAACATACTTTATTTTTTTAAACCTCTTTATTGGGGTATAATTGCTTTACAATGGTGTGTTAGTTTCTGCTTTATAACAAAGTGAATCATTTATACATACACATATGTTCCCATATCTCTTCCCTCTTGCGTCTCTCTCCCTCCCACCCGCCCTATCCCACCCCTCCAGGCGGTCACAAAGCACCGAGCTGATATCCCCGTGCTATGTGGCTGCTTCCCACTAGCTATCTACCTCACGTTTGGTAGTGTCTATATGTCCATGCCTCTCTCTCGCTTTGTCACAGCTCACCCTTCCCCCTCCCCATATCCTCAAGTCCGTTCTCCAGTAGGTCTGTGTCTTTATTCCTGTCTTACCCCTAGGTTCTTCACGACATTGTTTTCCCTTAAATTCCATATATATGTGTTAGCATTCGGTATTTGTCTTTCTCCTTCTGACCTCCTTCACTCTGTATGACAGACTCTAGGTCTATCCACCTCATTACAAATAGCTCAATTTCCTTCCTTTTTATGGCTGAGTAATATTCCATTGTATATATGTGCCACATCTTCTTTATCCATTCATCCGATGACGGGCACTTAGGTTGTTTCCATCTCCGGACGATTGTAAATACAGCTGCAGTGAACATTTTGGTACATGACTCTTTTTGAATTATGGTTTTCTCAGGGTATATGCCCGGTAGTGGGATTGCTGCGTCATACCGTAGTTCTATTTGCAGTGTTTTAAGGAACCTCCATACTGTTCTCATAGTGGCTGTACCAATTCACATTCCCACCGGCAGTGCAGGAGTGCTTCCTTTTCTACACACCCTCTCCCACATTTATTGTTTCTAGATTTTTTGATGATGGCCATTCTGACTGGTGTGAGATGATATCTCATTGTAGTTTTGATTTGCATTTCTCTAATGATTAATGATGTTGAGCATTCTTTCATGTGTTTGTTGGCAGTCTGTATATCTCCTTTGGAGAAAAGTCTATTTAGGTCTTCTGCCCATTTTTGGATTGGGTTGTTTGTTCTTTTGTTACTGAGCTGCATGAGCTGCTTGTAAATTTTGGAAATTAATCCTTTGTCGGTTGCTTCATTTGCAAATGTTTTCTCCCATTCTGAGGGTTGTCTTTTGGTCTTGTTTATGGTTTCCTTTGCTGTGCAAAAGCTTTGAAGTTTCGTTAGGTCCCATTTGTTTATCTTTTTTTTTTTTTTTCCCATGTCTCTAGGAGGTGGGTCAAAAAGGATCTTGCTGTGATTTATGTCATAGAGTGTTCTGCCTATGTTTTCCTGTAAGAGTTTGATAGTTTCTGGCCTTACATTTAGGTCTTTAATCCATTTTGAGCTCATTTTTGTGTATGGTGTTAGGGAGTGATCTAATCTCATACTTTCAAATGTACCTGTCCAGTTTTCCCAGCACCACTTATTATTGAAGAGGCTGTCCTTTCTCCACTGTACATTCCTGCCTCCTTTATGAAAGATTAGGTGACCATATGTGCGTGGGTTTATCTCTGGGCTTTCCATCCCGTTCCTTTGATCTGTCTTTCTGTTTTTGTGCCACTACCATACTGTCTTGATGACTGGAGCTTTGTAGTACAGTCTGAAGTCAGGGAGCCTGATTCCTCCAGCTCCGTTTTTCGTTCTCAAGATGGCTTTGGCTATTCGGGGTCTCTTGTGTTTCCATACAAATTGTGAAATTTTTTGTTCTAGGTCTGTGAAGAATGCCAGTGGTAGTTTGATAGGGATTGCATTGAATCTGTAGATTGCTTTGGGTAGTAGAGTCATTTTCACAATGTTGATTCTTCCAGTCCAGGAACATGGTGTATCTCTCCATCTACTTGTATCATCTTTAATTTCTTTCATCAGTGTCTTACAATTTTCTGCATACAGGCCTTTTGTCTCCTTAGGTAGGTTTATTCCTAGAAATTTTATTCGTTTTGTTGCAGTGGTAAATGGGAGTGTTTTCTTGATTTCACTTCCAGATTTTTCATCATTAGTGTGTAGGAAGGAATGCAGGAGATTTCTGTGCATTAATTTTTTTTACAAGTTATCTCATTATTGCCTCTATTTGTCAAATACAAGTTCACAGTCTTATATTGCTGTAGACTCTTTCTACTATGTTTAATATCATAAATTCACTACCCTAAATTTTCTCCCCTTCTTTATTGATGTTACATGTTAAGAAACATACTTTATTTTTTTAAACCTCTTTATTGGGGTATAATTGCTTTACAATGGTGTGTTAGTTTCTGCTTTATAACAAAGTGAATCATTTATACATACACATATGTTCCCATATCTCTTCCCTCTTGCGTCTCTCTCCCTCCCACCCGCCCTATCCCACCCCTCCAGGCGGTCACAAAGCACCGAGCTGATATCCCCGTGCTATGTGGCTGCTTCCCACTAGCTATCTACCTCACGTTTGGTAGTGTCTATATGTCCATGCCTCTCTCTCGCTTTGTCACAGCTCACCCTTCCCCCTCCCCATATCCTCAAGTCCGTTCTCCAGTAGGTCTGTGTCTTTATTCCTGTCTTACCCCTAGGTTCTTCACGACATTGTTTTCCCTTAAATTCCATATATATGTGTTAGCATTCGGTATTTGTCTTTCTCCTTCTGACCTCCTTCACTCTGTATGACAGACTCTAGGTCTATCCACCTCATTACAAATAGCTCAATTTCCTTCCTTTTTATGGCTGAGTAATATTCCATTGTATATATGTGCCACATCTTCTTTATCCATTCATCCGATGACGGGCACTTAGGTTGTTTCCATCTCCGGACGATTGTAAATACAGCTGCAGTGAACATTTTGGTACATGACTCTTTTTGAATTATGGTTTTCTCAGGGTATATGCCCGGTAGTGGGATTGCTGCGTCATACCGTAGTTCTATTTGCAGTGTTTTAAGGAACCTCCATACTGTTCTCATAGTGGCTGTACCAATTCACATTCCCACCGGCAGTGCAGGAGTGCTTCCTTTTCTACACACCCTCTCCCACATTTATTGTTTCTAGATTTTTTGATGATGGCCATTCTGACTGGTGTGAGATGATATCTCATTGTAGTTTTGATTTGCATTTCTCTAATGATTAATGATGTTGAGCATTCTTTCATGTGTTTGTTGGCAGTCTGTATATCTCCTTTGGAGAAAAGTCTATTTAGGTCTTCTGCCCATTTTTGGATTGGGTTGTTTGTTCTTTTGTTACTGAGCTGCATGAGCTGCTTGTAAATTTTGGAAATTAATCCTTTGTCGGTTGCTTCATTTGCAAATGTTTTCTCCCATTCTGAGGGTTGTCTTTTGGTCTTGTTTATGGTTTCCTTTGCTGTGCAAAAGCTTTGAAGTTTCGTTAGGTCCCATTTGTTTATCTTTTTTTTTTTTTTTCCCATGTCTCTAGGAGGTGGGTCAAAAAGGATCTTGCTGTGATTTATGTCATAGAGTGTTCTGCCTATGTTTTCCTGTAAGAGTTTGATAGTTTCTGGCCTTACATTTAGGTCTTTAATCCATTTTGAGCTCATTTTTGTGTATGGTGTTAGGGAGTGATCTAATCTCATACTTTCAAATGTACCTGTCCAGTTTTCCCAGCACCACTTATTATTGAAGAGGCTGTCCTTTCTCCACTGTACATTCCTGCCTCCTTTATGAAAGATTAGGTGACCATATGTGCGTGGGTTTATCTCTGGGCTTTCCATCCCGTTCCTTTGATCTGTCTTTCTGTTTTTGTGCCACTACCATACTGTCTTGATGACTGGAGCTTTGTAGTACAGTCTGAAGTCAGGGAGCCTGATTCCTCCAGCTCCGTTTTTCGTTCTCAAGATGGCTTTGGCTATTCGGGGTCTCTTGTGTTTCCATACAAATTGTGAAATTTTTTGTTCTAGGTCTGTGAAGAATGCCAGTGGTAGTTTGATAGGGATTGCATTGAATCTGTAGATTGCTTTGGGTAGTAGAGTCATTTTCACAATGTTGATTCTTCCAGTCCAGGAACATGGTGTATCTCTCCATCTACTTGTATCATCTTTAATTTCTTTCATCAGTGTCTTACAATTTTCTGCATACAGGCCTTTTGTCTCCTTAGGTAGGTTTATTCCTAGAAATTTTATTCGTTTTGTTGCAGTGGTAAATGGGAGTGTTTTCTTGATTTCACTTCCAGATTTTTCATCATTAGTGTGTAGGAAGGAATGCAGGAGATTTCTGTGCATTAATTTTTTTTACAAGTTATCTCATTATTGCCTCTATTTGTCAAATACAAGTTCACAGTCTTATATTGCTGTAGACTCTTTCTACTATGTTTAATATCATAAATTCACTACCCTAAATTTTCTCCCCTTCTTTATTGATGTTACATGTTAAGAAACATACTTTATTTTTTTAAACCTCTTTATTGGGGTATAATTGCTTTACAATGGTGTGTTAGTTTCTGCTTTATAACAAAGTGAATCATTTATACATACACATATGTTCCCATATCTCTTCCCTCTTGCGTCTCTCTCCCTCCCACCCGCCCTATCCCACCCCTCCAGGCGGTCACAAAGCACCGAGCTGATATCCCCGTGCTATGTGGCTGCTTCCCACTAGCTATCTACCTCACGTTTGGTAGTGTCTATATGTCCATGCCTCTCTCTCGCTTTGTCACAGCTCACCCTTCCCCCTCCCCATATCCTCAAGTCCGTTCTCCAGTAGGTCTGTGTCTTTATTCCTGTCTTACCCCTAGGTTCTTCACGACATTGTTTTCCCTTAAATTCCATATATATGTGTTAGCATTCGGTATTTGTCTTTCTCCTTCTGACCTCCTTCACTCTGTATGACAGACTCTAGGTCTATCCACCTCATTACAAATAGCTCAATTTCCTTCCTTTTTATGGCTGAGTAATATTCCATTGTATATATGTGCCACATCTTCTTTATCCATTCATCCGATGACGGGCACTTAGGTTGTTTCCATCTCCGGACGATTGTAAATACAGCTGCAGTGAACATTTTGGTACATGACTCTTTTTGAATTATGGTTTTCTCAGGGTATATGCCCGGTAGTGGGATTGCTGCGTCATACCGTAGTTCTATTTGCAGTGTTTTAAGGAACCTCCATACTGTTCTCATAGTGGCTGTACCAATTCACATTCCCACCGGCAGTGCAGGAGTGCTTCCTTTTCTACACACCCTCTCCCACATTTATTGTTTCTAGATTTTTTGATGATGGCCATTCTGACTGGTGTGAGATGATATCTCATTGTAGTTTTGATTTGCATTTCTCTAATGATTAATGATGTTGAGCATTCTTTCATGTGTTTGTTGGCAGTCTGTATATCTCCTTTGGAGAAAAGTCTATTTAGGTCTTCTGCCCGTTTTTGGATTGGGTTGTTTGTTCTTTTGTTACTGAGCTGCATGAGCTGCTTGTAAATTTTGGAAATTAATCCTTTGTCGGTTGCTTCATTTGCAAATGTTTTCTCCCATTCTGAGGGTTGTCTTTTGGTCTTGTTTATGGTTTCCTTTGCTGTGCAAAAGCTTTGAAGTTTCGTTAGGTCCCATTTGTTTATCTTTTTTTTTTTTTTTCCCATGTCTCTAGGAGGTGGGTCAAAAAGGATCTTGCTGTGATTTATGTCATAGAGTGTTCTGCCTATGTTTTCCTGTAAGAGTTTGATAGTTTCTGGCCTTACATTTAGGTCTTTAATCCATTTTGAGCTCATTTTTGTGTATGGTGTTAGGGAGTGATCTAATCTCATACTTTCAAATGTACCTGTCCAGTTTTCCCAGCACCACTTATTATTGAAGAGGCTGTCCTTTCTCCACTGTACATTCCTGCCTCCTTTATGAAAGATTAGGTGACCATATGTGCGTGGGTTTATCTCTGGGCTTTCCATCCCGTTCCTTTGATCTGTCTTTCTGTTTTTGTGCCACTACCATACTGTCTTGATGACTGGAGCTTTGTAGTACAGTCTGAAGTCAGGGAGCCTGATTCCTCCAGCTCCGTTTTTCGTTCTCAAGATGGCTTTGGCTATTCGGGGTCTCTTGTGTTTCCATACAAATTGTGAAATTTTTTGTTCTAGGTCTGTGAAGAATGCCAGTGGTAGTTTGATAGGGATTGCATTGAATCTGTAGATTGCTTTGGGTAGTAGAGTCATTTTCACAATGTTGATTCTTCCAGTCCAGGAACATGGTGTATCTCTCCATCTACTTGTATCATCTTTAATTTCTTTCATCAGTGTCTTACAATTTTCTGCATACAGGCCTTTTGTCTCCTTAGGTAGGTTTATTCCTAGAAATTTTATTCGTTTTGTTGCAGTGGTAAATGGGAGTGTTTTCTTGATTTCACTTCCAGATTTTTCATCATTAGTGTGTAGGAAGGAATGCAGGAGATTTCTGTGCATTAATTTTTTTTACAAGTTATCTCATTATTGCCTCTATTTGTCAAATACAAGTTCACAGTCTTATATTGCTGTAGACTCTTTCTACTATGTTTAATATCATAAATTCACTACCCTAAATTTTCTCCCCTTCTTTATTGATGTTACATGTTAAGAAACATACTTTATTTTTTTAAACCTCTTTATTGGGGTATAATTGCTTTACAATGGTGTGTTAGTTTCTGCTTTATAACAAAGTGAATCATTTATACATACACATATGTTCCCATATCTCTTCCCTCTTGCGTCTCTCTCCCTCCCACCCGCCCTATCCCACCCCTCCAGGCGGTCACAAAGCACCGAGCTGATATCCCCGTGCTATGTGGCTGCTTCCCACTAGCTATCTACCTCACGTTTGGTAGTGTCTATATGTCCATGCCTCTCTCTCGCTTTGTCACAGCTCACCCTTCCCCCTCCCCATATCCTCAAGTCCGTTCTCCAGTAGGTCTGTGTCTTTATTCCTGTCTTACCCCTAGGTTCTTCACGACATTGTTTTCCCTTAAATTCCATATATATGTGTTAGCATTCGGTATTTGTCTTTCTCCTTCTGACCTCCTTCACTCTGTATGACAGACTCTAGGTCTATGCACCTCATTACAAATAGCTCAATTTCCTTCCTTTTTATGGCTGAGTAATATTCCATTGTATATATGTGCCACATCTTCTTTATCCATTCATCCGATGACGGGCACTTAGGTTGTTTCCATCTCCGGACGATTGTAAATACAGCTGCAGTGAACATTTTGGTACATGACTCTTTTTGAATTATGGTTTTCTCAGGGTATATGCCCGGTAGTGGGATTGCTGCGTCATACCGTAGTTCTATTTGCAGTGTTTTAAGGAACCTCCATACTGTTCTCATAGTGGCTGTACCAATTCACATTCCCACCGGCAGTGCAGGAGTGCTTCCTTTTCTACACACCCTCTCCCACATTTATTGTTTCTAGATTTTTTGATGATGGCCATTCTGACTGGTGTGAGATGATATCTCATTGTAGTTTTGATTTGCATTTCTCTAATGATTAATGATGTTGAGCATTCTTTCACGTGTTTGTTGGCAGTCTGTATATCTCCTTTGGAGAAAAGTCTGTTTAGGTCTTCTGCCCGTTTTTGGATTGGGTTGTTTGTTCTTTTGTTACTGAGCTGCATGAGCTGCTTGTAAATTTTGGAAATTAATCCTTTGTCGGTTGCTTCATTTGCAAATGTTTTCTCCCATTCTGAGGGTTGTCTTTTGGTCTTGTTTATGGTTTCCTTTGCTGTGCAAAAGCTTTGAAGTTTCGTTAGGTCCCATTTGTTTATCTTTTTTTTTTTTTCCCCATGTCTCTAGGAGGTGGGTCAAAAAGGATCTTGCTGTGATTTATGTCATAGAGTGTTCTGCCTATGTTTTCCTGTAAGAGTTTGATAGTTTCTGGCCTTACATTTAGGTCTTTAATCCATTTTGAGCTCATTTTTGTGTATGGTGTTAGGGAGTGATCTAATCTCATACTTTCAAATGTACCTGTCCAGTTTTCCCAGCACCACTTATTATTGAAGAGGCTGTCCTTTCTCCACTGTACATTCCTGCCTCCTTTATGAAAGATTAGGTGACCATATGTGCGTGGGTTTATCTCTGGGCTTTCCATCCCGTTCCTTTGATCTGTCTTTCTGTTTTTGTGCCACTACCATACTGTCTTGATGACTGGAGCTTTGTAGTACAGTCTGAAGTCAGGGAGCCTGATTCCTCCAGCTCCGTTTTTCGTTCTCAAGATGGCTTTGGCTATTCGGGGTCTCTTGTGTTTCCATACAAATTGTGAAATTTTTTGTTCTAGGTCTGTGAAGAATGCCAGTGGTAGTTTGATAGGGATTGCATTGAATCTGTAGATTGCTTTGGGTAGTAGAGTCATTTTCACAATGTTGATTCTTCCAGTCCAGGAACATGGTGTATCTCTCCATCTACTTGTATCATCTTTAATTTCTTTCATCAGTGTCTTACAATTTTCTGCATACAGGCCTTTTGTCTCCTTAGGTAGGTTTATTCCTAGAAATTTTATTCGTTTTGTTGCAGTGGTAAATGGGAGTGTTTTCTTGATTTCACTTCCAGATTTTTCATCATTAGTGTGTAGGAAGGAATGCAGGAGATTTCTGTGCATTAATTTTTTTTACAAGTTATCTCATTATTGCCTCTATTTGTCAAATACAAGTTCACAGTCTTATATTGCTGTAGACTCTTTCTACTATGTTTAATATCATAAATTCACTACCCTAAATTTTCTCCCCTTCTTTATTGATGTTACATGTTAAGAAACATACTTTATTTTTTTAAACCTCTTTATTGGGGTATAATTGCTTTACAATGGTGTGTTAGTTTCTGCTTTATAACAAAGTGAATCATTTATACATATACATATGTTCCCATATCTCTTCCCTCTTGCGTCTCTCTCCCTCCCACCCGCCCTATCCCACCCCTCCAGGCGGTCACAAAGCACCGAGCTGATATCCCCGTGCTATGTGGCTGCTTCCCACTAGCTATCTACCTCACGTTTGGTAGTGTCTATATGTCCATGCCTCTCTCTCGCTTTGTCACAGCTCACCCTTCCCCCTCCCCATATCCTCAAGTCCGTTCTCCAGTAGGTCTGTGTCTTTATTCCTGTCTTACCCCTAGGTTCTTCACGACATTGTTTTCCCTTAAATTCCATATATATGTGTTAGCATTCGGTATTTGTCTTTCTCCTTCTGACCTCCTTCACTCTGTATGACAGACTCTAGGTCTATGCACCTCATTACAAATAGCTCAATTTCCTTCCTTTTTATGGCTGAGTAATATTCCATTGTATATATGTGCCACATCTTCTTTATCCATTCATCCGATGACGGGCACTTAGGTTGTTTCCATCTCCGGACGATTGTAAATACAGCTGCAGTGAACATTTTGGTACATGACTCTTTTTGAATTATGGTTTTCTCAGGGTATATGCCCGGTAGTGGGATTGCTGCGTCATACCGTAGTTCTATTTGCAGTGTTTTAAGGAACCTCCATACTGTTCTCATAGTGGCTGTACCAATTCACATTCCCACCGGCAGTGCAGGAGTGCTTCCTTTTCTACACACCCTCTCCCACATTTATTGTTTCTAGATTTTTTGATGATGGCCATTCTGACTGGTGTGAGATGATATCTCATTGTAGTTTTGATTTGCATTTCTCTAATGATTAATGATGTTGAGCATTCTTTCACGTGTTTGTTGGCAGTCTGTATATCTCCTTTGGAGAAAAGTCTGTTTAGGTCTTCTGCCCGTTTTTGGATTGGGTTGTTTGTTCTTTTGTTACTGAGCTGCATGAGCTGCTTGTAAATTTTGGAAATTAATCCTTTGTCGGTTGCTTCATTTGCAAATGTTTTCTCCCATTCTGAGGGTTGTCTTTTGGTCTTGTTTATGGTTTCCTTTGCTGTGCAAAAGCTTTGAAGTTTCGTTAGGTCCCATTTGTTTATCTTTTTTTTTTTTTCCCCATGTCTCTAGGAGGTGGGTCAAAAAGGATCTTGCTGTGATTTATGTCATAGAGTGTTCTGCCTATGTTTTCCTGTAAGAGTTTGATAGTTTCTGGCCTTACATTTAGGTCTTTAATCCATTTTGAGCTCATTTTTGTGTATGGTGTTAGGGAGTGATCTAATCTCATACTTTCAAATGTACCTGTCCAGTTTTCCCAGCACCACTTATTATTGAAGAGGCTGTCCTTTCTCCACTGTACATTCCTGCCTCCTTTATGAAAGATTAGGTGACCATATGTGCGTGGGTTTATCTCTGGGCTTTCCATCCCGTTCCTTTGATCTGTCTTTCTGTTTTTGTGCCACTACCATACTGTCTTGATGACTGGAGCTTTGTAGTACAGTCTGAAGTCAGGGAGCCTGATTCCTCCAGCTCCGTTTTTCGTTCTCAAGATGGCTTTGGCTATTCGGGGTCTCTTGTGTTTCCATACAAATTGTGAAATTTTTTGTTCTAGGTCTGTGAAGAATGCCAGTGGTAGTTTGATAGGGATTGCATTGAATCTGTAGATTGCTTTGGGTAGTAGAGTCATTTTCACAATGTTGATTCTTCCAGTCCAGGAACATGGTGTATCTCTCCATCTACTTGTATCATCTTTAATTTCTTTCATCAGTGTCTTACAATTTTCTGCATACAGGCCTTTTGTCTCCTTAGGTAGGTTTATTCCTAGAAATTTTATTCGTTTTGTTGCAGTGGTAAATGGGAGTGTTTTCTTGATTTCACTTCCAGATTTTTCATCATTAGTGTGTAGGAAGGAATGCAGGAGATTTCTGTGCATTAATTTTTTTTACAAGTTATCTCATTATTGCCTCTATTTGTCAAATACAAGTTCACAGTCTTATATTGCTGTAGACTCTTTCTACTATGTTTAATATCATAAATTCACTACCCTAAATTTTCTCCCCTTCTTTATTGATGTTACATGTTAAGAAACATACTTTATTTTTTTAAACCTCTTTATTGGGGTATAATTGCTTTACAATGGTGTGTTAGTTTCTGCTTTATAACAAAGTGAATCATTTATACATATACATATGTTCCCATATCTCTTCCCTCTTGCGTCTCTCTCCCTCCCACCCGCCCTATCCCACCCCTCCAGGCGGTCACAAAGCACCGAGCTGATATCCCCGTGCTATGTGGCTGCTTCCCACTAGCTATCTACCTCACGTTTGGTAGTGTCTATATGTCCATGCCTCTCTCTCGCTTTGTCACAGCTCACCCTTCCCCCTCCCCATATCCTCAAGTCCGTTCTCCAGTAGGTCTGTGTCTTTATTCCTGTCTTACCCCTAGGTTCTTCACGACATTGTTTTCCCTTAAATTCCATATATATGTGTTAGCATTCGGTATTTGTCTTTCTCCTTCTGACCTCCTTCACTCTGTATGACAGACTCTAGGTCTATCCACCTCATTACAAATAGCTCAATTTCCTTCTTTTTTATGGCTGAGTAATATTCCATTGTATATATGTGCCACATCTTCTTTATCCATTCATCCGATGACGGGCACTTAGGTTGTTTCCATCTCCGGACGATTGTAAATACAGCTGCAGTGAACATTTTGGTACATGACTCTTTTTGAATTATGGTTTTCTCAGGGTATATGCCCGGTAGTGGGATTGCTGCGTCATACCGTAGTTCTATTTGCAGTGTTTTAAGGAACCTCCATACTGTTCTCATAGTGGCTGTACCAATTCACATTCCCACCTGCAGTGCAGGAGTGCTTCCTTTTCTACACACCCTCTCCCACTTTTATTGTTTCTAGATTGTTTGATGATGGCCATTCTGACTGGTATGAGATGATATCTCATTGTAGTTTTGATTTGCATTTCTCTAATGATTAATGATGTTGAGCATTCTTTCACGTGTTTGTTGGCAGTCTGTATATCTCCTTTGGAGAAAAGTCTGTTTAGGTCTTCTGCCCGTTTTTGGATTGGGTTGTTTGTTCTTTTGTTACTGAGCTGCATGAGCTGCTTGTAAATTTTGGAAATTAATCCTTTGTCGGTTGCTTCATTTGCAAATGTTTTCTCCCATTCTGAGGGTTGTCTTTTGGTCTTGTTTATGGTTTCCTTTGCTGTGCAAAAGCTTTGAAGTTTCGTTAGGTCCCATTTGTTTATCTTTTTTTTTTTTTTTCCCATGTCTCTAGGAGGTGGGTCAAAAAGGATCTTGCTGTGATTTATGTCATAGAGTGTTCTGCCTATGTTTTCCTGGAAGAGTTTGATAGTTTCTGGCCTTACATTTAGGTCTTTAATCCATTTTGAGCTCATTTTTGTGTATGGTGTTAGGGAGTGATCTAATCTCATACTTTCAAATGTACCTGTCCAGTTTTCCCAGCACCACTTATTATTGAAGAGGCTGTCCTTTCTCCACTGTACATTCCTGCCTCCTTTATGAAAGATTAGGTGACCATATGTGCGTGGGTTTATCTCTGGGCTTTCCATCCCGTTCCTTTGATCTGTCTTTCTGTTTTTGTGCCACTACCATACTGTCTTGATGACTGGAGCTTTGTAGTACAGTCTGAAGTCAGGGAGCCTGATTCCTCCAGCTCCGTTTTTCGTTCTCAAGATGGCTTTGGCTATTCGGGGTCTCTTGTGTTTCCATACAAATTGTGAAATTTTTTGTTCTAGGTCTGTGAAGAATGCCAGTGGTAGTTTGATAGGGATTGCATTGAATCTGTAGATTGCTTTGGGTAGTAGAGTCATTTTCACAATGTTGATTCTTCCAGTCCAGGAACATGGTGTATCTCTCCATCTACTTGTATCATCTTTAATTTCTTTCATCAGTGTCTTACAATTTTCTGCATACAGGCCTTTTGTCTCCTTAGGTAGGTTTATTCCTAGAAATTTTATTCGTTTTGTTGCAGTGGTAAATGGGAGTGTTTTCTTGATTTCACTTCCAGATTTTTCATCATTAGTGTGTAGGAAGGAATGCAGGAGATTTCTGTGCATTAATTTTTTTTACAAGTTATCTCATTATTGCCTCTATTTGTCAAATACAAGTTCACAGTCTTATATTGCTGTAGACTCTTTCTACTATGTTTAATATCATAAATTCACTACCCTAAATTTTCTCCCCTTCTTTATTGATGTTACATGTTAAGAAACATACTTTATTTTTTTAAACCTCTTTATTGGGGTATAATTGCTTTACAATGGTGTGTTAGTTTCTGCTTTATAACAAAGTGAATCATTTATACATACACATATGTTCCCATATCTCTTCCCTCTTGCGTCTCTCTCCCTCCCACCCGCCCTATCCCACCCCTCCAGGCGGTCACAAAGCACCGAGCTGATATCCCCGTGCTATGTGGCTGCTTCCCACTAGCTATCTACCTCACGTTTGGTAGTGTCTATATGTCCATGCCTCTCTCTCGCTTTGTCACAGCTCACCCTTCCCCCTCCCCATATCCTCAAGTCCGTTCTCCAGTAGGTCTGTGTCTTTATTCCTGTCTTACCCCTAGGTTCTTCACGACATTGTTTTCCCTTAAATTCCATATATATGTGTTAGCATTCGGTATTTGTCTTTCTCCTTCTGACCTCCTTCACTCTGTATGACAGACTCTAGGTCTATCCACCTCATTACAAATAGCTCAGTTTCCTTCCTTTTTATGGCTGAGTAATATTCCATTGTATATATGTGCCACATCTTCTTTATCCATTCATCCGATGACGGGCACTTAGGTTGTTTCCATCTCCGGACGATTGTAAATACAGCTGCAGTGAACATTTTGGTACATGACTCTTTTTGAATTATGGTTTTCTCAGGGTATATGCCCGGTAGTGGGATTGCTGCGTCATACCGTAGTTCTATTTGCAGTGTTTTAAGGAACCTCCATACTGTTCTCATAGTGGCTGTACCAATTCACATTCCCACCGGCAGTGCAGGAGTGCTTCCTTTTCTACACACCCTCTCCCACATTTATTGTTTCTAGATTTTTTGATGATGGCCATTCTGACTGGTGTGAGATGATATCTCATTGTAGTTTTGATTTGCATTTCTCTAATGATTAATGATGTTGAGCATTCTTTCATGTGTTTGTTGGCAGTCTGTATATCTCCTTTGGAGAAAAGTCTATTTAGGTCTTCTGCCCATTTTTGGATTGGGTTGTTTGTTCTTTTGTTACTGAGCTGCATGAGCTGCTTGTAAATTTTGGAAATTAATCCTTTGTCGGTTGCTTCATTTGCAAATGTTTTCTCCCATTCTGAGGGTTGTCTTTTGGTCTTGTTTATGGTTTCCTTTGCTGTGCAAAAGCTTTGAAGTTTCGTTAGGTCCCATTTGTTTATCTTTTTTTTTTTTTTTTCCCATGTCTCTAGGAGGTGGGTCAAAAAGGATCTTGCTGTGATTTATGTCATAGAGTGTTCTGCCTATGTTTTCCTGTAAGAGTTTGATAGTTTCTGGCCTTACATTTAGGTCTTTAATCCATTTTGAGCTCATTTTTGTGTATGGTGTTAGGGAGTGATCTAATCTCATACTTTCAAATGTACCTGTCCAGTTTTCCCAGCACCACTTATTATTGAAGAGGCTGTCCTTTCTCCACTGTACATTCCTGCCTCCTTTATGAAAGATTAGGTGACCGTATGTGCGTGGGTTTATCTCTGGGCTTTCCATCCCGTTCCTTTGATCTGTCTTTCTGTTTTTGTGCCACTACCATACTGTCTTGATGACTGGAGCTTTGTAGTACAGTCTGAAGTCAGGGAGCCTGATTCCTCCAGCTCCGTTTTTCGTTCTCAAGATGGCTTTGGCTATTCGGGGTCTCTTGTGTTTCCATACAAATTGTGAAATTTTTTGTTCTAGGTCTGTGAAGAATGCCAGTGGTAGTTTGATAGGGATTGCATTGAATCTGTAGATTGCTTTGGGTAGTAGAGTCATTTTCACAATGTTGATTCTTCCAGTCCAGGAACATGGTGTATCTCTCCATCTACTTGTATCATCTTTAATTTCTTTCATCAGTGTCTTACAATTTTCTGCATACAGGCCTTTTGTCTCCTTAGGTAGGTTTATTCCTAGAAATTTTATTCGTTTTGTTGCAGTGGTAAATGGGAGTGTTTTCTTGATTTCACTTCCAGATTTTTCATCATTAGTGTGTAGGAAGGAATGCAGGAGATTTCTGTGCATTAATTTTTTTTACAAGTTATCTCATTATTGCCTCTATTTGTCAAATACAAGTTCACAGTCTTATATTGCTGTAGACTCTTTCTACTATGTTTAATATCATAAATTCACTACCCTAAATTTTCTCCCCTTCTTTATTGATGTTACATGTTAAGAAACATACTTTATTTTTTTAAACCTCTTTATTGGGGTATAATTGCTTTACAATGGTGTGTTAGTTTCTGCTTTATAACAAAGTGAATCATTTATACATACACATATGTTCCCATATCTCTTCCCTCTTGCGTCTCTCTCCCTCCCACCCGCCCTATCCCACCCCTCCAGGCGGTCACAAAGCACCGAGCTGATATCCCCGTGCTATGTGGCTGCTTCCCACTAGCTATCTACCTCACGTTTGGTAGTGTCTATATGTCCATGCCTCTCTCTCGCTTTGTCACAGCTCACCCTTCCCCCTCCCCATATCCTCAAGTCCGTTCTCCAGTAGGTCTGTGTCTTTATTCCTGTCTTACCCCTAGGTTCTTCACGACATTGTTTTCCCTTAAATTCCATATATATGTGTTAGCATTCGGTATTTGTCTTTCTCCTTCTGACCTCCTTCACTCTGTATGACAGACTCTAGGTCTATCCACCTCATTACAAATAGCTCAATTTCCTTCCTTTTTATGGCTGAGTAATATTCCATTGTATATATGTGCCACATCTTCTTTATCCATTCATCCGATGACGGGCACTTAGGTTGTTTCCATCTCCGGACGATTGTAAATACAGCTGCAGTGAACATTTTGGTACATGACTCTTTTTGAATTATGGTTTTCTCAGGGTATATGCCCGGTAGTGGGATTGCTGCGTCATACCGTAGTTCTATTTGCAGTGTTTTAAGGAACCTCCATACTGTTCTCATAGTGGCTGTACCAATTCACATTCCCACCGGCAGTGCAGGAGTGCTTCCTTTTCTACACACCCTCTCCCACATTTATTGTTTCTAGATTTTTTGATGATGGCCATTCTGACTGGTGTGAGATGATATCTCATTGTAGTTTTGATTTGCATTTCTCTAATGATTAATGATGTTGAGCATTCTTTCATGTGTTTGTTGGCAGTCTGTATATCTCCTTTGGAGAAAAGTCTATTTAGGTCTTCTGCCCATTTTTGGATTGGGTTGTTTGTTCTTTTGTTACTGAGCTGCATGAGCTGCTTGTAAATTTTGGAAATTAATCCTTTGTCGGTTGCTTCATTTGCAAATGTTTTCTCCCATTCTGAGGGTTGTCTTTTGGTCTTGTTTATGGTTTCCTTTGCTGTGCAAAAGCTTTGAAGTTTCGTTAGGTCCCATTTGTTTATCTTTTTTTTTTTTTTTCCCCATGTCTCTAGGAGGTGGGTCAAAAAGGATCTTGCTGTGATTTATGTCATAGAGTGTTCTGCCTATGTTTTCCTGTAAGAGTTTGATAGTTTCTGGCCTTACATTTAGGTCTTTAATCCATTTTGAGCTCATTTTTGTGTATGGTGTTAGGGAGTGATCTAATCTCATACTTTCAAATGTACCTGTCCAGTTTTCCCAGCACCACTTATTATTGAAGAGGCTGTCCTTTCTCCACTGTACATTCCTGCCTCCTTTATGAAAGATTAGGTGACCATATGTGCGTGGGTTTATCTCTGGGCTTTCCATCCCGTTCCTTTGATCTGTCTTTCTGTTTTTGTGCCACTACCATACTGTCTTGATGACTGGAGCTTTGTAGTACAGTCTGAAGTCAGGGAGCCTGATTCCTCCAGCTCCGTTTTTCGTTCTCAAGATGGCTTTGGCTATTCGGGGTCTCTTGTGTTTCCATACAAATTGTGAAATTTTTTGTTCTAGGTCTGTGAAGAATGCCAGTGGTAGTTTGATAGGGATTGCATTGAATCTGTAGATTGCTTTGGGTAGTAGAGTCATTTTCACAATGTTGATTCTTCCAGTCCAGGAACATGGTGTATCTCTCCATCTACTTGTATCATCTTTAATTTCTTTCATCAGTGTCTTACAATTTTCTGCATACAGGCCTTTTGTCTCCTTAGGTAGGTTTATTCCTAGAAATTTTATTCGTTTTGTTGCAGTGGTAAATGGGAGTGTTTTCTTGATTTCACTTCCAGATTTTTCATCATTAGTGTGTAGGAAGGAATGCAGGAGATTTCTGTGCATTAATTTTTTTTACAAGTTATCTCATTATTGCCTCTATTTGTCAAATACAAGTTCACAGTCTTATATTGCTGTAGACTCTTTCTACTATGTTTAATATCATAAATTCACTACCCTAAATTTTCTCCCCTTCTTTATTGATGTTACATGTTAAGAAACATACTTTATTTTTTTAAACCTCTTTATTGGGGTATAATTGCTTTACAATGGTGTGTTAGTTTCTGCTTTATAACAAAGTGAATCATTTATACATACACATATGTTCCCATATCTCTTCCCTCTTGCGTCTCTCTCCCTCCCACCCGCCCTATCCCACCCCTCCAGGCGGTCACAAAGCACCGAGCTGATATCCCCGTGCTATGTGGCTGCTTCCCACTAGCTATCTACCTCACGTTTGGTAGTGTCTATATGTCCATGCCTCTCTCTCGCTTTGTCACAGCTCACCCTTCCCCCTCCCCATATCCTCAAGTCCGTTCTCCAGTAGGTCTGTGTCTTTATTCCTGTCTTACCCCTAGGTTCTTCACGACATTGTTTTCCCTTAAATTCCATATATATGTGTTAGCATTCGGTATTTGTCTTTCTCCTTCTGACCTCCTTCACTCTGTATGACAGACTCTAGGTCTATCCACCTCATTACAAATAGCTCAATTTCCTTCCTTTTTATGGCTGAGTAATATTCCATTGTATATATGTGCCACATCTTCTTTATCCATTCATCCGATGACGGGCACTTAGGTTGTTTCCATCTCCGGACGATTGTAAATACAGCTGCAGTGAACATTTTGGTACATGACTCTTCTTGAATTATGGTTTTCTCAGGGTATATGCCCGGTAGTGGGATTGCTGCGTCATACCGTAGTTCTATTTGCAGTGTTTTAAGGAACCTCCATACTGTTCTCATAGTGGCTGTACCAATTCACATTCCCACCGGCAGTGCAGGAGTGCTTCCTTTTCTACACACCCTCTCCCACATTTATTGTTTCTAGATTTTTTGATGATGGCCATTCTGACTGGTGTGAGATGATATCTCATTGTAGTTTTGATTTGCATTTCTCTAATGATTAATGATGTTGAGCATTCTTTCATGTGTTTGTTGGCAGTCTGTATATCTCCTTTGGAGAAAAGTCTATTTAGGTCTTCTGCCCATTTTTGGATTGGGTTGTTTGTTCTTTTGTTACTGAGCTGCATGAGCTGCTTGTAAATTTTGGAAATTAATCCTTTGTCGGTTGCTTCATTTGCAAATGTTTTCTCCCATTCTGAGGGTTGTCTTTTGGTCTTGTTTATGGTTTCCTTTGCTGTGCAAAAGCTTTGAAGTTTCGTTAGGTCCCATTTGTTTATCTTTTTTTTTTTTTTTCCCCATGTCTCTAGGAGGTGGGTCAAAAAGGATCTTGCTGTGATTTATGTCATAGAGTGTTCTGCCTATGTTTTCCTGTAAGAGTTTGATAGTTTCTGGCCTTACATTTAGGTCTTTAATCCATTTTGAGCTCATTTTTGTGTATGGTGTTAGGGAGTGATCTAATCTCATACTTTCAAATGTACCTGTCCAGTTTTCCCAGCACCACTTATTATTGAAGAGGCTGTCCTTTCTCCACTGTACATTCCTGCCTCCTTTATGAAAGATTAGGTGACCATATGTGCGTGGGTTTATCTCTGGGCTTTCCATCCCGTTCCTTTGATCTGTCTTTCTGTTTTTGTGCCACTACCATACTGTCTTGATGACTGGAGCTTTGTAGTACAGTCTGAAGTCAGGGAGCCTGATTCCTCCAGCTCCGTTTTTCGTTCTCAAGATGGCTTTGGCTATTCGGGGTCTCTTGTGTTTCCATACAAATTGTGAAATTTTTTGTTCTAGGTCTGTGAAGAATGCCAGTGGTAGTTTGATAGGGATTGCATTGAATCTGTAGATTGCTTTGGGTAGTAGAGTCATTTTCACAATGTTGATTCTTCCAGTCCAGGAACATGGTGTATCTCTCCATCTACTTGTATCATCTTTAATTTCTTTCATCAGTGTCTTACAATTTTCTGCATACAGGCCTTTTGTCTCCTTAGGTAGGTTTATTCCTAGAAATTTTATTCGTTTTGTTGCAGTGGTAAATGGGAGTGTTTTCTTGATTTCACTTCCAGATTTTTCATCATTAGTGTGTAGGAAGGAATGCAGGAGATTTCTGTGCATTAATTTTTTTTACAAGTTATCTCATTATTGCCTCTATTTGTCAAATACAAGTTCACAGTCTTATATTGCTGTAGACTCTTTCTACTATGTTTAATATCATAAATTCACTACCCTAAATTTTCTCCCCTTCTTTATTGATGTTACATGTTAAGAAACATACTTTATTTTTTTAAACCTCTTTATTGGGGTATAATTGCTTTACAATGGTGTGTTAGTTTCTGCTTTATAACAAAGTGAATCATTTATACATACACATATGTTCCCATATCTCTTCCCTCTTGCGTCTCTCTCCCTCCCACCCGCCCTATCCCACCCCTCCAGGCGGTCACAAAGCACCGAGCTGATATCCCCGTGCTATGTGGCTGCTTCCCACTAGCTATCTACCTCACGTTTGGTAGTGTCTATATGTCCATGCCTCTCTCTCGCTTTGTCACAGCTCACCCTTCCCCCTCCCCATATCCTCAAGTCCGTTCTCCAGTAGGTCTGTGTCTTTATTCCTGTCTTACCCCTAGGTTCTTCACGACATTGTTTTCCCTTAAATTCCATATATATGTGTTAGCATTCGGTATTTGTCTTTCTCCTTCTGACCTCCTTCACTCTGTATGACAGACTCTAGGTCTATCCACCTCATTACAAATAGCTCAATTTCCTTCCTTTTTATGGCTGAGTAATATTCCATTGTATATATGTGCCACATCTTCTTTATCCATTCATCCGATGACGGGCACTTAGGTTGTTTCCATCTCCGGACGATTGTAAATACAGCTGCAGTGAACATTTTGGTACATGACTCTTTTTGAATTATGGTTTTCTCAGGGTATATGCCCGGTAGTGGGATTGCTGCGTCATACCGTAGTTCTATTTGCAGTGTTTTAAGGAACCTCCATACTGTTCTCATAGTGGCTGTACCAATTCACATTCCCACCGGCAGTGCAGGAGTGCTTCCTTTTCTACACACCCTCTCCCACATTTATTGTTTCTAGATTTTTTGATGATGGCCATTCTGACTGGTGTGAGATGATATCTCATTGTAGTTTTGATTTGCATTTCTCTAATGATTAATGATGTTGAGCATTCTTTCATGTGTTTGTTGGCAGTCTGTATATCTCCTTTGGAGAAAAGTCTATTTAGGTCTTCTGCCCATTTTTGGATTGGGTTGTTTGTTCTTTTGTTACTGAGCTGCATGAGCTGCTTGTAAATTTTGGAAATTAATCCTTTGTCGGTTGCTTCATTTGCAAATGTTTTCTCCCATTCTGAGGGTTGTCTTTTGGTCTTGTTTATGGTTTCCTTTGCTGTGCAAAAGCTTTGAAGTTTCGTTAGGTCCCATTTGTTTATCTTTTTTTTTTTTTTTTCCCATGTCTCTAGGAGGTGGGTCAAAAAGGATCTTGCTGTGATTTATGTCATAGAGTGTTCTGCCTATGTTTTCCTGTAAGAGTTTGATAGTTTCTGGCCTTACATTTAGGTCTTTAATCCATTTTGAGCTCATTTTTGTGTATGGTGTTAGGGAGTGATCTAATCTCATACTTTCAAATGTACCTGTCCAGTTTTCCCAGCACCACTTATTATTGAAGAGGCTGTCCTTTCTCCACTGTACATTCCTGCCTCCTTTATGAAAGATTAGGTGACCGTATGTGCGTGGGTTTATCTCTGGGCTTTCCATCCCGTTCCTTTGATCTGTCTTTCTGTTTTTGTGCCACTACCATACTGTCTTGATGACTGGAGCTTTGTAGTACAGTCTGAAGTCAGGGAGCCTGATTCCTCCAGCTCCGTTTTTCGTTCTCAAGATGGCTTTGGCTATTCGGGGTCTCTTGTGTTTCCATACAAATTGTGAAATTTTTTGTTCTAGGTCTGTGAAGAATGCCAGTGGTAGTTTGATAGGGATTGCATTGAATCTGTAGATTGCTTTGGGTAGTAGAGTCATTTTCACAATGTTGATTCTTCCAGTCCAGGAACATGGTGTATCTCTCCATCTACTTGTATCATCTTTAATTTCTTTCATCAGTGTCTTACAATTTTCTGCATACAGGCCTTTTGTCTCCTTAGGTAGGTTTATTCCTAGAAATTTTATTCGTTTTGTTGCAGTGGTAAATGGGAGTGTTTTCTTGATTTCACTTCCAGATTTTTCATCATTAGTGTGTAGGAAGGAATGCAGGAGATTTCTGTGCATTAATTTTTTTTACAAGTTATCTCATTATTGCCTCTATTTGTCAAATACAAGTTCACAGTCTTATATTGCTGTAGACTCTTTCTACTATGTTTAATATCATAAATTCACTACCCTAAATTTTCTCCCCTTCTTTATTGATGTTACATGTTAAGAAACATACTTTATTTTTTTAAACCTCTTTATTGGGGTATAATTGCTTTACAATGGTGTGTTAGTTTCTGCTTTATAACAAAGTGAATCATTTATACATACACATATGTTCCCATATCTCTTCCCTCTTGCGTCTCTCTCCCTCCCACCCGCCCTATCCCACCCCTCCAGGCGGTCACAAAGCACCGAGCTGATATCCCCGTGCTATGTGGCTGCTTCCCACTAGCTATCTACCTCACGTTTGGTAGTGTCTATATGTCCATGCCTCTCTCTCGCTTTGTCACAGCTCACCCTTCCCCCTCCCCATATCCTCAAGTCCGTTCTCCAGTAGGTCTGTGTCTTTATTCCTGTCTTACCCCTAGGTTCTTCACGACATTGTTTTCCCTTAAATTCCATATATATGTGTTAGCATTCGGTATTTGTCTTTCTCCTTCTGACCTCCTTCACTCTGTATGACAGACTCTAGGTCTATCCACCTCATTACAAATAGCTCAATTTCCTTCCTTTTTATGGCTGAGTAATATTCCATTGTATATATGTGCCACATCTTCTTTATCCATTCATCCGATGACGGGCACTTAGGTTGTTTCCATCTCCGGACGATTGTAAATACAGCTGCAGTGAACATTTTGGTACATGACTCTTTTTGAATTATGGTTTTCTCAGGGTATATGCCCGGTAGTGGGATTGCTGCGTCATACCGTAGTTCTATTTGCAGTGTTTTAAGGAACCTCCATACTGTTCTCATAGTGGCTGTACCAATTCACATTCCCACCGGCAGTGCAGGAGTGCTTCCTTTTCTACACACCCTCTCCCACATTTATTGTTTCTAGATTTTTTGATGATGGCCATTCTGACTGGTGTGAGATGATATCTCATTGTAGTTTTGATTTGCATTTCTCTAATGATTAATGATGTTGAGCATTCTTTCACGTGTTTGTTGGCAGTCTGTATATCTCCTTTGGAGAAAAGTCTATTTAGGTCTTCTGCCCATTTTTGGATTGGGTTGTTTGTTCTTTTGTTACTGAGCTGCATGAGCTGCTTGTAAATTTTGGAAATTAATCCTTTGTCGGTTGCTTCATTTGCAAATGTTTTCTCCCATTCTGAGGGTTGTCTTTTGGTCTTGTTTATGGTTTCCTTTGCTGTGCAAAAGCTTTGAAGTTTCGTTAGGTCCCATTTGTTTATCTTTTTTTTTTTTTTTTCCCATGTCTCTAGGAGGTGGGTCAAAAAGGATCTTGCTGTGATTTATGTCATAGAGTGTTCTGCCTATGTTTTCCTGTAAGAGTTTGATAGTTTCTGGCCTTACATTTAGGTCTTTAATCCATTTTGAGCTCATTTTTGTGTATGGTGTTAGGGAGTGATCTAATCTCATACTTTCAAATGTACCTGTCCAGTTTTCCCAGCACCACTTATTATTGAAGAGGCTGTCCTTTCTCCACTGTACATTCCTGCCTCCTTTATGAAAGATTAGGTGACCATATGTGCGTGGGTTTATCTCTGGGCTTTCCATCCCGTTCCTTTGATCTGTCTTTCTGTTTTTGTGCCACTACCATACTGTCTTGATGACTGGAGCTTTGTAGTACAGTCTGAAGTCAGGGAGCCTGATTCCTCCAGCTCCGTTTTTCGTTCTCAAGATGGCTTTGGCTATTCGGGGTCTCTTGTGTTTCCATACAAATTGTGAAATTTTTTGTTCTAGGTCTGTGAAGAATGCCAGTGGTAGTTTGATAGGGATTGCATTGAATCTGTAGATTGCTTTGGGTAGTAGAGTCATTTTCACAATGTTGATTCTTCCAGTCCAGGAACATGGTGTATCTCTCCATCTACTTGTATCATCTTTAATTTCTTTCATCAGTGTCTTACAATTTTCTGCATACAGGCCTTTTGTCTCCTTAGGTAGGTTTATTCCTAGAAATTTTATTCGTTTTGTTGCAGTGGTAAATGGGAGTGTTTTCTTGATTTCACTTCCAGATTTTTCATCATTAGTGTGTAGGAAGGAATGCAGGAGATTTCTGTGCATTAATTTTTTTTACAAGTTATCTCATTATTGCCTCTATTTGTCAAATACAAGTTCACAGTCTTATATTGCTGTAGACTCTTTCTACTATGTTTAATATCATAAATTCACTACCCTAAATTTTCTCCCCTTCTTTATTGATGTTACATGTTAAGAAACATACTTTATTTTTTTAAACCTCTTTATTGGGGTATAATTGCTTTACAATGGTGTGTTAGTTTCTGCTTTATAACAAAGTGAATCATTTATACATACACATATGTTCCCATATCTCTTCCCTCTTGCGTCTCTCTCCCTCCCACCCGCCCTATCCCACCCCTCCAGGCGGTCACAAAGCACCGAGCTGATATCCCCGTGCTATGTGGCTGCTTCCCACTAGCTATCTACCTCACGTTTGGTAGTGTCTATATGTCCATGCCTCTCTCTCGCTTTGTCACAGCTCACCCTTCCCCCTCCCCATATCCTCAAGTCCGTTCTCCAGTAGGTCTGTGTCTTTATTCCTGTCTTACCCCTAGGTTCTTCACGACATTGTTTTCCCTTAAATTCCATATATATGTGTTAGCATTCGGTATTTGTCTTTCTCCTTCTGACCTCCTTCACTCTGTATGACAGACTCTAGGTCTATGCACCTCATTACAAATAGCTCAATTTCCTTCCTTTTTATGGCTGAGTAATATTCCATTGTATATATGTGCCACATCTTCTTTATCCATTCATCCGATGACGGGCACTTAGGTTGTTTCCATCTCCGGACGATTGTAAATACAGCTGCAGTGAACATTTTGGTACATGACTCTTTTTGAATTATGGTTTTCTCAGGGTATATGCCCGGTAGTGGGATTGCTGCGTCATACCGTAGTTCTATTTGCAGTGTTTTAAGGAACCTCCATACTGTTCTCATAGTGGCTGTACCAATTCACATTCCCACCGGCAGTGCAGGAGTGCTTCCTTTTCTACACACCCTCTCCCACATTTATTGTTTCTAGATTTTTTGATGATGGCCATTCTGACTGGTGTGAGATGATATCTCATTGTAGTTTTGATTTGCATTTCTCTAATGATTAATGATGTTGAGCATTCTTTCATGTGTTTGTTGGCAGTCTGTATATCTCCTTTGGAGAAAAGTCTATTTAGGTCTTCTGCCCGTTTTTGGATTGGGTTGTTTGTTCTTTTGTTACTGAGCTGCATGAGCTGCTTGTAAATTTTGGAAATTAATCCTTTGTCGGTTGCTTCATTTGCAAATGTTTTCTCCCATTCTGAGGGTTGTCTTTTGGTCTTGTTTATGGTTTCCTTTGCTGTGCAAAAGCTTTGAAGTTTCGTTAGGTCCCATTTGTTTATCTTTTTTTTTTTTTTCCCCATGTCTCTAGGAGGTGGGTCAAAAAGGATCTTGCTGTGATTTATGTCATAGAGTGTTCTGCCTATGTTTTCCTGTAAGAGTTTGATAGTTTCTGGCCTTACATTTAGGTCTTTAATCCATTTTGAGCTCATTTTTGTGTATGGTGTTAGGGAGTGATCTAATCTCATACTTTCAAATGTACCTGTCCAGTTTTCCCAGCACCACTTATTATTGAAGAGGCTGTCCTTTCTCCACTGTACATTCCTGCCTCCTTTATGAAAGATTAGGTGACCATATGTGCGTGGGTTTATCTCTGGGCTTTCCATCCCGTTCCTTTGATCTGTCTTTCTGTTTTTGTGCCACTACCATACTGTCTTGATGACTGGAGCTTTGTAGTACAGTCTGAAGTCAGGGAGCCTGATTCCTCCAGCTCCGTTTTTCGTTCTCAAGATGGCTTTGGCTATTCGGGGTCTCTTGTGTTTCCATACAAATTGTGAAATTTTTTGTTCTAGGTCTGTGAAGAATGCCAGTGGTAGTTTGATAGGGATTGCATTGAATCTGTAGATTGCTTTGGGTAGTAGAGTCATTTTCACAATGTTGATTCTTCCAGTCCAGGAACATGGTGTATCTCTCCATCTACTTGTATCATCTTTAATTTCTTTCATCAGTGTCTTACAATTTTCTGCATACAGGCCTTTTGTCTCCTTAGGTAGGTTTATTCCTAGAAATTTTATTCGTTTTGTTGCAGTGGTAAATGGGAGTGTTTTCTTGATTTCACTTCCAGATTTTTCATCATTAGTGTGTAGGAAGGAATGCAGGAGATTTCTGTGCATTAATTTTTTTTACAAGTTATCTCATTATTGCCTCTATTTGTCAAATACAAGTTCACAGTCTTATATTGCTGTAGACTCTTTCTACTATGTTTAATATCATAAATTCACTACCCTAAATTTTCTCCCCTTCTTTATTGATGTTACATGTTAAGAAACATACTTTATTTTTTTAAACCTCTTTATTGGGGTATAATTGCTTTACAATGGTGTGTTAGTTTCTGCTTTATAACAAAGTGAATCATTTATACATATACATATGTTCCCATATCTCTTCCCTCTTGCGTCTCTCTCCCTCCCACCCGCCCTATCCCACCCCTCCAGGCGGTCACAAAGCACCGAGCTGATATCCCCGTGCTATGTGGCTGCTTCCCACTAGCTATCTACCTCACGTTTGGTAGTGTCTATATGTCCATGCCTCTCTCTCGCTTTGTCACAGCTCACCCTTCCCCCTCCCCATATCCTCAAGTCCGTTCTCCAGTAGGTCTGTGTCTTTATTCCTGTCTTACCCCTAGGTTCTTCACGACATTGTTTTCCCTTAAATTCCATATATATGTGTTAGCATTCGGTATTTGTCTTTCTCCTTCTGACCTCCTTCACTCTGTATGACAGACTCTAGGTCTATCCACCTCATTACAAATAGCTCAATTTCCTTCCTTTTTATGGCTGAGTAATATTCCATTGTATATATGTGCCACATCTTCTTTATCCATTCATCCGATGACGGGCACTTAGGTTGTTTCCATCTCCGGACGATTGTAAATACAGCTGCAGTGAACATTTTGGTACATGACTCTTTTTGAATTATGGTTTTCTCAGGGTATATGCCCGGTAGTGGGATTGCTGCGTCATACCGTAGTTCTATTTGCAGTGTTTTAAGGAACCTCCATACTGTTCTCATAGTGGCTGTACCAATTCACATTCCCACCGGCAGTGCAGGAGTGCTTCCTTTTCTACACACCCTCTCCCACATTTATTGTTTCTAGATTTTTTGATGATGGCCATTCTGACTGGTGTGAGATGATATCTCATTGTAGTTTTGATTTGCATTTCTCTAATGATTAATGATGTTGAGCATTCTTTCATGTGTTTGTTGGCAGTCTGTATATCTCCTTTGGAGAAAAGTCTATTTAGGTCTTCTGCCCATTTTTGGATTGGGTTGTTTGTTCTTTTGTTACTGAGCTGCATGAGCTGCTTGTAAATTTTGGAAATTAATCCTTTGTCGGTTGCTTCATTTGCAAATGTTTTCTCCCATTCTGAGGGTTGTCTTTTGGTCTTGTTTATGGTTTCCTTTGCTGTGCAAAAGCTTTGAAGTTTCGTTAGGTCCCATTTGTTTATCTTTTTTTTTTTTTTTTCCCATGTCTCTAGGAGGTGGGTCAAAAAGGATCTTGCTGTGATTTATGTCATAGAGTGTTCTGCCTATGTTTTCCTGTAAGAGTTTGATAGTTTCTGGCCTTACATTTAGGTCTTTAATCCATTTTGAGCTCATTTTTGTGTATGGTGTTAGGGAGTGATCTAATCTCATACTTTCAAATGTACCTGTCCAGTTTTCCCAGCACCACTTATTATTGAAGAGGCTGTCCTTTCTCCACTGTACATTCCTGCCTCCTTTATGAAAGATTAGGTGACCATATGTGCGTGGGTTTATCTCTGGGCTTTCCATCCCGTTCCTTTGATCTGTCTTTCTGTTTTTGTGCCACTACCATACTGTCTTGATGACTGGAGCTTTGTAGTACAGTCTGAAGTCAGGGAGCCTGATTCCTCCAGCTCCGTTTTTCGTTCTCAAGATGGCTTTGGCTATTCGGGGTCTCTTGTGTTTCCATACAAATTGTGAAATTTTTTGTTCTAGGTCTGTGAAGAATGCCAGTGGTAGTTTGATAGGGATTGCATTGAATCTGTAGATTGCTTTGGGTAGTAGAGTCATTTTCACAATGTTGATTCTTCCAGTCCAGGAACATGGTGTATCTCTCCATCTACTTGTATCATCTTTAATTTCTTTCATCAGTGTCTTACAATTTTCTGCATACAGGCCTTTTGTCTCCTTAGGTAGGTTTATTCCTAGAAATTTTATTCGTTTTGTTGCAGTGGTAAATGGGAGTGTTTTCTTGATTTCACTTCCAGATTTTTCATCATTAGTGTGTAGGAAGGAATGCAGGAGATTTCTGTGCATTAATTTTTTTTACAAGTTATCTCATTATTGCCTCTATTTGTCAAATACAAGTTCACAGTCTTATATTGCTGTAGACTCTTTCTACTATGTTTAATATCATAAATTCACTACCCTAAATTTTCTCCCCTTCTTTATTGATGTTACATGTTAAGAAACATACTTTATTTTTTTAAACCTCTTTATTGGGGTATAATTGCTTTACAATGGTGTGTTAGTTTCTGCTTTATAACAAAGTGAATCATTTATACATACACATATGTTCCCATATCTCTTCCCTCTTGCGTCTCTCTCCCTCCCACCCGCCCTATCCCACCCCTCCAGGCGGTCACAAAGCACCGAGCTGATATCCCCGTGCTATGTGGCTGCTTCCCACTAGCTATCTACCTCACGTTTGGTAGTGTCTATATGTCCATGCCTCTCTCTCGCTTTGTCACAGCTCACCCTTCCCCCTCCCCATATCCTCAAGTCCGTTCTCCAGTAGGTCTGTGTCTTTATTCCTGTCTTACCCCTAGGTTCTTCACGACATTGTTTTCCCTTAAATTCCATATATATGTGTTAGCATTCGGTATTTGTCTTTCTCCTTCTGACCTCCTTCACTCTGTATGACAGACTCTAGGTCTATCCACCTCATTACAAATAGCTCAATTTCCTTCCTTTTTATGGCTGAGTAATATTCCATTGTATATATGTGCCACATCTTCTTTATCCATTCATCCGATGACGGGCACTTAGGTTGTTTCCATCTCCGGACGATTGTAAATACAGCTGCAGTGAACATTTTGGTACATGACTCTTTTTGAATTATGGTTTTCTCAGGGTATATGCCCGGTAGTGGGATTGCTGCGTCATACCGTAGTTCTATTTGCAGTGTTTTAAGGAACCTCCATACTGTTCTCATAGTGGCTGTACCAATTCACATTCCCACCGGCAGTGCAGGAGTGCTTCCTTTTCTACACACCCTCTCCCACATTTATTGTTTCTAGATTTTTTGATGATGGCCATTCTGACTGGTGTGAGATGATATCTCATTGTAGTTTTGATTTGCATTTCTCTAATGATTAATGATGTTGAGCATTCTTTCATGTGTTTGTTGGCAGTCTGTATATCTCCTTTGGAGAAAAGTCTATTTAGGTCTTCTGCCCATTTTTGGATTGGGTTGTTTGTTCTTTTGTTACTGAGCTGCATGAGCTGCTTGTAAATTTTGGAAATTAATCCTTTGTCGGTTGCTTCATTTGCAAATGTTTTCTCCCATTCTGAGGGTTGTCTTTTGGTCTTGTTTATGGTTTCCTTTGCTGTGCAAAAGCTTTGAAGTTTCGTTAGGTCCCATTTGTTTATCTTTTTTTTTTTTTTTCCCATGTCTCTAGGAGGTGGGTCAAAAAGGATCTTGCTGTGATTTATGTCATAGAGTGTTCTGCCTATGTTTTCCTGTAAGAGTTTGATAGTTTCTGGCCTTACATTTAGGTCTTTAATCCATTTTGAGCTCATTTTTGTGTATGGTGTTAGGGAGTGATCTAATCTCATACTTTCAAATGTACCTGTCCAGTTTTCCCAGCACCACTTATTATTGAAGAGGCTGTCCTTTCTCCACTGTACATTCCTGCCTCCTTTATGAAAGATTAGGTGACCATATGTGCGTGGGTTTATCTCTGGGCTTTCCATCCCGTTCCTTTGATCTGTCTTTCTGTTTTTGTGCCACTACCATACTGTCTTGATGACTGGAGCTTTGTAGTACAGTCTGAAGTCAGGGAGCCTGATTCCTCCAGCTCCGTTTTTCGTTCTCAAGATGGCTTTGGCTATTCGGGGTCTCTTGTGTTTCCATACAAATTGTGAAATTTTTTGTTCTAGGTCTGTGAAGAATGCCAGTGGTAGTTTGATAGGGATTGCATTGAATCTGTAGATTGCTTTGGGTAGTAGAGTCATTTTCACAATGTTGATTCTTCCAGTCCAGGAACATGGTGTATCTCTCCATCTACTTGTATCATCTTTAATTTCTTTCATCAGTGTCTTACAATTTTCTGCATACAGGCCTTTTGTCTCCTTAGGTAGGTTTATTCCTAGAAATTTTATTCGTTTTGTTGCAGTGGTAAATGGGAGTGTTTTCTTGATTTCACTTCCAGATTTTTCATCATTAGTGTGTAGGAAGGAATGCAGGAGATTTCTGTGCATTAATTTTTTTTACAAGTTATCTCATTATTGCCTCTATTTGTCAAATACAAGTTCACAGTCTTATATTGCTGTAGACTCTTTCTACTATGTTTAATATCATAAATTCACTACCCTAAATTTTCTCCCCTTCTTTATTGATGTTACATGTTAAGAAACATACTTTATTTTTTTAAACCTCTTTATTGGGGTATAATTGCTTTACAATGGTGTGTTAGTTTCTGCTTTATAACAAAGTGAATCATTTATACATACACATATGTTCCCATATCTCTTCCCTCTTGCGTCTCTCTCCCTCCCACCCGCCCTATCCCACCCCTCCAGGCGGTCACAAAGCACCGAGCTGATATCCCCGTGCTATGTGGCTGCTTCCCACTAGCTATCTACCTCACGTTTGGTAGTGTCTATATGTCCATGCCTCTCTCTCGCTTTGTCACAGCTCACCCTTCCCCCTCCCCATATCCTCAAGTCCGTTCTCCAGTAGGTCTGTGTCTTTATTCCTGTCTTACCCCTAGGTTCTTCACGACATTGTTTTCCCTTAAATTCCATATATATGTGTTAGCATTCGGTATTTGTCTTTCTCCTTCTGACCTCCTTCACTCTGTATGACAGACTCTAGGTCTATCCACCTCATTACAAATAGCTCAATTTCCTTCCTTTTTATGGCTGAGTAATATTCCATTGTATATATGTGCCACATCTTCTTTATCCATTCATCCGATGACGGGCACTTAGGTTGTTTCCATCTCCGGACGATTGTAAATACAGCTGCAGTGAACATTTTGGTACATGACTCTTTTTGAATTATGGTTTTCTCAGGGTATATGCCCGGTAGTGGGATTGCTGCGTCATACCGTAGTTCTATTTGCAGTGTTTTAAGGAACCTCCATACTGTTCTCATAGTGGCTGTACCAATTCACATTCCCACCGGCAGTGCAGGAGTGCTTCCTTTTCTACACACCCTCTCCCACATTTATTGTTTCTAGATTTTTTGATGATGGCCATTCTGACTGGTGTGAGATGATATCTCATTGTAGTTTTGATTTGCATTTCTCTAATGATTAATGATGTTGAGCATTCTTTCACGTGTTTGTTGGCAGTCTGTATATCTCCTTTGGAGAAAAGTCTATTTAGGTCTTCTGCCCATTTTTGGATTGGGTTGTTTGTTCTTTTGTTACTGAGCTGCATGAGCTGCTTGTAAATTTTGGAAATTAATCCTTTGTCGGTTGCTTCATTTGCAAATGTTTTCTCCCATTCTGAGGGTTGTCTTTTGGTCTTGTTTATGGTTTCCTTTGCTGTGCAAAAGCTTTGAAGTTTCGTTAGGTCCCATTTGTTTATCTTTTTTTTTTTTTTTTCCCATGTCTCTAGGAGGTGGGTCAAAAAGGATCTTGCTGTGATTTATGTCATAGAGTGTTCTGCCTATGTTTTCCTGTAAGAGTTTGATAGTTTCTGGCCTTACATTTAGGTCTTTAATCCATTTTGAGCTCATTTTTGTGTATGGTGTTAGGGAGTGATCTAATCTCATACTTTCAAATGTACCTGTCCAGTTTTCCCAGCACCACTTATTATTGAAGAGGCTGTCCTTTCTCCACTGTACATTCCTGCCTCCTTTATGAAAGATTAGGTGACCATATGTGCGTGGGTTTATCTCTGGGCTTTCCATCCCGTTCCTTTGATCTGTCTTTCTGTTTTTGTGCCACTACCATACTGTCTTGATGACTGGAGCTTTGTAGTACAGTCTGAAGTCAGGGAGCCTGATTCCTCCAGCTCCGTTTTTCGTTCTCAAGATGGCTTTGGCTATTCGGGGTCTCTTGTGTTTCCATACAAATTGTGAAATTTTTTGTTCTAGGTCTGTGAAGAATGCCAGTGGTAGTTTGATAGGGATTGCATTGAATCTGTAGATTGCTTTGGGTAGTAGAGTCATTTTCACAATGTTGATTCTTCCAGTCCAGGAACATGGTGTATCTCTCCATCTACTTGTATCATCTTTAATTTCTTTCATCAGTGTCTTACAATTTTCTGCATACAGGCCTTTTGTCTCCTTAGGTAGGTTTATTCCTAGAAATTTTATTCGTTTTGTTGCAGTGGTAAATGGGAGTGTTTTCTTGATTTCACTTCCAGATTTTTCATCATTAGTGTGTAGGAAGGAATGCAGGAGATTTCTGTGCATTAATTTTTTTTACAAGTTATCTCATTATTGCCTCTATTTGTCAAATACAAGTTCACAGTCTTATATTGCTGTAGACTCTTTCTACTATGTTTAATATCATAAATTCACTACCCTAAATTTTCTCCCCTTCTTTATTGATGTTACATGTTAAGAAACATACTTTATTTTTTTAAACCTCTTTATTGGGGTATAATTGCTTTACAATGGTGTGTTAGTTTCTGCTTTATAACAAAGTGAATCATTTATACATACACATATGTTCCCATATCTCTTCCCTCTTGCGTCTCTCTCCCTCCCACCCGCCCTATCCCACCCCTCCAGGCGGTCACAAAGCACCGAGCTGATATCCCCGTGCTATGTGGCTGCTTCCCACTAGCTATCTACCTCACGTTTGGTAGTGTCTATATGTCCATGCCTCTCTCTCGCTTTGTCACAGCTCACCCTTCCCCCTCCCCATATCCTCAAGTCCGTTCTCCAGTAGGTCTGTGTCTTTATTCCTGTCTTACCCCTAGGTTCTTCACGACATTGTTTTCCCTTAAATTCCATATATATGTGTTAGCATTCGGTATTTGTCTTTCTCCTTCTGACCTCCTTCACTCTGTATGACAGACTCTAGGTCTATGCACCTCATTACAAATAGCTCAATTTCCTTCCTTTTTATGGCTGAGTAATATTCCATTGTATATATGTGCCACATCTTCTTTATCCATTCATCCGATGACGGGCACTTAGGTTGTTTCCATCTCCGGACGATTGTAAATACAGCTGCAGTGAACATTTTGGTACATGACTCTTTTTGAATTATGGTTTTCTCAGGGTATATGCCCGGTAGTGGGATTGCTGCGTCATACCGTAGTTCTATTTGCAGTGTTTTAAGGAACCTCCATACTGTTCTCATAGTGGCTGTACCAATTCACATTCCCACCGGCAGTGCAGGAGTGCTTCCTTTTCTACACACCCTCTCCCACATTTATTGTTTCTAGATTTTTTGATGATGGCCATTCTGACTGGTGTGAGATGATATCTCATTGTAGTTTTGATTTGCATTTCTCTAATGATTAATGATGTTGAGCATTCTTTCATGTGTTTGTTGGCAGTCTGTATATCTCCTTTGGAGAAAAGTCTATTTAGGTCTTCTGCCCATTTTTGGATTGGGTTGTTTGTTCTTTTGTTACTGAGCTGCATGAGCTGCTTGTAAATTTTGGAAATTAATCCTTTGTCGGTTGCTTCATTTGCAAATGTTTTCTCCCATTCTGAGGGTTGTCTTTTGGTCTTGTTTATGGTTTCCTTTGCTGTGCAAAAGCTTTGAAGTTTCGTTAGGTCCCATTTGTTTATCTTTTTTTTTTTTTTTTCCCATGTCTCTAGGAGGTGGGTCAAAAAGGATCTTGCTGTGATTTATGTCATAGAGTGTTCTGCCTATGTTTTCCTGGAAGAGTTTGATAGTTTCTGGCCTTACATTTAGGTCTTTAATCCATTTTGAGCTCATTTTTGTGTATGGTGTTAGGGAGTGATCTAATCTCATACTTTCAAATGTACCTGTCCAGTTTTCCCAGCACCACTTATTATTGAAGAGGCTGTCCTTTCTCCACTGTACATTCCTGCCTCCTTTATGAAAGATTAGGTGACCATATGTGCGTGGGTTTATCTCTGGGCTTTCCATCCCGTTCCTTTGATCTGTCTTTCTGTTTTTGTGCCACTACCATACTGTCTTGATGACTGGAGCTTTGTAGTACAGTCTGAAGTCAGGGAGCCTGATTCCTCCAGCTCCGTTTTTCGTTCTCAAGATGGCTTTGGCTATTCGGGGTCTCTTGTGTTTCCATACAAATTGTGAAATTTTTTGTTCTAGGTCTGTGAAGAATGCCAGTGGTAGTTTGATAGGGATTGCATTGAATCTGTAGATTGCTTTGGGTAGTAGAGTCATTTTCACAATGTTGATTCTTCCAGTCCAGGAACATGGTGTATCTCTCCATCTACTTGTATCATCTTTAATTTCTTTCATCAGTGTCTTACAATTTTCTGCATACAGGCCTTTTGTCTCCTTAGGTAGGTTTATTCCTAGAAATTTTATTCGTTTTGTTGCAGTGGTAAATGGGAGTGTTTTCTTGATTTCACTTCCAGATTTTTCATCATTAGTGTGTAGGAAGGAATGCAGGAGATTTCTGTGCATTAATTTTTTTTACAAGTTATCTCATTATTGCCTCTATTTGTCAAATACAAGTTCACAGTCTTATATTGCTGTAGACTCTTTCTACTATGTTTAATATCATAAATTCACTACCCTAAATTTTCTCCCCTTCTTTATTGATGTTACATGTTAAGAAACATACTTTATTTTTTTAAACCTCTTTATTGGGGTATAATTGCTTTACAATGGTGTGTTAGTTTCTGCTTTATAACAAAGTGAATCATTTATACATACACATATGTTCCCATATCTCTTCCCTCTTGCGTCTCTCTCCCTCCCACCCGCCCTATCCCACCCCTCCAGGCGGTCACAAAGCACCGAGCTGATATCCCCGTGCTATGTGGCTGCTTCCCACTAGCTATCTACCTCACGTTTGGTAGTGTCTATATGTCCATGCCTCTCTCTCGCTTTGTCACAGCTCACCCTTCCCCCTCCCCATATCCTCAAGTCCGTTCTCCAGTAGGTCTGTGTCTTTATTCCTGTCTTACCCCTAGGTTCTTCACGACATTGTTTTCCCTTAAATTCCATATATATGTGTTAGCATTCGGTATTTGTCTTTCTCCTTCTGACCTCCTTCACTCTGTATGACAGACTCTAGGTCTATCCACCTCATTACAAATAGCTCAATTTCCTTCCTTTTTATGGCTGAGTAATATTCCATTGTATATATGTGCCACATCTTCTTTATCCATTCATCCGATGACGGGCACTTAGGTTGTTTCCATCTCCGGACGATTGTAAATACAGCTGCAGTGAACATTTTGGTACATGACTCTTTTTGAATTATGGTTTTCTCAGGGTATATGCCCGGTAGTGGGATTGCTGCGTCATACCGTAGTTCTATTTGCAGTGTTTTAAGGAACCTCCATACTGTTCTCATAGTGGCTGTACCAATTCACATTCCCACCGGCAGTGCAGGAGTGCTTCCTTTTCTACACACCCTCTCCCACATTTATTGTTTCTAGATTTTTTGATGATGGCCATTCTGACTGGTGTGAGATGATATCTCATTGTAGTTTTGATTTGCATTTCTCTAATGATTAATGATGTTGAGCATTCTTTCATGTGTTTGTTGGCAGTCTGTATATCTCCTTTGGAGAAAAGTCTATTTAGGTCTTCTGCCCATTTTTGGATTGGGTTGTTTGTTCTTTTGTTACTGAGCTGCATGAGCTGCTTGTAAATTTTGGAAATTAATCCTTTGTCGGTTGCTTCATTTGCAAATGTTTTCTCCCATTCTGAGGGTTGTCTTTTGGTCTTGTTTATGGTTTCCTTTGCTGTGCAAAAGCTTTGAAGTTTCGTTAGGTCCCATTTGTTTATCTTTTTTTTTTTTTTTTCCCATGTCTCTAGGAGGTGGGTCAAAAAGGATCTTGCTGTGATTTATGTCATAGAGTGTTCTGCCTATGTTTTCCTGGAAGAGTTTGATAGTTTCTGGCCTTACATTTAGGTCTTTAATCCATTTTGAGCTCATTTTTGTGTATGGTGTTAGGGAGTGATCTAATCTCATACTTTCAAATGTACCTGTCCAGTTTTCCCAGCACCACTTATTATTGAAGAGGCTGTCCTTTCTCCACTGTACATTCCTGCCTCCTTTATGAAAGATTAGGTGACCATATGTGCGTGGGTTTATCTCTGGGCTTTCCATCCCGTTCCTTTGATCTGTCTTTCTGTTTTTGTGCCACTACCATACTGTCTTGATGACTGGAGCTTTGTAGTACAGTCTGAAGTCAGGGAGCCTGATTCCTCCAGCTCCGTTTTTCGTTCTCAAGATGGCTTTGGCTATTCGGGGTCTCTTGTGTTTCCATACAAATTGTGAAATTTTTTGTTCTAGGTCTGTGAAGAATGCCAGTGGTAGTTTGATAGGGATTGCATTGAATCTGTAGATTGCTTTGGGTAGTAGAGTCATTTTCACAATGTTGATTCTTCCAGTCCAGGAACATGGTGTATCTCTCCATCTACTTGTATCATCTTTAATTTCTTTCATCAGTGTCTTACAATTTTCTGCATACAGGCCTTTTGTCTCCTTAGGTAGGTTTATTCCTAGAAATTTTATTCGTTTTGTTGCAGTGGTAAATGGGAGTGTTTTCTTGATTTCACTTCCAGATTTTTCATCATTAGTGTGTAGGAAGGAATGCAGGAGATTTCTGTGCATTAATTTTTTTTACAAGTTATCTCATTATTGCCTCTATTTGTCAAATACAAGTTCACAGTCTTATATTGCTGTAGACTCTTTCTACTATGTTTAATATCATAAATTCACTACCCTAAATTTTCTCCCCTTCTTTATTGATGTTACATGTTAAGAAACATACTTTATTTTTTTAAACCTCTTTATTGGGGTATAATTGCTTTACAATGGTGTGTTAGTTTCTGCTTTATAACAAAGTGAATCATTTATACATACACATATGTTCCCATATCTCTTCCCTCTTGCGTCTCTCTCCCTCCCACCCGCCCTATCCCACCCCTCCAGGCGGTCACAAAGCACCGAGCTGATATCCCCGTGCTATGTGGCTGCTTCCCACTAGCTATCTACCTCACGTTTGGTAGTGTCTATATGTCCATGCCTCTCTCTCGCTTTGTCACAGCTCACCCTTCCCCCTCCCCATATCCTCAAGTCCGTTCTCCAGTAGGTCTGTGTCTTTATTCCTGTCTTACCCCTAGGTTCTTCACGACATTGTTTTCCCTTAAATTCCATATATATGTGTTAGCATTCGGTATTTGTCTTTCTCCTTCTGACCTCCTTCACTCTGTATGACAGACTCTAGGTCTATCCACCTCATTACAAATAGCTCAATTTCCTTCCTTTTTATGGCTGAGTAATATTCCATTGTATATATGTGCCACATCTTCTTTATCCATTCATCCGATGACGGGCACTTAGGTTGTTTCCATCTCCGGACGATTGTAAATACAGCTGCAGTGAACATTTTGGTACATGACTCTTTTTGAATTATGGTTTTCTCAGGGTATATGCCCGGTAGTGGGATTGCTGCGTCATACCGTAGTTCTATTTGCAGTGTTTTAAGGAACCTCCATACTGTTCTCATAGTGGCTGTACCAATTCACATTCCCACCGGCAGTGCAGGAGTGCTTCCTTTTCTACACACCCTCTCCCACATTTATTGTTTCTAGATTTTTTGATGATGGCCATTCTGACTGGTGTGAGATGATATCTCATTGTAGTTTTGATTTGCATTTCTCTAATGATTAATGATGTTGAGCATTCTTTCATGTGTTTGTTGGCAGTCTGTATATCTCCTTTGGAGAAAAGTCTATTTAGGTCTTCTGCCCATTTTTGGATTGGGTTGTTTGTTCTTTTGTTACTGAGCTGCATGAGCTGCTTGTAAATTTTGGAAATTAATCCTTTGTCGGTTGCTTCATTTGCAAATGTTTTCTCCCATTCTGAGGGTTGTCTTTTGGTCTTGTTTATGGTTTCCTTTGCTGTGCAAAAGCTTTGAAGTTTCGTTAGGTCCCATTTGTTTATCTTTTTTTTTTTTTTTCCCATGTCTCTAGGAGGTGGGTCAAAAAGGATCTTGCTGTGATTTATGTCATAGAGTGTTCTGCCTATGTTTTCCTGTAAGAGTTTGATAGTTTCTGGCCTTACATTTAGGTCTTTAATCCATTTTGAGCTCATTTTTGTGTATGGTGTTAGGGAGTGATCTAATCTCATACTTTCAAATGTACCTGTCCAGTTTTCCCAGCACCACTTATTATTGAAGAGGCTGTCCTTTCTCCACTGTACATTCCTGCCTCCTTTATGAAAGATTAGGTGACCATATGTGCGTGGGTTTATCTCTGGGCTTTCCATCCCGTTCCTTTGATCTGTCTTTCTGTTTTTGTGCCACTACCATACTGTCTTGATGACTGGAGCTTTGTAGTACAGTCTGAAGTCAGGGAGCCTGATTCCTCCAGCTCCGTTTTTCGTTCTCAAGATGGCTTTGGCTATTCGGGGTCTCTTGTGTTTCCATACAAATTGTGAAATTTTTTGTTCTAGGTCTGTGAAGAATGCCAGTGGTAGTTTGATAGGGATTGCATTGAATCTGTAGATTGCTTTGGGTAGTAGAGTCATTTTCACAATGTTGATTCTTCCAGTCCAGGAACATGGTGTATCTCTCCATCTACTTGTATCATCTTTAATTTCTTTCATCAGTGTCTTACAATTTTCTGCATACAGGCCTTTTGTCTCCTTAGGTAGGTTTATTCCTAGAAATTTTATTCGTTTTGTTGCAGTGGTAAATGGGAGTGTTTTCTTGATTTCACTTCCAGATTTTTCATCATTAGTGTGTAGGAAGGAATGCAGGAGATTTCTGTGCATTAATTTTTTTTACAAGTTATCTCATTATTGCCTCTATTTGTCAAATACAAGTTCACAGTCTTATATTGCTGTAGACTCTTTCTACTATGTTTAATATCATAAATTCACTACCCTAAATTTTCTCCCCTTCTTTATTGATGTTACATGTTAAGAAACATACTTTATTTTTTTAAACCTCTTTATTGGGGTATAATTGCTTTACAATGGTGTGTTAGTTTCTGCTTTATAACAAAGTGAATCATTTATACATACACATATGTTCCCATATCTCTTCCCTCTTGCGTCTCTCTCCCTCCCACCCGCCCTATCCCACCCCTCCAGGCGGTCACAAAGCACCGAGCTGATATCCCCGTGCTATGTGGCTGCTTCCCACTAGCTATCTACCTCACGTTTGGTAGTGTCTATATGTCCATGCCTCTCTCTCGCTTTGTCACAGCTCACCCTTCCCCCTCCCCATATCCTCAAGTCCGTTCTCCAGTAGGTCTGTGTCTTTATTCCTGTCTTACCCCTAGGTTCTTCACGACATTGTTTTCCCTTAAATTCCATATATATGTGTTAGCATTCGGTATTTGTCTTTCTCCTTCTGACCTCCTTCACTCTGTATGACAGACTCTAGGTCTATCCACCTCATTACAAATAGCTCAATTTCCTTCCTTTTTATGGCTGAGTAATATTCCATTGTATATATGTGCCACATCTTCTTTATCCATTCATCCGATGACGGGCACTTAGGTTGTTTCCATCTCCGGACGATTGTAAATACAGCTGCAGTGAACATTTTGGTACATGACTCTTTTTGAATTATGGTTTTCTCAGGGTATATGCCCGGTAGTGGGATTGCTGCGTCATACCGTAGTTCTATTTGCAGTGTTTTAAGGAACCTCCATACTGTTCTCATAGTGGCTGTACCAATTCACATTCCCACCGGCAGTGCAGGAGTGCTTCCTTTTCTACACACCCTCTCCCACATTTATTGTTTCTAGATTTTTTGATGATGGCCATTCTGACTGGTGTGAGATGATATCTCATTGTAGTTTTGATTTGCATTTCTCTAATGATTAATGATGTTGAGCATTCTTTCATGTGTTTGTTGGCAGTCTGTATATCTCCTTTGGAGAAAAGTCTATTTAGGTCTTCTGCCCATTTTTGGATTGGGTTGTTTGTTCTTTTGTTACTGAGCTGCATGAGCTGCTTGTAAATTTTGGAAATTAATCCTTTGTCGGTTGCTTCATTTGCAAATGTTTTCTCCCATTCTGAGGGTTGTCTTTTGGTCTTGTTTATGGTTTCCTTTGCTGTGCAAAAGCTTTGAAGTTTCGTTAGGTCCCATTTGTTTATCTTTTTTTTTTTTTCCCCATGTCTCTAGGAGGTGGGTCAAAAAGGATCTTGCTGTGATTTATGTCATAGAGTGTTCTGCCTATGTTTTCCTGTAAGAGTTTGATAGTTTCTGGCCTTACATTTAGGTCTTTAATCCATTTTGAGCTCATTTTTGTGTATGGTGTTAGGGAGTGATCTAATCTCATACTTTCAAATGTACCTGTCCAGTTTTCCCAGCACCACTTATTATTGAAGAGGCTGTCCTTTCTCCACTGTACATTCCTGCCTCCTTTATGAAAGATTAGGTGACCATATGTGCGTGGGTTTATCTCTGGGCTTTCCATCCCGTTCCTTTGATCTGTCTTTCTGTTTTTGTGCCACTACCATACTGTCTTGATGACTGGAGCTTTGTAGTACAGTCTGAAGTCAGGGAGCCTGATTCCTCCAGCTCCGTTTTTCGTTCTCAAGATGGCTTTGGCTATTCGGGGTCTCTTGTGTTTCCATACAAATTGTGAAATTTTTTGTTCTAGGTCTGTGAAGAATGCCAGTGGTAGTTTGATAGGGATTGCATTGAATCTGTAGATTGCTTTGGGTAGTAGAGTCATTTTCACAATGTTGATTCTTCCAGTCCAGGAACATGGTGTATCTCTCCATCTACTTGTATCATCTTTAATTTCTTTCATCAGTGTCTTACAATTTTCTGCATACAGGCCTTTTGTCTCCTTAGGTAGGTTTATTCCTAGAAATTTTATTCGTTTTGTTGCAGTGGTAAATGGGAGTGTTTTCTTGATTTCACTTCCAGATTTTTCATCATTAGTGTGTAGGAAGGAATGCAGGAGATTTCTGTGCATTAATTTTTTTTACAAGTTATCTCATTATTGCCTCTATTTGTCAAATACAAGTTCACAGTCTTATATTGCTGTAGACTCTTTCTACTATGTTTAATATCATAAATTCACTACCCTAAATTTTCTCCCCTTCTTTATTGATGTTACATGTTAAGAAACATACTTTATTTTTTTAAACCTCTTTATTGGGGTATAATTGCTTTACAATGGTGTGTTAGTTTCTGCTTTATAACAAAGTGAATCATTTATACATACACATATGTTCCCATATCTCTTCCCTCTTGCGTCTCTCTCCCTCCCACCCGCCCTATCCCACCCCTCCAGGCGGTCACAAAGCACCGAGCTGATATCCCCGTGCTATGTGGCTGCTTCCCACTAGCTATCTACCTCACGTTTGGTAGTGTCTATATGTCCATGCCTCTCTCTCGCTTTGTCACAGCTCACCCTTCCCCCTCCCCATATCCTCAAGTCCGTTCTCCAGTAGGTCTGTGTCTTTATTCCTGTCTTACCCCTAGGTTCTTCACGACATTGTTTTCCCTTAAATTCCATATATATGTGTTAGCATTCGGTATTTGTCTTTCTCCTTCTGACCTCCTTCACTCTGTATGACAGACTCTAGGTCTATGCACCTCATTACAAATAGCTCAATTTCCTTCCTTTTTATGGCTGAGTAATATTCCATTGTATATATGTGCCACATCTTCTTTATCCATTCATCCGATGACGGGCACTTAGGTTGTTTCCATCTCCGGACGATTGTAAATACAGCTGCAGTGAACATTTTGGTACATGACTCTTTTTGAATTATGGTTTTCTCAGGGTATATGCCCGGTAGTGGGATTGCTGCGTCATACCGTAGTTCTATTTGCAGTGTTTTAAGGAACCTCCATACTGTTCTCATAGTGGCTGTACCAATTCACATTCCCACCGGCAGTGCAGGAGTGCTTCCTTTTCTACACACCCTCTCCCACATTTATTGTTTCTAGATTTTTTGATGATGGCCATTCTGACTGGTGTGAGATGATATCTCATTGTAGTTTTGATTTGCATTTCTCTAATGATTAATGATGTTGAGCATTCTTTCATGTGTTTGTTGGCAGTCTGTATATCTCCTTTGGAGAAAAGTCTATTTAGGTCTTCTGCCCATTTTTGGATTGGGTTGTTTGTTCTTTTGTTACTGAGCTGCATGAGCTGCTTGTAAATTTTGGAAATTAATCCTTTGTCGGTTGCTTCATTTGCAAATGTTTTCTCCCATTCTGAGGGTTGTCTTTTGGTCTTGTTTATGGTTTCCTTTGCTGTGCAAAAGCTTTGAAGTTTCGTTAGGTCCCATTTGTTTATCTTTTTTTTTTTTTTTTCCCATGTCTCTAGGAGGTGGGTCAAAAAGGATCTTGCTGTGATTTATGTCATAGAGTGTTCTGCCTATGTTTTCCTGGAAGAGTTTGATAGTTTCTGGCCTTACATTTAGGTCTTTAATCCATTTTGAGCTCATTTTTGTGTATGGTGTTAGGGAGTGATCTAATCTCATACTTTCAAATGTACCTGTCCAGTTTTCCCAGCACCACTTATTATTGAAGAGGCTGTCCTTTCTCCACTGTACATTCCTGCCTCCTTTATGAAAGATTAGGTGACCATATGTGCGTGGGTTTATCTCTGGGCTTTCCATCCCGTTCCTTTGATCTGTCTTTCTGTTTTTGTGCCACTACCATACTGTCTTGATGACTGGAGCTTTGTAGTACAGTCTGAAGTCAGGGAGCCTGATTCCTCCAGCTCCGTTTTTCGTTCTCAAGATGGCTTTGGCTATTCGGGGTCTCTTGTGTTTCCATACAAATTGTGAAATTTTTTGTTCTAGGTCTGTGAAGAATGCCAGTGGTAGTTTGATAGGGATTGCATTGAATCTGTAGATTGCTTTGGGTAGTAGAGTCATTTTCACAATGTTGATTCTTCCAGTCCAGGAACATGGTGTATCTCTCCATCTACTTGTATCATCTTTAATTTCTTTCATCAGTGTCTTACAATTTTCTGCATACAGGCCTTTTGTCTCCTTAGGTAGGTTTATTCCTAGAAATTTTATTCGTTTTGTTGCAGTGGTAAATGGGAGTGTTTTCTTGATTTCACTTCCAGATTTTTCATCATTAGTGTGTAGGAAGGAATGCAGGAGATTTCTGTGCATTAATTTTTTTTACAAGTTATCTCATTATTGCCTCTATTTGTCAAATACAAGTTCACAGTCTTATATTGCTGTAGACTCTTTCTACTATGTTTAATATCATAAATTCACTACCCTAAATTTTCTCCCCTTCTTTATTGATGTTACATGTTAAGAAACATACTTTATTTTTTTAAACCTCTTTATTGGGGTATAATTGCTTTACAATGGTGTGTTAGTTTCTGCTTTATAACAAAGTGAATCATTTATACATACACATATGTTCCCATATCTCTTCCCTCTTGCGTCTCTCTCCCTCCCACCCGCCCTATCCCACCCCTCCAGGCGGTCACAAAGCACCGAGCTGATATCCCCGTGCTATGTGGCTGCTTCCCACTAGCTATCTACCTCACGTTTGGTAGTGTCTATATGTCCATGCCTCTCTCTCGCTTTGTCACAGCTCACCCTTCCCCCTCCCCATATCCTCAAGTCCGTTCTCCAGTAGGTCTGTGTCTTTATTCCTGTCTTACCCCTAGGTTCTTCACGACATTGTTTTCCCTTAAATTCCATATATATGTGTTAGCATTCGGTATTTGTCTTTCTCCTTCTGACCTCCTTCACTCTGTATGACAGACTCTAGGTCTATCCACCTCATTACAAATAGCTCAATTTCCTTCCTTTTTATGGCTGAGTAATATTCCATTGTATATATGTGCCACATCTTCTTTATCCATTCATCCGATGACGGGCACTTAGGTTGTTTCCATCTCCGGACGATTGTAAATACAGCTGCAGTGAACATTTTGGTACATGACTCTTTTTGAATTATGGTTTTCTCAGGGTATATGCCCGGTAGTGGGATTGCTGCGTCATACCGTAGTTCTATTTGCAGTGTTTTAAGGAACCTCCATACTGTTCTCATAGTGGCTGTACCAATTCACATTCCCACCGGCAGTGCAGGAGTGCTTCCTTTTCTACACACCCTCTCCCACATTTATTGTTTCTAGATTTTTTGATGATGGCCATTCTGACTGGTGTGAGATGATATCTCATTGTAGTTTTGATTTGCATTTCTCTAATGATTAATGATGTTGAGCATTCTTTCATGTGTTTGTTGGCAGTCTGTATATCTCCTTTGGAGAAAAGTCTATTTAGGTCTTCTGCCCATTTTTGGATTGGGTTGTTTGTTCTTTTGTTACTGAGCTGCATGAGCTGCTTGTAAATTTTGGAAATTAATCCTTTGTCGGTTGCTTCATTTGCAAATGTTTTCTCCCATTCTGAGGGTTGTCTTTTGGTCTTGTTTATGGTTTCCTTTGCTGTGCAAAAGCTTTGAAGTTTCGTTAGGTCCCATTTGTTTATCTTTTTTTTTTTTTTTTCCCATGTCTCTAGGAGGTGGGTCAAAAAGGATCTTGCTGTGATTTATGTCATAGAGTGTTCTGCCTATGTTTTCCTGGAAGAGTTTGATAGTTTCTGGCCTTACATTTAGGTCTTTAATCCATTTTGAGCTCATTTTTGTGTATGGTGTTAGGGAGTGATCTAATCTCATACTTTCAAATGTACCTGTCCAGTTTTCCCAGCACCACTTATTATTGAAGAGGCTGTCCTTTCTCCACTGTACATTCCTGCCTCCTTTATGAAAGATTAGGTGACCATATGTGCGTGGGTTTATCTCTGGGCTTTCCATCCCGTTCCTTTGATCTGTCTTTCTGTTTTTGTGCCACTACCATACTGTCTTGATGACTGGAGCTTTGTAGTACAGTCTGAAGTCAGGGAGCCTGATTCCTCCAGCTCCGTTTTTCGTTCTCAAGATGGCTTTGGCTATTCGGGGTCTCTTGTGTTTCCATACAAATTGTGAAATTTTTTGTTCTAGGTCTGTGAAGAATGCCAGTGGTAGTTTGATAGGGATTGCATTGAATCTGTAGATTGCTTTGGGTAGTAGAGTCATTTTCACAATGTTGATTCTTCCAGTCCAGGAACATGGTGTATCTCTCCATCTACTTGTATCATCTTTAATTTCTTTCATCAGTGTCTTACAATTTTCTGCATACAGGCCTTTTGTCTCCTTAGGTAGGTTTATTCCTAGAAATTTTATTCGTTTTGTTGCAGTGGTAAATGGGAGTGTTTTCTTGATTTCACTTCCAGATTTTTCATCATTAGTGTGTAGGAAGGAATGCAGGAGATTTCTGTGCATTAATTTTTTTTACAAGTTATCTCATTATTGCCTCTATTTGTCAAATACAAGTTCACAGTCTTATATTGCTGTAGACTCTTTCTACTATGTTTAATATCATAAATTCACTACCCTAAATTTTCTCCCCTTCTTTATTGATGTTACATGTTAAGAAACATACTTTATTTTTTTAAACCTCTTTATTGGGGTATAATTGCTTTACAATGGTGTGTTAGTTTCTGCTTTATAACAAAGTGAATCATTTATACATACACATATGTTCCCATATCTCTTCCCTCTTGCGTCTCTCTCCCTCCCACCCGCCCTATCCCACCCCTCCAGGCGGTCACAAAGCACCGAGCTGATATCCCCGTGCTATGTGGCTGCTTCCCACTAGCTATCTACCTCACGTTTGGTAGTGTCTATATGTCCATGCCTCTCTCTCGCTTTGTCACAGCTCACCCTTCCCCCTCCCCATATCCTCAAGTCCGTTCTCCAGTAGGTCTGTGTCTTTATTCCTGTCTTACCCCTAGGTTCTTCACGACATTGTTTTCCCTTAAATTCCATATATATGTGTTAGCATTCGGTATTTGTCTTTCTCCTTCTGACCTCCTTCACTCTGTATGACAGACTCTAGGTCTATCCACCTCATTACAAATAGCTCAATTTCCTTCCTTTTTATGGCTGAGTAATATTCCATTGTATATATGTGCCACATCTTCTTTATCCATTCATCCGATGACGGGCACTTAGGTTGTTTCCATCTCCGGACGATTGTAAATACAGCTGCAGTGAACATTTTGGTACATGACTCTTTTTGAATTATGGTTTTCTCAGGGTATATGCCCGGTAGTGGGATTGCTGCGTCATACCGTAGTTCTATTTGCAGTGTTTTAAGGAACCTCCATACTGTTCTCATAGTGGCTGTACCAATTCACATTCCCACCGGCAGTGCAGGAGTGCTTCCTTTTCTACACACCCTCTCCCACATTTATTGTTTCTAGATTTTTTGATGATGGCCATTCTGACTGGTGTGAGATGATATCTCATTGTAGTTTTGATTTGCATTTCTCTAATGATTAATGATGTTGAGCATTCTTTCATGTGTTTGTTGGCAGTCTGTATATCTCCTTTGGAGAAAAGTCTATTTAGGTCTTCTGCCCATTTTTGGATTGGGTTGTTTGTTCTTTTGTTACTGAGCTGCATGAGCTGCTTGTAAATTTTGGAAATTAATCCTTTGTCGGTTGCTTCATTTGCAAATGTTTTCTCCCATTCTGAGGGTTGTCTTTTGGTCTTGTTTATGGTTTCCTTTGCTGTGCAAAAGCTTTGAAGTTTCGTTAGGTCCCATTTGTTTATCTTTTTTTTTTTTTTTCCCATGTCTCTAGGAGGTGGGTCAAAAAGGATCTTGCTGTGATTTATGTCATAGAGTGTTCTGCCTATGTTTTCCTGTAAGAGTTTGATAGTTTCTGGCCTTACATTTAGGTCTTTAATCCATTTTGAGCTCATTTTTGTGTATGGTGTTAGGGAGTGATCTAATCTCATACTTTCAAATGTACCTGTCCAGTTTTCCCAGCACCACTTATTATTGAAGAGGCTGTCCTTTCTCCACTGTACATTCCTGCCTCCTTTATGAAAGATTAGGTGACCATATGTGCGTGGGTTTATCTCTGGGCTTTCCATCCCGTTCCTTTGATCTGTCTTTCTGTTTTTGTGCCACTACCATACTGTCTTGATGACTGGAGCTTTGTAGTACAGTCTGAAGTCAGGGAGCCTGATTCCTCCAGCTCCGTTTTTCGTTCTCAAGATGGCTTTGGCTATTCGGGGTCTCTTGTGTTTCCATACAGATTGTGAAATTTTTTGTTCTAGGTCTGTGAAGAATGCCAGTGGTAGTTTGATAGGGATTGCATTGAATCTGTAGATTGCTTTGGGTAGTAGAGTCATTTTCACAATGTTGATTCTTCCAGTCCAGGAACATGGTGTATCTCTCCATCTACTTGTATCATCTTTAATTTCTTTCATCAGTGTCTTACAATTTTCTGCATACAGGCCTTTTGTCTCCTTAGGTAGGTTTATTCCTAGAAATTTTATTCGTTTTGTTGCAGTGGTAAATGGGAGTGTTTTCTTGATTTCACTTCCAGATTTTTCATCATTAGTGTGTAGGAAGGAATGCAGGAGATTTCTGTGCATTAATTTTTTTTACAAGTTATCTCATTATTGCCTCTATTTGTCAAATACAAGTTCACAGTCTTATATTGCTGTAGACTCTTTCTACTATGTTTAATATCATAAATTCACTACCCTAAATTTTCTCCCCTTCTTTATTGATGTTACATGTTAAGAAACATACTTTATTTTTTTAAACCTCTTTATTGGGGTATAATTGCTTTACAATGGTGTGTTAGTTTCTGCTTTATAACAAAGTGAATCATTTATACATACACATATGTTCCCATATCTCTTCCCTCTTGCGTCTCTCTCCCTCCCACCCGCCCTATCCCACCCCTCCAGGTGGTCACAAAGCACCGAGCTGATATCCCCGTGCTATGTGGCTGCTTCCCACTAGCTATCTACCTCACGTTTGGTAGTGTCTATATGTCCATGCCTCTCTCTCGCTTTGTCACAGCTCACCCTTCCCCCTCCCCATATCCTCAAGTCCGTTCTCCAGTAGGTCTGTGTCTTTATTCCTGTCTTACCCCTAGGTTCTTCACGACATTGTTTTCCCTTAAATTCCATATATATGTGTTAGCATTCGGTATTTGTCTTTCTCCTTCTGACCTCCTTCACTCTGTATGACAGACTCTAGGTCTATCCACCTCATTACAAATAGCTCAATTTCCTTCTTTTTTATGGCTGAGTAATATTCCATTGTATATATGTGCCACATCTTCTTTATCCATTCATCCGATGACGGGCACTTAGGTTGTTTCCATCTCCGGACGATTGTAAATACAGCTGCAGTGAACATTTTGGTACATGACTCTTTTTGAATTATGGTTTTCTCAGGGTATATGCCCGGTAGTGGGATTGCTGCGTCATACCGTAGTTCTATTTGCAGTGTTTTAAGGAACCTCCATACTGTTCTCATAGTGGCTGTACCAATTCACATTCCCACCGGCAGTGCAGGAGTGCTTCCTTTTCTACACACCCTCTCCCACTTTTATTGTTTCTAGATTGTTTGATGATGGCCATTCTGACTGGTATGAGATGATATCTCATTGTAGTTTTGATTTGCATTTCTCTAATGATTAATGATGTTGAGCATTCTTTCACGTGTTTGTTGGCAGTCTGTATATCTCCTTTGGAGAAAAGTCTGTTTAGGTCTTCTGCCCGTTTTTGGATTGGGTTGTTTGTTCTTTTGTTACTGAGCTGCATGAGCTGCTTGTAAATTTTGGAAATTAATCCTTTGTCGGTTGCTTCATTTGCAAATGTTTTCTCCCATTCTGAGGGTTGTCTTTTGGTCTTGTTTATGGTTTCCTTTGCTGTGCAAAAGCTTTGAAGTTTCGTTAGGTCCCATTTGTTTATCTTTTTTTTTTTTTCCCCATGTCTCTAGGAGGTGGGTCAAAAAGGATCTTGCTGTGATTTATGTCATAGAGTGTTCTGCCTATGTTTTCCTGTAAGAGTTTGATAGTTTCTGGCCTTACATTTAGGTCTTTAATCCATTTTGAGCTCATTTTTGTGTATGGTTTAGGGAGTGATCTAATCTCATACTTTCAAATGTACCTGTCCAGTTTTCCCAGCACCACTTATTATTGAAGAGGCTGTCCTTTCTCCACTGTACATTCCTGCCTCCTTTATGAAAGATTAGGTGACCATATGTGCGTGGGTTTATCTCTGGGCTTTCCATCCCGTTCCTTTGATCTGTCTTTCTGTTTTTGTGCCACTACCATACTGTCTTGATGACTGGAGCTTTGTAGTACAGTCTGAAGTCAGGGAGCCTGATTCCTCCAGCTCCGTTTTTCGTTCTCAAGATGGCTTTGGCTATTCGGGGTCTCTTGTGTTTCCATACAAATTGTGAAATTTTTTGTTCTAGGTCTGTGAAGAATGCCAGTGGTAGTTTGATAGGGATTGCATTGAATCTGTAGATTGCTTTGGGTAGTAGAGTCATTTTCACAATGTTGATTCTTCCAGTCCAGGAACATGGTGTATCTCTCCATCTACTTGTATCATCTTTAATTTCTTTCATCAGTGTCTTACAATTTTCTGCATACAGGCCTTTTGTCTCCTTAGGTAGGTTTATTCCTAGAAATTTTATTCGTTTTGTTGCAGTGGTAAATGGGAGTGTTTTCTTGATTTCACTTCCAGATTTTTCATCATTAGTGTGTAGGAAGGAATGCAGGAGATTTCTGTGCATTAATTTTTTTTACAAGTTATCTCATTATTGCCTCTATTTGTCAAATACAAGTTCACAGTCTTATATTGCTGTAGACTCTTTCTACTATGTTTAATATCATAAATTCACTACCCTAAATTTTCTCCCCTTCTTTATTGATGTTACATGTTAAGAAACATACTTTATTTTTTTAAACCTCTTTATTGGGGTATAATTGCTTTACAATGGTGTGTTAGTTTCTGCTTTATAACAAAGTGAATCATTTATACATACACATATGTTCCCATATCTCTTCCCTCTTGCGTCTCTCTCCCTCCCACCCGCCCTATCCCACCCCTCCAGGCGGTCACAAAGCACCGAGCTGATATCCCCGTGCTATGTGGCTGCTTCCCACTAGCTATCTACCTCACGTTTGGTAGTGTCTATATGTCCATGCCTCTCTCTCGCTTTGTCACAGCTCACCCTTCCCCCTCCCCATATCCTCAAGTCCGTTCTCCAGTAGGTCTGTGTCTTTATTCCTGTCTTACCCCTAGGTTCTTCACGACATTGTTTTCCCTTAAATTCCATATATATGTGTTAGCATTCGGTATTTGTCTTTCTCCTTCTGACCTCCTTCACTCTGTATGACAGACTCTAGGTCTATCCACCTCATTACAAATAGCTCAATTTCCTTCCTTTTTATGGCTGAGTAATATTCCATTGTATATATGTGCCACATCTTCTTTATCCATTCATCCGATGACGGGCACTTAGGTTGTTTCCATCTCCGGACGATTGTAAATACAGCTGCAGTGAACATTTTGGTACATGACTCTTTTTGAATTATGGTTTTCTCAGGGTATATGCCCGGTAGTGGGATTGCTGCGTCATACCGTAGTTCTATTTGCAGTGTTTTAAGGAACCTCCATACTGTTCTCATAGTGGCTGTACCAATTCACATTCCCACCGGCAGTGCAGGAGTGCTTCCTTTTCTACACACCCTCTCCCACTTTTATTGTTTCTAGATTGTTTGATGATGGCCATTCTGACTGGTGTGAGATGATATCTCATTGTAGTTTTGATTTGCATTTCTCTAATGATTAATGATGTTGAGCATTCTTTCACGTGTTTGTTGGCAGTCTGTATATCTCCTTTGGAGAAAAGTCTGTTTAGGTCTTCTGCCCATTTTTGGATTGGGTTGTTTGTTCTTTTGTTACTGAGCTGCATGAGCTGCTTGTAAATTTTGGAAATTAATCCTTTGTCGGTTGCTTCATTTGCAAATGTTTTCTCCCATTCTGAGGGTTGTCTTTTGGTCTTGTTTATGGTTTCCTTTGCTGTGCAAAAGCTTTGAAGTTTCGTTAGGTCCCATTTGTTTATCTTTTTTTTTTTTTCCCCATGTCTCTAGGAGGTGGGTCAAAAAGGATCTTGCTGTGATTTATGTCATAGAGTGTTCTGCCTATGTTTTCCTGTAAGAGTTTGATAGTTTCTGGCCTTACATTTAGGTCTTTAATCCATTTTGAGCTCATTTTTGTGTATGGTGTTAGGGAGTGATCTAATCTCATACTTTCAAATGTACCTGTCCAGTTTTCCCAGCACCACTTATTATTGAAGAGGCTGTCCTTTCTCCACTGTACATTCCTGCCTCCTTTATGAAAGATTAGGTGACCATATGTGCGTGGGTTTCTCTGGGCTTTCCATCCCGTTCCTTTGATCTGTCTTTCTGTTTTTGTGCCACTACCATACTGTCTTGATGACTGGAGCTTTGTAGTACAGTCTGAAGTCAGGGAGCCTGATTCCTCCAGCTCCGTTTTTCGTTCTCAAGATGGCTTTGGCTATTCGGGGTCTCTTGTGTTTCCATACAAATTGTGAAATTTTTTGTTCTAGGTCTGTGAAGAATGCCAGTGGTAGTTTGATAGGGATTGCATTGAATCTGTAGATTGCTTTGGGTAGTAGAGTCATTTTCACAATGTTGATTCTTCCAGTCCAGGAACATGGTGTATCTCTCCATCTACTTGTATCATCTTTAATTTCTTTCATCAGTGTCTTACAATTTTCTGCATACAGGCCTTTTGTCTCCTTAGGTAGGTTTATTCCTAGAAATTTTATTCGTTTTGTTGCAGTGGTAAATGGGAGTGTTTTCTTGATTTCACTTCCAGATTTTTCATCATTAGTGTGTAGGAAGGAATGCAGGAGATTTCTGTGCATTAATTTTTTTTACAAGTTATCTCATTATTACCTCTATTTGTCAAATACAAGTTCACAGTCTTATATTGCTGTAGACTCTTTCTACTATGTTAAATATCATAAATTCACTACCCTAAATTTTCTCCCCTTCTTTATTGATGTTACATGTTAAGAAACATACTTTATTTTTTTAAACCTCTTTATTGGGGTATAATTGCTTTACAATGGTGTGTTAGTTTCTGCTTTATAACAAAGTGAATCATTTATACATATACATATGTTCCCATATCTCTTCCCTCTTGCGTCTCTCTCCCTCCCACCCGCCCTATCCCACCCCTCCAGGCGGTCACAAAGCACCGAGCTGATATCCCCGTGCTATGTGGCTGCTTCCCACTAGCTATCTACCTCACGTTTGGTAGTGTCTATATGTCCATGCCTCTCTCTCGCTTTGTCACAGCTCACCCTTCCCCCTCCCCATATCCTCAAGTCCGTTCTCCAGTAGGTCTGTGTCTTTATTCCTGTCTTACCCCTAGGTTCTTCACGACATTGTTTTCCCTTAAATTCCATATATATGTGTTAGCATTCGGTATTTGTCTTTCTCCTTCTGACCTCCTTCACTCTGTATGACAGACTCTAGGTCTATCCACCTCATTACAAATAGCTCAATTTCCTTCCTTTTTATGGCTGAGTAATATTCCATTGTATATATGTGCCACATCTTCTTTATCCATTCATCCGATGACGGGCACTTAGGTTGTTTCCATCTCCGGACGATTGTAAATACAGCTGCAGTGAACATTTTGGTACATGACTCTTTTTGAATTATGGTTTTCTCAGGGTATATGCCCGGTAGTGGGATTGCTGCGTCATACCGTAGTTCTATTTGCAGTGTTTTAAGGAACCTCCATACTGTTCTCATAGTGGCTGTACCAATTCACATTCCCACCGGCAGTGCAGGAGTGCTTCCTTTTCTACACACCCTCTCCCACATTTATTGTTTCTAGATTTTTTGATGATGGCCATTCTGACTGGTGTGAGATGATATCTCATTGTAGTTTTGATTTGCATTTCTCTAATGATTAATGATGTTGAGCATTCTTTCATGTGTTTGTTGGCAGTCTGTATATCTCCTTTGGAGAAAAGTCTATTTAGGTCTTCTGCCCATTTTTGGATTGGGTTGTTTGTTCTTTTGTTACTGAGCTGCATGAGCTGCTTGTAAATTTTGGAAATTAATCCTTTGTCGGTTGCTTCATTTGCAAATGTTTTCTCCCATTCTGAGGGTTGTCTTTTGGTCTTGTTTATGGTTTCCTTTGCTGTGCAAAAGCTTTGAAGTTTCGTTAGGTCCCATTTGTTTATCTTTTTTTTTTTTTTCCCATGTCTCTAGGAGGTGGGTCAAAAAGGATCTTGCTGTGATTTATGTCATAGAGTGTTCTGCCTATGTTTTCCTGTAAGAGTTTGATAGTTTCTGGCCTTACATTTAGGTCTTTAATCCATTTTGAGCTCATTTTTGTGTATGGTGTTAGGGAGTGATCTAATCTCATACTTTCAAATGTACCTGTCCAGTTTTCCCAGCACCACTTATTATTGAAGAGGCTGTCCTTTCTCCACTGTACATTCCTGCCTCCTTTATGAAAGATTAGGTGACCATATGTGCGTGGGTTTATCTCTGGGCTTTCCATCCCGTTCCTTTGATCTGTCTTTCTGTTTTTGTGCCACTACCATACTGTCTTGATGACTGGAGCTTTGTAGTACAGTCTGAAGTCAGGGAGCCTGATTCCTCCAGCTCCGTTTTTCGTTCTCAAGATGGCTTTGGCTATTCGGGGTCTCTTGTGTTTCCATACAAATTGTGAAATTTTTTGTTCTAGGTCTGTGAAGAATGCCAGTGGTAGTTTGATAGGGATTGCATTGAATCTGTAGATTGCTTTGGGTAGTAGAGTCATTTTCACAATGTTGATTCTTCCAGTCCAGGAACATGGTGTATCTCTCCATCTACTTGTATCATCTTTAATTTCTTTCATCAGTGTCTTACAATTTTCTGCATACAGGCCTTTTGTCTCCTTAGGTAGGTTTATTCCTAGAAATTTTATTCGTTTTGTTGCAGTGGTAAATGGGAGTGTTTTCTTGATTTCACTTCCAGATTTTTCATCATTAGTGTGTAGGAAGGAATGCAGGAGATTTCTGTGCATTAATTTTTTTTACAAGTTATCTCATTATTGCCTCTATTTGTCAAATACAAGTTCACAGTCTTATATTGCTGTAGACTCTTTCTACTATGTTTAATATCATAAATTCACTACCCTAAATTTTCTCCCCTTCTTTATTGATGTTACATGTTAAGAAACATACTTTATTTTTTTAAACCTCTTTATTGGGGTATAATTGCTTTACAATGGTGTGTTAGTTTCTGCTTTATAACAAAGTGAATCATTTATACATACACATATGTTCCCATATCTCTTCCCTCTTGCGTCTCTCTCCCTCCCACCCGCCCTATCCCACCCCTCCAGGCGGTCACAAAGCACCGAGCTGATATCCCCGTGCTATGTGGCTGCTTCCCACTAGCTATCTACCTCACGTTTGGTAGTGTCTATATGTCCATGCCTCTCTCTCGCTTTGTCACAGCTCACCCTTCCCCCTCCCCATATCCTCAAGTCCGTTCTCCAGTAGGTCTGTGTCTTTATTCCTGTCTTACCCCTAGGTTCTTCACGACATTGTTTTCCCTTAAATTCCATATATATGTGTTAGCATTCGGTATTTGTCTTTCTCCTTCTGACCTCCTTCACTCTGTATGACAGACTCTAGGTCTATCCACCTCATTACAAATAGCTCAATTTCCTTCCTTTTTATGGCTGAGTAATATTCCATTGTATATATGTGCCACATCTTCTTTATCCATTCATCCGATGACGGGCACTTAGGTTGTTTCCATCTCCGGACGATTGTAAATACAGCTGCAGTGAACATTTTGGTACATGACTCTTTTTGAATTATGGTTTTCTCAGGGTATATGCCCGGTAGTGGGATTGCTGCGTCATACCGTAGTTCTATTTGCAGTGTTTTAAGGAACCTCCATACTGTTCTCATAGTGGCTGTACCAATTCACATTCCCACCGGCAGTGCAGGAGTGCTTCCTTTTCTACACACCCTCTCCCACATTTATTGTTTCTAGATTTTTTGATGATGGCCATTCTGACTGGTGTGAGATGATATCTCATTGTAGTTTTGATTTGCATTTCTCTAATGATTAATGATGTTGAGCATTCTTTCATGTGTTTGTTGGCAGTCTGTATATCTCCTTTGGAGAAAAGTCTATTTAGGTCTTCTGCCCATTTTTGGATTGGGTTGTTTGTTCTTTTGTTACTGAGCTGCATGAGCTGCTTGTAAATTTTGGAAATTAATCCTTTGTCGGTTGCTTCATTTGCAAATGTTTTCTCCCATTCTGAGGGTTGTCTTTTGGTCTTGTTTATGGTTTCCTTTGCTGTGCAAAAGCTTTGAAGTTTCGTTAGGTCCCATTTGTTTATCTTTTTTTTTTTTTTCCCATGTCTCTAGGAGGTGGGTCAAAAAGGATCTTGCTGTGATTTATGTCATAGAGTGTTCTGCCTATGTTTTCCTGTAAGGGTTTGATAGTTTCTGGCCTTACATTTAGGTCTTTAATCCATTTTGAGCTCATTTTTGTGTATGGTGTTAGGGAGTGATCTAATCTCATACTTTCAAATGTACCTGTCCAGTTTTCCCAGCACCACTTATTATTGAAGAGGCTGTCCTTTCTCCACTGTACATTCCTGCCTCCTTTATGAAAGATTAGGTGACCATATGTGCGTGGGTTTATCTCTGGGCTTTCCATCCCGTTCCTTTGATCTGTCTTTCTGTTTTTGTGCCACTACCATACTGTCTTGATGACTGGAGCTTTGTAGTACAGTCTGAAGTCAGGGAGCCTGATTCCTCCAGCTCCGTTTTTCGTTCTCAAGATGGCTTTGGCTATTCGGGGTCTCTTGTGTTTCCATACAAATTGTGAAATTTTTTGTTCTAGGTCTGTGAAGAATGCCAGTGGTAGTTTGATAGGGATTGCATTGAATCTGTAGATTGCTTTGGGTAGTAGAGTCATTTTCACAATGTTGATTCTTCCAGTCCAGGAACATGGTGTATCTCTCCATCTACTTGTATCATCTTTAATTTCTTTCATCAGTGTCTTACAATTTTCTGCATACAGGCCTTTTGTCTCCTTAGGTAGGTTTATTCCTAGAAATTTTATTCGTTTTGTTGCAGTGGTAAATGGGAGTGTTTTCTTGATTTCACTTCCAGATTTTTCATCATTAGTGTGTAGGAAGGAATGCAGGAGATTTCTGTGCATTAATTTTTTTTACAAGTTATCTCATTATTGCCTCTATTTGTCAAATACAAGTTCACAGTCTTATATTGCTGTAGACTCTTTCTACTATGTTTAATATCATAAATTCACTACCCTAAATTTTCTCCCCTTCTTTATTGATGTTACATGTTAAGAAACATACTTTATTTTTTTAAACCTCTTTATTGGGGTATAATTGCTTTACAATGGTGTGTTAGTTTCTGCTTTATAACAAAGTGAATCATTTATACATACACATATGTTCCCATATCTCTTCCCTCTTGCGTCTCTCTCCCTCCCACCCGCCCTATCCCACCCCTCCAGGCGGTCACAAAGCACCGAGCTGATATCCCCGTGCTATGTGGCTGCTTCCCACTAGCTATCTACCTCACGTTTGGTAGTGTCTATATGTCCATGCCTCTCTCTCGCTTTGTCACAGCTCACCCTTCCCCCTCCCCATATCCTCAAGTCCGTTCTCCAGTAGGTCTGTGTCTTTATTCCTGTCTTACCCCTAGGTTCTTCACGACATTGTTTTCCCTTAAATTCCATATATATGTGTTAGCATTCGGTATTTGTCTTTCTCCTTCTGACCTCCTTCACTCTGTATGACAGACTCTAGGTCTATCCACCTCATTACAAATAGCTCAATTTCCTTCCTTTTTATGGCTGAGTAATATTCCATTGTATATATGTGCCACATCTTCTTTATCCATTCATCCGATGACGGGCACTTAGGTTGTTTCCATCTCCGGACGATTGTAAATACAGCTGCAGTGAACATTTTGGTACATGACTCTTTTTGAATTATGGTTTTCTCAGGGTATATGCCCGGTAGTGGGATTGCTGCGTCATACCGTAGTTCTATTTGCAGTGTTTTAAGGAACCTCCATACTGTTCTCATAGTGGCTGTACCAATTCACATTCCCACCGGCAGTGCAGGAGTGCTTCCTTTTCTACACACCCTCTCCCACATTTATTGTTTCTAGATTTTTTGATGATGGCCATTCTGACTGGTGTGAGATGATATCTCATTGTAGTTTTGATTTGCATTTCTCTAATGATTAATGATGTTGAGCATTCTTTCACGTGTTTGTTGGCAGTCTGTATATCTCCTTTGGAGAAAAGTCTATTTAGGTCTTCTGCCCATTTTTGGATTGGGTTGTTTGTTCTTTTGTTACTGAGCTGCATGAGCTGCTTGTAAATTTTGGAAATTAATCCTTTGTCGGTTGCTTCATTTGCAAATGTTTTCTCCCATTCTGAGGGTTGTCTTTTGGTCTTGTTTATGGTTTCCTTTGCTGTGCAAAAGCTTTGAAGTTTCGTTAGGTCCCATTTGTTTATCTTTTTTTTTTTTTTCCCATGTCTCTAGGAGGTGGGTCAAAAAGGATCTTGCTGTGATTTATGTCATAGAGTGTTCTGCCTATGTTTTCCTGGAAGAGTTTGATAGTTTCTGGCCTTACATTTAGGTCTTTAATCCATTTTGAGCTCATTTTTGTGTATGGTGTTAGGGAGTGATCTAATCTCATACTTTCAAATGTACCTGTCCAGTTTTCCCAGCACCACTTATTATTGAAGAGGCTGTCCTTTCTCCACTGTACATTCCTGCCTCCTTTATGAAAGATTAGGTGACCATATGTGCGTGGGTTTATCTCTGGGCTTTCCATCCCGTTCCTTTGATCTGTCTTTCTGTTTTTGTGCCACTACCATACTGTCTTGATGACTGGAGCTTTGTAGTACAGTCTGAAGTCAGGGAGCCTGATTCCTCCAGCTCCGTTTTTCGTTCTCAAGATGGCTTTGGCTATTCGGGGTCTCTTGTGTTTCCATACAAATTGTGAAAATTTTTGTTCTAGGTCTGTGAAGAATGCCAGTGGTAGTTTGATAGGGATTGCATTGAATCTGTAGATTGCTTTGGGTAGTAGAGTCATTTTCACAATGTTGATTCTTCCAGTCCAGGAACATGGTGTATCTCTCCATCTACTTGTATCATCTTTAATTTCTTTCATCAGTGTCTTACAATTTTCTGCATACAGGCCTTTTGTCTCCTTAGGTAGGTTTATTCCTAGAAATTTTATTCGTTTTGTTGCAGTGGTAAATGGGAGTGTTTTCTTGATTTCACTTCCAGATTTTTCATCATTAGTGTGTAGGAAGGAATGCAGGAGATTTCTGTGCATTAATTTTTTTTACAAGTTATCTCATTATTGCCTCTATTTGTCAAATACAAGTTCACAGTCTTATATTGCTGTAGACTCTTTCTACTATGTTTAATATCATAAATTCACTACCCTAAATTTTCTCCCCTTCTTTATTGATGTTACATGTTAAGAAACATACTTTATTTTTTTAAACCTCTTTATTGGGGTATAATTGCTTTACAATGGTGTGTTAGTTTCTGCTTTATAACAAAGTGAATCATTTATACATACACATATGTTCCCATATCTCTTCCCTCTTGCGTCTCTCTCCCTCCCACCCGCCCTATCCCACCCCTCCAGGCGGTCACAAAGCACCGAGCTGATATCCCCATGCTATGTGGCTGCTTCCCACTAGCTATCTACCTCACGTTTGGTAGTGTCTATATGTCCATGCCTCTCTCTCGCTTTGTCACAGCTCACCCTTCCCCCTCCCCATATCCTCAAGTCCGTTCTCCAGTAGGTCTGTGTCTTTATTCCTGTCTTACCCCTAGGTTCTTCACGACATTGTTTTCCCTTAAATTCCATATATATGTGTTAGCATTCGGTATTTGTCTTTCTCCTTCTGACCTCCTTCACTCTGTATGACAGACTCTAGGTCTATCCACCTCATTACAAATAGCTCAATTTCCTTCCTTTTTATGGCTGAGTAATATTCCATTGTATATATGTGCCACATCTTCTTTATCCATTCATCCGATGACGGGCACTTAGGTTGTTTCCATCTCCGGACGATTGTAAATACAGCTGCAGTGAACATTTTGGTACATGACTCTTTTTGAATTATGGTTTTCTCAGGGTATATGCCCGGTAGTGGGATTGCTGCGTCATACCGTAGTTCTATTTGCAGTGTTTTAAGGAACCTCCATACTGTTCTCATAGTGGCTGTACCAATTCACATTCCCACCGGCAGTGCAGGAGTGCTTCCTTTTCTACACACCCTCTCCCACATTTATTGTTTCTAGATTGTTTGATGATGGCCATTCTGACTGGTGTGAGATGATATCTCATTGTAGTTTTGATTTGCATTTCTCTAATGATTAATGATGTTGAGCATTCTTTCATGTGTTTGTTGGCAGTCTGTATATCTCCTTTGGAGAAAAGTCTATTTAGGTCTTCTGCCCATTTTTGGATTGGGTTGTTTGTTCTTTTGTTACTGAGCTGCATGAGCTGCTTGTAAATTTTGGAAATTAATCCTTTGTCGGTTGCTTCATTTGCAAATGTTTTCTCCCATTCTGAGGGTTGTCTTTTGGTCTTGTTTATGGTTTCCTTTGCTGTGCAAAAGCTTTGAAGTTTCGTTAGGTCCCATTTGTTTATCTTTTTTTTTTTTTTTCCCCATGTCTCTAGGAGGTGGGTCAAAAAGGATCTTGCTGTGATTTATGTCATAGAGTGTTCTGCCTATGTTTTCCTGTAAGAGTTTGATAGTTTCTGGCCTTACATTTAGGTCTTTAATCCATTTTGAGCTCATTTTTGTGTATGGTGTTAGGGAGTGATCTAATCTCATACTTTCAAATGTACCTGTCCAGTTTTCCCAGCACCACTTATTATTGAAGAGGCTGTCCTTTCTCCACTGTACATTCCTGCCTCCTTTATGAAAGATTAGGTGACCATATGTGCGTGGGTTTATCTCTGGGCTTTCCATCCCGTTCCTTTGATCTGTCTTTCTGTTTTTGTGCCACTACCATACTGTCTTGATGACTGGAGCTTTGTAGTACAGTCTGAAGTCAGGGAGCCTGATTCCTCCAGCTCCGTTTTTCGTTCTCAAGATGGCTTTGGCTATTCGGGGTCTCTTGTGTTTCCATACAAATTGTGAAATTTTTTGTTCTAGGTCTGTGAAGAATGCCAGTGGTAGTTTGATAGGGATTGCATTGAATCTGTAGATTGCTTTGGGTAGTAGAGTCATTTTCACAATGTTGATTCTTCCAGTCCAGGAACATGGTGTATCTCTCCATCTACTTGTATCATCTTTAATTTCTTTCATCAGTGTCTTACAATTTTCTGCATACAGGCCTTTTGTCTCCTTAGGTAGGTTTATTCCTAGAAATTTTATTCGTTTTGTTGCAGTGGTAAATGGGAGTGTTTTCTTGATTTCACTTCCAGATTTTTCATCATTAGTGTGTAGGAAGGAATGCAGGAGATTTCTGTGCATTAATTTTTTTTACAAGTTATCTCATTATTGCCTCTATTTGTCAAATACAAGTTCACAGTCTTATATTGCTGTAGACTCTTTCTACTATGTTTAATATCATAAATTCACTACCCTAAATTTTCTCCCCTTCTTTATTGATGTTACATGTTAAGAAACATACTTTATTTTTTTAAACCTCTTTATTGGGGTATAATTGCTTTACAATGGTGTGTTAGTTTCTGCTTTATAACAAAGTGAATCATTTATACATACACATATGTTCCCATATCTCTTCCCTCTTGCGTCTCTCTCCCTCCCACCCGCCCTATCCCACCCCTCCAGGCGGTCACAAAGCACCGAGCTGATATCCCCGTGCTATGTGGCTGCTTCCCACTAGCTATCTACCTCACGTTTGGTAGTGTCTATATGTCCATGCCTCTCTCTCGCTTTGTCACAGCTCACCCTTCCCCCTCCCCATATCCTCAAGTCCGTTCTCCAGTAGGTCTGTGTCTTTATTCCTGTCTTACCCCTAGGTTCTTCACGACATTGTTTTCCCTTAAATTCCATATATATGTGTTAGCATTCGGTATTTGTCTTTCTCCTTCTGACCTCCTTCACTCTGTATGACAGACTCTAGGTCTATCCACCTCATTACAAATAGCTCAATTTCCTTCCTTTTTATGGCTGAGTAATATTCCATTGTATATATGTGCCACATCTTCTTTATCCATTCATCCGATGACGGGCACTTAGGTTGTTTCCATCTCCGGACGATTGTAAATACAGCTGCAGTGAACATTTTGGTACATGACTCTTTTTGAATTATGGTTTTCTCAGGGTATATGCCCGGTAGTGGGATTGCTGCGTCATACCGTAGTTCTATTTGCAGTGTTTTAAGGAACCTCCATACTGTTCTCATAGTGGCTGTACCAATTCACATTCCCACCGGCAGTGCAGGAGTGCTTCCTTTTCTACACACCCTCTCCCACATTTATTGTTTCTAGATTTTTTGATGATGGCCATTCTGACTGGTGTGAGATGATATCTCATTGTAGTTTTGATTTGCATTTCTCTAATGATTAATGATGTTGAGCATTCTTTCACGTGTTTGTTGGCAGTCTGTATATCTCCTTTGGAGAAAAGTCTGTTTAGGTCTTCTGCCCGTTTTTGGATTGGGTTGTTTGTTCTTTTGTTACTGAGCTGCATGAGCTGCTTGTAAATTTTGGAAATTAATCCTTTGTCGGTTGCTTCATTTGCAAATGTTTTCTCCCATTCTGAGGGTTGTCTTTTGGTCTTGTTTATGGTTTCCTTTGCTGTGCAAAAGCTTTGAAGTTTCGTTAGGTCCCATTTGTTTATCTTTTTTTTTTTTTTCCCCATGTCTCTAGGAGGTGGGTCAAAAAGGATCTTGCTGTGATTTATGTCATAGAGTGTTCTGCCTATGTTTTCCTGGAAGAGTTTGATAGTTTCTGGCCTTACATTTAGGTCTTTAATCCATTTTGAGCTCATTTTTGTGTATGGTGTTAGGGAGTGATCTAATCTCATACTTTCAAATGTACCTGTCCAGTTTTCCCAGCACCACTTATTATTGAAGAGGCTGTCCTTTCTCCACTGTACATTCCTGCCTCCTTTATGAAAGATTAGGTGACCATATGTGCGTGGGTTTATCTCTGGGCTTTCCATCCCGTTCCTTTGATCTGTCTTTCTGTTTTTGTGCCACTACCATACTGTCTTGATGACTGGAGCTTTGTAGTACAGTCTGAAGTCAGGGAGCCTGATTCCTCCAGCTCCGTTTTTCGTTCTCAAGATGGCTTTGGCTATTCGGGGTCTCTTGTGTTTCCATACAAATTGTGAAATTTTTTGTTCTAGGTCTGTGAAGAATGCCAGTGGTAGTTTGATAGGGATTGCATTGAATCTGTAGATTGCTTTGGGTAGTAGAGTCATTTTCACAATGTTGATTCTTCCAGTCCAGGAACATGGTGTATCTCTCCATCTACTTGTATCATCTTTAATTTCTTTCATCAGTGTCTTACAATTTTCTGCATACAGGCCTTTTGTCTCCTTAGGTAGGTTTATTCCTAGAAATTTTATTCGTTTTGTTGCAGTGGTAAATGGGAGTGTTTTCTTGATTTCACTTCCAGATTTTTCATCATTAGTGTGTAGGAAGGAATGCAGGAGATTTCTGTGCATTAATTTTTTTTACAAGTTATCTCATTATTGCCTCTATTTGTCAAATACAAGTTCACAGTCTTATATTGCTGTAGACTCTTTCTACTATGTTTAATATCATAAATTCACTACCCTAAATTTTCTCCCCTTCTTTATTGATGTTACATGTTAAGAAACATACTTTATTTTTTTAAACCTCTTTATTGGGGTATAATTGCTTTACAATGGTGTGTTAGTTTCTGCTTTATAACAAAGTGAATCATTTATACATACACATATGTTCCCATATCTCTTCCCTCTTGCGTCTCTCTCCCTCCCACCCGCCCTATCCCACCCCTCCAGGCGGTCACAAAGCACCGAGCTGATATCCCCGTGCTATGTGGCTGCTTCCCACTAGCTATCTACCTCACGTTTGGTAGTGTCTATATGTCCATGCCTCTCTCTCGCTTTGTCACAGCTCACCCTTCCCCCTCCCCATATCCTCAAGTCCGTTCTCCAGTAGGTCTGTGTCTTTATTCCTGTCTTACCCCTAGGTTCTTCACGACATTGTTTTCCCTTAAATTCCATATATATGTGTTAGCATTCGGTATTTGTCTTTCTCCTTCTGACCTCCTTCACTCTGTATGACAGACTCTAGGTCTATCCACCTCATTACAAATAGCTCAATTTCCTTCCTTTTTATGGCTGAGTAATATTCCATTGTATATATGTGCCACATCTTCTTTATCCATTCATCCGATGACGGGCACTTAGGTTGTTTCCATCTCCGGATGATTGTAAATACAGCTGCAGTGAACATTTTGGTACATGACTCTTTTTGAATTATGGTTTTCTCAGGGTATATGCCCGGTAGTGGGATTGCTGCGTCATACCGTAGTTCTATTTGCAGTGTTTTAAGGAACCTCCATACTGTTCTCATAGTGGCTGTACCAATTCACATTCCCACCGGCAGTGCAGGAGTGCTTCCTTTTCTACACACCCTCTCCCACTTTTATTGTTTCTAGATTGTTTGATGATGGCCATTCTGACTGGTGTGAGATGATATCTCATTGTAGTTTTGATTTGCATTTCTCTAATGATTAATGATGTTGAGCATTCTTTCACGTGTTTGTTGGCAGTCTGTATATCTCCTTTGGAGAAAAGTCTGTTTAGGTCTTCTGCCCGTTTTTGGATTGGGTTGTTTGTTCTTTTGTTACTGAGCTGCATGAGCTGCTTGTAAATTTTGGAAATTAATCCTTTGTCGGTTGCTTCATTTGCAAATGTTTTCTCCCATTCTGAGGGTTGTCTTTTGGTCTTGTTTATGGTTTCCTTTGCTGTGCAAAAGCTTTGATGTTTCGTTAGGTCCCATTTGTTTATCTTTTTTTTTTTTTTTCCCATGTCTCTAGGAGGTGGGTCAAAAAGGATCTTGCTGTGATTTATGTCATAGAGTGTTCTGCCTATGTTTTCCTGTAAGAGTTTGATAGTTTCTGGCCTTACATTTAGGTCTTTAATCCATTTTGAGCTCATTTTTATGTATGGTGTTAGGGAGTGATCTAATCTCATACTTTCAAATGTACCTGTCCAGTTTTCCCAGCACCACTTATTATTGAAGAGGCTGTCCTTTCTCCACTGTACATTCCTGCCTCCTTTATGAAAGATTAGGTGACCATATGTGCGTGGGTTTATCTCTGGGCTTTCCATCCCGTTCCTTTGATCTGTCTTTCTGTTTTTGTGCCACTACCATACTGTCTTGATGACTGGAGCTTTGTAGTACAGTCTGAAGTCAGGGAGCCTGATTCCTCCAGCTCCGTTTTTCGTTCTCAAGATGGCTTTGGCTATTCGGGGTCTCTTGTGTTTCCATACAAATTGTGAAATTTTTTGTTCTAGGTCTGTGAAGAATGCCAGTGGTAGTTTGATAGGGATTGCATTGAATCTGTAGATTGCTTTGGGTAGTAGAGTCATTTTCACAATGTTGATTCTTCCAGTCCAGGAACATGGTGTATCTCTCCATCTACTTGTATCATCTTTAATTTCTTTCATCAGTGTCTTACAATTTTCTGCATACAGGCCTTTTGTCTCCTTAGGTAGGTTTATTCCTAGAAATTTTATTCGTTTTGTTGCAGTGGTAAATGGGAGTGTTTTCTTGATTTCACTTCCAGATTTTTCATCATTAGTGTGTAGGAAGGAATGCAGGAGATTTCTGTGCATTAATTTTTTTTACAAGTTATCTCATTATTGCCTCTATTTGTCAAATACAAGTTCACAGTCTTATATTGCTGTAGACTCTTTCTACTATGTTTAATATCATAAATTCACTACCCTAAATTTTCTCCCCTTCTTTATTGATGTTACATGTTAAGAAACATACTTTATTTTTTTAAACCTCTTTATTGGGGTATAATTGCTTTACAATGGTGTGTTAGTTTCTGCTTTATAACAAAGTGAATCATTTATACATACACATATGTTCCCATATCTCTTCCCTCTTGCGTCTCTCTCCCTCCCACCCGCCCTATCCCACCCCTCCAGGCGGTCACAAAGCACCGAGCTGATATCCCCGTGCTATGTGGCTGCTTCCCACTAGCTATCTACCTCACGTTTGGTAGTGTCTATATGTCCATGCCTCTCTCTCGCTTTGTCACAGCTCACCCTTCCCCCTCCCCATATCCTCAAGTCCGTTCTCCAGTAGGTCTGTGTCTTTATTCCTGTCTTACCCCTAGGTTCTTCACGACATTGTTTTCCCTTAAATTCCATATATATGTGTTAGCATTCGGTATTTGTCTTTCTCCTTCTGACCTCCTTCACTCTGTATGACAGACTCTAGGTCTATGCACCTCATTACAAATAGCTCAATTTCCTTCCTTTTTATGGCTGAGTAATATTCCATTGTATATATGTGCCACATCTTCTTTATCCATTCATCCGATGACGGGCACTTAGGTTGTTTCCATCTCCGGACGATTGTAAATACAGCTGCAGTGAACATTTTGGTACATGACTCTTTTTGAATTATGGTTTTCTCAGGGTATATGCCCGGTAGTGGGATTGCTGCGTCATACCGTAGTTCTATTTGCAGTGTTTTAAGGAACCTCCATACTGTTCTCATAGTGGCTGTACCAATTCACATTCCCACCGGCAGTGCAGGAGTGCTTCCTTTTCTACACACCCTCTCCCACATTTATTGTTTCTAGATTTTTTGATGATGGCCATTCTGACTGGTGTGAGATGATATCTCATTGTAGTTTTGATTTGCATTTCTCTAATGATTAATGATGTTGAGCATTCTTTCATGTGTTTGTTGGCAGTCTGTATATCTCCTTTGGAGAAAAGTCTATTTAGGTCTTCTGCCCGTTTTTGGATTGGGTTGTTTGTTCTTTTGTTACTGAGCTGCATGAGCTGCTTGTAAATTTTGGAAATTAATCCTTTGTCGGTTGCTTCATTTGCAAATGTTTTCTCCCATTCTGAGGGTTGTCTTTTGGTCTTGTTTATGGTTTCCTTTGCTGTGCAAAAGCTTTGAAGTTTCGTTAGGTCCCATTTGTTTATCTTTTTTTTTTTTTTTTCCCATGTCTCTAGGAGGTGGGTCAAAAAGGATCTTGCTGTGATTTATGTCATAGAGTGTTCTGCCTATGTTTTCCTGTAAGAGTTTGATAGTTTCTGGCCTTACATTTAGGTCTTTAATCCATTTTGAGCTCATTTTTGTGTATGGTGTTAGGGAGTGATCTAATCTCATACTTTCAAATGTACCTGTCCAGTTTTCCCAGCACCACTTATTATTGAAGAGGCTGTCCTTTCTCCACTGTACATTCCTGCCTCCTTTATGAAAGATTAGGTGACCATATGTGCGTGGGTTTATCTCTGGGCTTTCCATCCCGTTCCTTTGATCTGTCTTTCTGTTTTTGTGCCACTACCATACTGTCTTGATGACTGGAGCTTTGTAGTACAGTCTGAAGTCAGGGAGCCTGATTCCTCCAGCTCCGTTTTTCGTTCTCAAGATGGCTTTGGCTATTCGGGGTCTCTTGTGTTTCCATACAAATTGTGAAATTTTTTGTTCTAGGTCTGTGAAGAATGCCAGTGGTAGTTTGATAGGGATTGCATTGAATCTGTAGATTGCTTTGGGTAGTAGAGTCATTTTCACAATGTTGATTCTTCCAGTCCAGGAACATGGTGTATCTCTCCATCTACTTGTATCATCTTTAATTTCTTTCATCAGTGTCTTACAATTTTCTGCATACAGGCCTTTTGTCTCCTTAGGTAGGTTTATTCCTAGAAATTTTATTCGTTTTGTTGCAGTGGTAAATGGGAGTGTTTTCTTGATTTCACTTCCAGATTTTTCATCATTAGTGTGTAGGAAGGAATGCAGGAGATTTCTGTGCATTAATTTTTTTTACAAGTTATCTCATTATTGCCTCTATTTGTCAAATACAAGTTCACAGTCTTATATTGCTGTAGACTCTTTCTACTATGTTTAATATCATAAATTCACTACCCTAAATTTTCTCCCCTTCTTTATTGATGTTACATGTTAAGAAACATACTTTATTTTTTTAAACCTCTTTATTGGGGTATAATTGCTTTACAATGGTGTGTTAGTTTCTGCTTTATAACAAAGTGAATCATTTATACATACACATATGTTCCCATATCTCTTCCCTCTTGCGTCTCTCTCCCTCCCACCCGCCCTATCCCACCCCTCCAGGCGGTCACAAAGCACCGAGCTGATATCCCCGTGCTATGTGGCTGCTTCCCACTAGCTATCTACCTCACGTTTGGTAGTGTCTATATGTCCATGCCTCTCTCTCGCTTTGTCACAGCTCACCCTTCCCCCTCCCCATATCCTCAAGTCCGTTCTCCAGTAGGTCTGTGTCTTTATTCCTGTCTTACCCCTAGGTTCTTCACGACATTGTTTTCCCTTAAATTCCATATATATGTGTTAGCATTCGGTATTTGTCTTTCTCCTTCTGACCTCCTTCACTCTGTATGACAGACTCTAGGTCTATCCACCTCATTACAAATAGCTCAATTTCCTTCCTTTTTATGGCTGAGTAATATTCCATTGTATATATGTGCCACATCTTCTTTATCCATTCATCCGATGACGGGCACTTAGGTTGTTTCCATCTCCGGACGATTGTAAATACAGCTGCAGTGAACATTTTGGTACATGACTCTTTTTGAATTATGGTTTTCTCAGGGTATATGCCCGGTAGTGGGATTGCTGCGTCATACCGTAGTTCTATTTGCAGTGTTTTAAGGAACCTCCATACTGTTCTCATAGTGGCTGTACCAATTCACATTCCCACCGGCAGTGCAGGAGTGCTTCCTTTTCTACACACCCTCTCCCACTTTTATTGTTTCTAGATTGTTTGATGATGGCCATTCTGACTGGTGTGAGATGATATCTCATTGTAGTTTTGATTTGCATTTCTCTAATGATTAATGATGTTGAGCATTCTTTCACGTGTTTGTTGGCAGTCTGTATATCTCCTTTGGAGAAAAGTCTGTTTAGGTCTTCTGCCCGTTTTTGGATTGGGTTGTTTGTTCTTTTGTTACTGAGCTGCATGAGCTGCTTGTAAATTTTGGAAATTAATCCTTTGTCGGTTGCTTCATTTGCAAATGTTTTCTCCCATTCTGAGGGTTGTCTTTTGGTCTTGTTTATGGTTTCCTTTGCTGTGCAAAAGCTTTGATGTTTCGTTAGGTCCCATTTGTTTATCTTTTTTTTTTTTTTCCCATGTCTCTAGGAGGTGGGTCAAAAAGGATCTTGCTGTGATTTATGTCATAGAGTGTTCTGCCTATGTTTTCCTGGAAGAGTTTGATAGTTTCTGGCCTTACATTTAGGTCTTTAATCCATTTTGAGCTCATTTTTATGTATGGTGTTAGGGAGTGATCTAATCTCATACTTTCAAATGTACCTGTCCAGTTTTCCCAGCACCACTTATTATTGAAGAGGCTGTCCTTTCTCCACTGTACATTCCTGCCTCCTTTATGAAAGATTAGGTGACCATATGTGCGTGGGTTTATCTCTGGGCTTTCCATCCCGTTCCTTTGATCTGTCTTTCTGTTTTTGTGCCACTACCATACTGTCTTGATGACTGGAGCTTTGTAGTACAGTCTGAAGTCAGGGAGCCTGATTCCTCCAGCTCCGTTTTTCGTTCTCAAGATGGCTTTGGCTATTCGGGGTCTCTTGTGTTTCCATACAAATTGTGAAATTTTTTGTTCTAGGTCTGTGAAGAATGCCAGTGGTAGTTTGATAGGGATTGCATTGAATCTGTAGATTGCTTTGGGTAGTAGAGTCATTTTCACAATGTTGATTCTTCCAGTCCAGGAACATGGTGTATCTCTCCATCTACTTGTATCATCTTTAATTTCTTTCATCAGTGTCTTACAATTTTCTGCATACAGGCCTTTTGTCTCCTTAGGTAGGTTTATTCCTAGAAATTTTATTCGTTTTGTTGCAGTGGTAAATGGGAGTGTTTTCTTGATTTCACTTCCAGATTTTTCATCATTAGTGTGTAGGAAGGAATGCAGGAGATTTCTGTGCATTAATTTTTTTTACAAGTTATCTCATTATTGCCTCTATTTGTCAAATACAAGTTCACAGTCTTATATTGCTGTAGACTCTTTCTACTATGTTTAATATCATAAATTCACTACCCTAAATTTTCTCCCCTTCTTTATTGATGTTACATGTTAAGAAACATACTTTATTTTTTTAAACCTCTTTATTGGGGTATAATTGCTTTACAATGGTGTGTTAGTTTCTGCTTTATAACAAAGTGAATCATTTATACATACACATATGTTCCCATATCTCTTCCCTCTTGCGTCTCTCTCCCTCCCACCCGCCCTATCCCACCCCTCCAGGCGGTCACAAAGCACCGAGCTGATATCCCCGTGCTATGTGGCTGCTTCCCACTAGCTATCTACCTCACGTTTGGTAGTGTCTATATGTCCATGCCTCTCTCTCGCTTTGTCACAGCTCACCCTTCCCCCTCCCCATATCCTCAAGTCCGTTCTCCAGTAGGTCTGTGTCTTTATTCCTGTCTTACCCCTAGGTTCTTCACGACATTGTTTTCCCTTAAATTCCATATATATGTGTTAGCATTCGGTATTTGTCTTTCTCCTTCTGACCTCCTTCACTCTGTATGACAGACTCTAGGTCTATCCACCTCATTACAAATAGCTCAATTTCCTTCCTTTTTATGGCTGAGTAATATTCCATTGTATATATGTGCCACATCTTCTTTATCCATTCATCCGATGACGGGCACTTAGGTTGTTTCCATCTCCGGACGATTGTAAATACAGCTGCAGTGAACATTTTGGTACATGACTCTTTTTGAATTATGGTTTTCTCAGGGTATATGCCCGGTAGTGGGATTGCTGCGTCATACCGTAGTTCTATTTGCAGTGTTTTAAGGAACCTCCATACTGTTCTCATAGTGGCTGTACCAATTCACATTCCCACCGGCAGTGCAGGAGTGCTTCCTTTTCTACACACCCTCTCCCACTTTTATTGTTTCTAGATTGTTTGATGATGGCCATTCTGACTGGTGTGAGATGATATCTCATTGTAGTTTTGATTTGCATTTCTCTAATGATTAATGATGTTGAGCATTCTTTCACGTGTTTGTTGGCAGTCTGTATATCTCCTTTGGAGAAAAGTCTGTTTAGGTCTTCTGCCCGTTTTTGGATTGGGTTGTTTGTTCTTTTGTTACTGAGCTGCATGAGCTGCTTGTAAATTTTGGAAATTAATCCTTTGTCGGTTGCTTCATTTGCAAATGTTTTCTCCCATTCTGAGGGTTGTCTTTTGGTCTTGTTTATGGTTTCCTTTGCTGTGCAAAAGCTTTGATGTTTCGTTAGGTCCCATTTGTTTATCTTTTTTTTTTTTTTCCCATGTCTCTAGGAGGTGGGTCAAAAAGGATCTTGCTGTGATTTATGTCATAGAGTGTTCTGCCTATGTTTTCCTGTAAGAGTTTGATAGTTTCTGGCCTTACATTTAGGTCTTTAATCCATTTTGAGCTCATTTTTATGTATGGTGTTAGGGAGTGATCTAATCTCATACTTTCAAATGTACCTGTCCAGTTTTCCCAGCACCACTTATTATTGAAGAGGCTGTCCTTTCTCCACTGTACATTCCTGCCTCCTTTATGAAAGATTAGGTGACCATATGTGCGTGGGTTTATCTCTGGGCTTTCCATCCCGTTCCTTTGATCTGTCTTTCTGTTTTTGTGCCACTACCATACTGTCTTGATGACTGCAGCTTTGTAGTACAGTCTGAAGTCAGGGAGCCTGATTCCTCCAGCTCCGTTTTTCGTTCTCAAGATGGCTTTGGCTATTCGGGGTCTCTTGTGTTTCCATACAAATTGTGAAATTTTTTGTTCTAGGTCTGTGAAGAATGCCAGTGGTAGTTTGATAGGGATTGCATTGAATCTGTAGATTGCTTTGGGTAGTAGAGTCATTTTCACAATGTTGATTCTTCCAGTCCAGGAACATGGTGTATCTCTCCATCTACTTGTATCATCTTTAATTTCTTTCATCAGTGTCTTACAATTTTCTGCATACAGGCCTTTTGTCTCCTTAGGTAGGTTTATTCCTAGAAATTTTATTCGTTTTGTTGCAGTGGTAAATGGGAGTGTTTTCTTGATTTCACTTCCAGATTTTTCATCATTAGTGTGTAGGAAGGAATGCAGGAGATTTCTGTGCATTAATTTTTTTTACAAGTTATCTCATTATTGCCTCTATTTGTCAAATACAAGTTCACAGTCTTATATTGCTGTAGACTCTTTCTACTATGTTTAATATCATAAATTCACTACCCTAAATTTTCTCCCCTTCTTTATTGATGTTACATGTTAAGAAACATACTTTATTTTTTTAAACCTCTTTATTGGGGTATAATTGCTTTACAATGGTGTGTTAGTTTCTGCTTTATAACAAAGTGAATCATTTATACATACACATATGTTCCCATATCTCTTCCCTCTTGCGTCTCTCTCCCTCCCACCCGCCCTATCCCACCCCTCCAGGCGGTCACAAAGCACCGAGCTGATATCCCCGTGCTATGTGGCTGCTTCCCACTAGCTATCTACCTCACGTTTGGTAGTGTCTATATGTCCATGCCTCTCTCTCGCTTTGTCACAGCTCACCCTTCCCCCTCCCCATATCCTCAAGTCCGTTCTCCAGTAGGTCTGTGTCTTTATTCCTGTCTTACCCCTAGGTTCTTCACGACATTGTTTTCCCTTAAATTCCATATATATGTGTTAGCATTCGGTATTTGTCTTTCTCCTTCTGACCTCCTTCACTCTGTATGACAGACTCTAGGTCTATCCACCTCATTACAAATAGCTCAATTTCCTTCCTTTTTATGGCTGAGTAATATTCCATTGTATATATGTGCCACATCTTCTTTATCCATTCATCCGATGACGGGCACTTAGGTTGTTTCCATCTCCGGACGATTGTAAATACAGCTGCAGTGAACATTTTGGTACATGACTCTTTTTGAATTATGGTTTTCTCAGGGTATATGCCCGGTAGTGGGATTGCTGCGTCATACCGTAGTTCTATTTGCAGTGTTTTAAGGAACCTCCATACTGTTCTCATAGTGGCTGTACCAATTCACATTCCCACCGGCAGTGCAGGAGTGCTTCCTTTTCTACACACCCTCTCCCACTTTTATTGTTTCTAGATTGTTTGATGATGGCCATTCTGACTGGTGTGAGATGATATCTCATTGTAGTTTTGATTTGCATTTCTCTAATGATTAATGATGTTGAGCATTCTTTCACGTGTTTGTTGGCAGTCTGTATATCTCCTTTGGAGAAAAGTCTGTTTAGGTCTTCTGCCCGTTTTTGGATTGGGTTGTTTGTTCTTTTGTTACTGAGCTGCATGAGCTGCTTGTAAATTTTGGAAATTAATCCTTTGTCGGTTGCTTCATTTGCAAATGTTTTCTCCCATTCTGAGGGTTGTCTTTTGGTCTTGTTTATGGTTTCCTTTGCTGTGCAAAAGCTTTGATGTTTCGTTAGGTCCCATTTGTTTATCTTTTTTTTTTTTTTCCCATGTCTCTAGGAGGTGGGTCAAAAAGGATCTTGCTGTGATTTATGTCATAGAGTGTTCTGCCTATGTTTTCCTGGAAGAGTTTGATAGTTTCTGGCCTTACATTTAGGTCTTTAATCCATTTTGAGCTCATTTTTATGTATGGTGTTAGGGAGTGATCTAATCTCATACTTTCAAATGTACCTGTCCAGTTTTCCCAGCACCACTTATTATTGAAGAGGCTGTCCTTTCTCCACTGTACATTCCTGCCTCCTTTATGAAAGATTAGGTGACCATATGTGCGTGGGTTTATCTCTGGGCTTTCCATCCCGTTCCTTTGATCTGTCTTTCTGTTTTTGTGCCACTACCATACTGTCTTGATGACTGGAGCTTTGTAGTACAGTCTGAAGTCAGGGAGCCTGATTCCTCCAGCTCCGTTTTTCGTTCTCAAGATGGCTTTGGCTATTCGGGGTCTCTTGTGTTTCCATACAAATTGTGAAATTTTTTGTTCTAGGTCTGTGAAGAATGCCAGTGGTAGTTTGATAGGGATTGCATTGAATCTGTAGATTGCTTTGGGTAGTAGAGTCATTTTCACAATGTTGATTCTTCCAGTCCAGGAACATGGTGTATCTCTCCATCTACTTGTATCATCTTTAATTTCTTTCATCAGTGTCTTACAATTTTCTGCATACAGGCCTTTTGTCTCCTTAGGTAGGTTTATTCCTAGAAATTTTATTCGTTTTGTTGCAGTGGTAAATGGGAGTGTTTTCTTGATTTCACTTCCAGATTTTTCATCATTAGTGTGTAGGAAGGAATGCAGGAGATTTCTGTGCATTAATTTTTTTTACAAGTTATCTCATTATTGCCTCTATTTGTCAAATACAAGTTCACAGTCTTATATTGCTGTAGACTCTTTCTACTATGTTTAATATCATAAATTCACTACCCTAAATTTTCTCCCCTTCTTTATTGATGTTACATGTTAAGAAACATACTTTATTTTTTTAAACCTCTTTATTGGGGTATAATTGCTTTACAATGGTGTGTTAGTTTCTGCTTCATAACAAAGTGAATCATTTATACATACACATATGTTCCCATATCTCTTCCCTCTTGCGTCTCTCTCCCTCCCACCCGCCCTATCCCACCCCTCCAGGCGGTCACAAAGCACCGAGCTGATATCCCCGTGCTATGTGGCTGCTTCCCACTAGCTATCTACCTCACGTTTGGTAGTGTCTATATGTCCATGCCTCTCTCTCGCTTTGTCACAGCTCACCCTTCCCCCTCCCCATATCCTCAAGTCCGTTCTCCAGTAGGTCTGTGTCTTTATTCCTGTCTTACCCCTAGGTTCTTCACGACATTGTTTTCCCTTAAATTCCATATATATGTGTTAGCATTCGGTATTTGTCTTTCTCCTTCTGACCTCCTTCACTCTGTATGACAGACTCTAGGTCTATCCACCTCATTACAAATAGCTCAATTTCCTTCCTTTTTATGGCTGAGTAATATTCCATTGTATATATGTGCCACATCTTCTTTATCCATTCATCCGATGACGGGCACTTAGGTTGTTTCCATCTCCGGACGATTGTAAATACAGCTGCAGTGAACATTTTGGTACATGACTCTTTTTGAATTATGGTTTTCTCAGGGTATATGCCCGGTAGTGGGATTGCTGCGTCATACCGTAGTTCTATTTGCAGTGTTTTAAGGAACCTCCATACTGTTCTCATAGTGGCTGTACCAATTCACATTCCCACCGGCAGTGCAGGAGTGCTTCCTTTTCTACACACCCTCTCCCACATTTATTGTTTCTAGATTTTTTGATGATGGCCATTCTGACTGGTGTGAGATGATATCTCATTGTAGTTTTGATTTGCATTTCTCTAATGATTAATGATGTTGAGCATTCTTTCACGTGTTTGTTGGCAGTCTGTATATCTCCTTTGGAGAAAAGTCTATTTAGGTCTTCTGCCCATTTTTGGATTGGGTTGTTTGTTCTTTTGTTACTGAGCTGCATGAGCTGCTTGTAAATTTTGGAAATTAATCCTTTGTCGGTTGCTTCATTTGCAAATGTTTTCTCCCATTCTGAGGGTTGTCTTTTGGTCTTGTTTATGGTTTCCTTTGCTGTGCAAAAGCTTTGAAGTTTCGTTAGGTCCCATTTGTTTATCTTTTTTTTTTTTTTCCCATGTCTCTAGGAGGTGGGTCAAAAAGGATCTTGCTGTGATTTATGTCATAGAGTGTTCTGCCTATGTTTTCCTGGAAGAGTTTGATAGTTTCTGGCCTTACATTTAGGTCTTTAATCCATTTTGAGCTCATTTTTGTGTATGGTGTTAGGGAGTGATCTAATCTCATACTTTCAAATGTACCTGTCCAGTTTTCCCAGCACCACTTATTATTGAAGAGGCTGTCCTTTCTCCACTGTACATTCCTGCCTCCTTTATGAAAGATTAGGTGACCATATGTGCGTGGGTTTATCTCTGGGCTTTCCATCCCGTTCCTTTGATCTGTCTTTCTGTTTTTGTGCCACTACCATACTGTCTTGATGACTGCAGCTTTGTAGTACAGTCTGAAGTCAGGGAGCCTGATTCCTCCAGCTCCGTTTTTCGTTCTCAAGATGGCTTTGGCTATTCGGGGTCTCTTGTGTTTCCATACAAATTGTGAAATTTTTTGTTCTAGGTCTGTGAAGAATGCCAGTGGTAGTTTGATAGGGATTGCATTGAATCTGTAGATTGCTTTGGGTAGTAGAGTCATTTTCACAATGTTGATTCTTCCAGTCCAGGAACATGGTGTATCTCTCCATCTACTTGTATCATCTTTAATTTCTTTCATCAGTGTCTTACAATTTTCTGCATACAGGCCTTTTGTCTCCTTAGGTAGGTTTATTCCTAGAAATTTTATTCGTTTTGTTGCAGTGGTAAATGGGAGTGTTTTCTTGATTTCACTTCCAGATTTTTCATCATTAGTGTGTAGGAAGGAATGCAGGAGATTTCTGTGCATTAATTTTTTTTACAAGTTATCTCATTATTGCCTCTATTTGTCAAATACAAGTTCACAGTCTTATATTGCTGTAGACTCTTTCTACTATGTTTAATATCATAAATTCACTACCCTAAATTTTCTCCCCTTCTTTATTGATGTTACATGTTAAGAAACATACTTTATTTTTTTAAACCTCTTTATTGGGGTATAATTGCTTTACAATGGTGTGTTAGTTTCTGCTTTATAACAAAGTGAATCATTTATACATACACATATGTTCCCATATCTCTTCCCTCTTGCGTCTCTCTCCCTCCCACCCGCCCTATCCCACCCCTCCAGGCGGTCACAAAGCACCGAGCTGATATCCCCGTGCTATGTGGCTGCTTCCCACTAGCTATCTACCTCACGTTTGGTAGTGTCTATATGTCCATGCCTCTCTCTCGCTTTGTCACAGCTCACCCTTCCCCCTCCCCATATCCTCAAGTCCGTTCTCCAGTAGGTCTGTGTCTTTATTCCTGTCTTACCCCTAGGTTCTTCACGACATTGTTTTCCCTTAAATTCCATATATATGTGTTAGCATTCGGTATTTGTCTTTCTCCTTCTGACCTCCTTCACTCTGTATGACAGACTCTAGGTCTATCCACCTCATTACAAATAGCTCAATTTCCTTCCTTTTTATGGCTGAGTAATATTCCATTGTATATATGTGCCACATCTTCTTTATCCATTCATCCGATGACGGGCACTTAGGTTGTTTCCATCTCCGGACGATTGTAAATACAGCTGCAGTGAACATTTTGGTACATGACTCTTTTTGAATTATGGTTTTCTCAGGGTATATGCCCGGTAGTGGGATTGCTGCGTCATACCGTAGTTCTATTTGCAGTGTTTTAAGGAACCTCCATACTGTTCTCATAGTGGCTGTACCAATTCACATTCCCACCGGCAGTGCAGGAGTGCTTCCTTTTCTACACACCCTCTCCCACATTTATTGTTTCTAGATTTTTTGATGATGGCCATTCTGACTGGTGTGAGATGATATCTCATTGTAGTTTTGATTTGCATTTCTCTAATGATTAATGATGTTGAGCATTCTTTCACGTGTTTGTTGGCAGTCTGTATATCTCCTTTGGAGAAAAGTCTATTTAGGTCTTCTGCCCATTTTTGGATTGGGTTGTTTGTTCTTTTGTTACTGAGCTGCATGAGCTGCTTGTAAATTTTGGAAATTAATCCTTTGTCGGTTGCTTCATTTGCAAATGTTTTCTCCCATTCTGAGGGTTGTCTTTTGGTCTTGTTTATGGTTTCCTTTGCTGTGCAAAAGCTTTGAAGTTTCGTTAGGTCCCATTTGTTTATCTTTTTTTTTTTTTTCCCCATGTCTCTAGGAGGTGGGTCAAAAAGGATCTTGCTGTGATTTATGTCATAGAGTGTTCTGCCTATGTTTTCCTGGAAGAGTTTGATAGTTTCTGGCCTTACATTTAGGTCTTTAATCCATTTTGAGCTCATTTTTGTGTATGGTGTTAGGGAGTGATCTAATCTCATACTTTCAAATGTACCTGTCCAGTTTTCCCAGCACCACTTATTATCGAAGAGGCTGTCCTTTCTCCACTGTACATTCCTGCCTCCTTTATGAAAGATTAGGTGACCATATGTGCGTGGGTTTATCTCTGGGCTTTCCATCCCGTTCCTTTGATCTGTCTTTCTGTTTTTGTGCCACTACCATACTGTCTTGATGACTGGAGCTTTGTAGTACAGTCTGAAGTCAGGGAGCCTGATTCCTCCAGCTCCGTTTTTCGTTCTCAAGATGGCTTTGGCTATTCGGGGTCTCTTGTGTTTCCATACAAATTGTGAAATTTTTTGTTCTAGGTCTGTGAAGAATGCCAGTGGTAGTTTGATAGGGATTGCATTGAATCTGTAGATTGCTTTGGGTAGTAGAGTCATTTTCACAATGTTGATTCTTCCAGTCCAGGAACATGGTGTATCTCTCCATCTACTTGTATCATCTTTAATTTCTTTCATCAGTGTCTTACAATTTTCTGCATACAGGCCTTTTGTCTCCTTAGGTAGGTTTATTCCTAGAAATTTTATTCGTTTTGTTGCAGTGGTAAATGGGAGTGTTTTCTTGATTTCACTTCCAGATTTTTCATCATTAGTGTGTAGGAAGGAATGCAGGAGATTTCTGTGCATTAATTTTTTTTACAAGTTATCTCATTATTGCCTCTATTTGTCAAATACAAGTTCACAGTCTTATATTGCTGTAGACTCTTTCTACTATGTTTAATATCATAAATTCACTACCCTAAATTTTCTCCCCTTCTTTATTGATGTTACATGTTAAGAAACATACTTTATTTTTTTAAACCTCTTTATTGGGGTATAATTGCTTTACAATGGTGTGTTAGTTTCTGCTTTATAACAAAGTGAATCATTTATACATACACATATGTTCCCATATCTCTTCCCTCTTGCGTCTCTCTCCCTCCCACCCGCCCTATCCCACCCCTCCAGGCGGTCACAAAGCACCGAGCTGATATCCCCGTGCTATGTGGCTGCTTCCCACTAGCTATCTACCTCACGTTTGGTAGTGTCTATATGTCCATGCCTCTCTCTCGCTTTGTCACAGCTCACCCTTCCCCCTCCCCATATCCTCAAGTCCGTTCTCCAGTAGGTCTGTGTCTTTATTCCTGTCTTACCCCTAGGTTCTTCACGACATTGTTTTCCCTTAAATTCCATATATATGTGTTAGCATTCGGTATTTGTCTTTCTCCTTCTGACCTCCTTCACTCTGTATGACAGACTCTAGGTCTATCCACCTCATTACAAATAGCTCAATTTCCTTCCTTTTTATGGCTGAGTAATATTCCATTGTATATATGTGCCACATCTTCTTTATCCATTCATCCGATGACGGGCACTTAGGTTGTTTCCATCTCCGGACGATTGTAAATACAGCTGCAGTGAACATTTTGGTACATGACTCTTTTTGAATTATGGTTTTCTCAGGGTATATGCCCGGTAGTGGGATTGCTGCGTCATACCGTAGTTCTATTTGCAGTGTTTTAAGGAACCTCCATACTGTTCTCATAGTGGCTGTACCAATTCACATTCCCACCGGCAGTGCAGGAGTGCTTCCTTTTCTACACACCCTCTCCCACATTTATTGTTTCTAGATTTTTTGATGATGGCCATTCTGACTGGTGTGAGATGATATCTCATTGTAGTTTTGATTTGCATTTCTCTAATGATTAATGATGTTGAGCATTCTTTCACGTGTTTGTTGGCAGTCTGTATATCTCCTTTGGAGAAAAGTCTGTTTAGGTCTTCTGCCCGTTTTTGGATTGGGTTGTTTGTTCTTTTGTTACTGAGCTGCATGAGCTGCTTGTAAATTTTGGAAATTAATCCTTTGTCGGTTGCTTCATTTGCAAATGTTTTCTCCCATTCTGAGGGTTGTCTTTTGGTCTTGTTTATGGTTTCCTTTGCTGTGCAAAAGCTTTGAAGTTTCGTTAGGTCCCATTTGTTTATCTTTTTTTTTTTTTTTCCCATGTCTCTAGGAGGTGGGTCAAAAAGGATCTTGCTGTGATTTATGTCATAGAGTGTTCTGCCTATGTTTTCCTGTAAGAGTTTGATAGTTTCTGGCCTTACATTTAGGTCTTTAATCCATTTTGAGCTCATTTTTGTGTATGGTGTTAGGGAGTGATCTAATCTCATACTTTCAAATGTACCTGTCCAGTTTTCCCAGCACCACTTATTATTGAAGAGGCTGTCCTTTCTCCACTGTACATTCCTGCCTCCTTTATGAAAGATTAGGTGACCATATGTGCGTGGGTTTATCTCTGGGCTTTCCATCCCGTTCCTTTGATCTGTCTTTCTGTTTTTGTGCCACTACCATACTGTCTTGATGACTGGAGCTTTGTAGTACAGTCTGAAGTCAGGGAGCCTGATTCCTCCAGCTCCGTTTTTCGTTCTCAAGATGGCTTTGGCTATTCGGGGTCTCTTGTGTTTCCATACAAATTGTGAAATTTTTTGTTCTAGGTCTGTGAAGAATGCCAGTGGTAGTTTGATAGGGATTGCATTGAATCTGTAGATTGCTTTGGGTAGTAGAGTCATTTTCACAATGTTGATTCTTCCAGTCCAGGAACATGGTGTATCTCTCCATCTACTTGTATCATCTTTAATTTCTTTCATCAGTGTCTTACAATTTTCTGCATACAGGCCTTTTGTCTCCTTAGGTAGGTTTATTCCTAGAAATTTTATTCGTTTTGTTGCAGTGGTAAATGGGAGTGTTTTCTTGATTTCACTTCCAGATTTTTCATCATTAGTGTGTAGGAAGGAATGCAGGAGATTTCTGTGCATTAATTTTTTTTACAAGTTATCTCATTATTGCCTCTATTTGTCAAATACAAGTTCACAGTCTTATATTGCTGTAGACTCTTTCTACTATGTTTAATATCATAAATTCACTACCCTAAATTTTCTCCCCTTCTTTATTGATGTTACATGTTAAGAAACATACTTTATTTTTTTAAACCTCTTTATTGGGGTATAATTGCTTTACAATGGTGTGTTAGTTTCTGCTTTATAACAAAGTGAATCATTTATACATACACATATGTTCCCATATCTCTTCCCTCTTGCGTCTCTCTCCCTCCCACCCGCCCTATCCCACCCCTCCAGGCGGTCACAAAGCACCGAGCTGATATCCCCGTGCTATGTGGCTGCTTCCCACTAGCTATCTACCTCACGTTTGGTAGTGTCTATATGTCCATGCCTCTCTCTCGCTTTGTCACAGCTCACCCTTCCCCCTCCCCATATCCTCAAGTCCGTTCTCCAGTAGGTCTGTGTCTTTATTCCTGTCTTACCCCTAGGTTCTTCACGACATTGTTTTCCCTTAAATTCCATATATATGTGTTAGCATTCGGTATTTGTCTTTCTCCTTCTGACCTCCTTCACTCTGTATGACAGACTCTAGGTCTATCCACCTCATTACAAATAGCTCAATTTCCTTCCTTTTTATGGCTGAGTAATATTCCATTGTATATATATGCCACATCTTCTTTATCCATTCATCCGATGACGGGCACTTAGGTTGTTTCCATCTCCGGACGATTGTAAATACAGCTGCAGTGAACATTTTGGTACATGACTCTTTTTGAATTATGGTTTTCTCAGGGTATATGCCCGGTAGTGGGATTGCTGCGTCATACCGTAGTTCTATTTGCAGTGTTTTAAGGAACCTCCATACTGTTCTCATAGTGGCTGTACCAATTCACATTCCCACCTGCAGTGCAGGAGTGCTTCCTTTTCTACACACCCTCTCCCACTTTTATTGTTTCTAGATTGTTTGATGATGGCCATTCTGACTGGTGTGAGATGATATCTCATTGTAGTTTTGATTTGCATTTCTCTAATGATTAATGATGTTGAGCATTCTTTCACGTGTTTCTTGGCAGTCTGTATATCTCCTTTGGAGAAAAGTCTGTTTAGGTCTTCTGCCCGTTTTTGGATTGGGTTGTTTGTTCTTTTGTTACTGAGCTGCATGAGCTGCTTGTAAATTTTGGAAATTAATCCTTTGTCGGTTGCTTCATTTGCAAATGTTTTCTCCCATTCTGAGGGTTGTCTTTTGGTCTTGTTTATGGTTTCCTTTGCTGTGCAAAAGCTTTGAAGTTTCGTTAGGTCCCATTTGTTTATCTTTTTTTTTTTTTTTCCCATGTCTCTAGGAGGTGGGTCAAAAAGGATCTTGCTGTGATTTATGTCATAGAGTGTTCTGCCTATGTTTTCCTGTAAGAGTTTGATAGTTTCTGGCCTTACATTTAGGTCTTTAATCCATTTTGAGCTCATTTTTGTGTATGGTGTTAGGGAGTGATCTAATCTCATACTTTCAAATGTACCTGTCCAGTTTTCCCAGCACCACTTATTATTGAAGAGGCTGTCCTTTCTCCACTGTACATTCCTGCCTCCTTTATGAAAGATTAGGTGACCATATGTGCGTGGGTTTATCTCTGGGCTTTCCATCCCGTTCCTTTGATCTGTCTTTCTGTTTTTGTGCCACTACCATACTGTCTTGATGACTGGAGCTTTGTAGTACAGTCTGAAGTCAGGGAGCCTGATTCCTCCAGCTCCGTTTTTCGTTCTCAAGATGGCTTTGGCTATTCGGGGTCTCTTGTGTTTCCATACAAATTGTGAAATTTTTTGTTCTAGGTCTGTGAAGAATGCCAGTGGTAGTTTGATAGGGATTGCATTGAATCTGTAGATTGCTTTGGGTAGTAGAGTCATTTTCACAATGTTGATTCTTCCAGTCCAGGAACATGGTGTATCTCTCCATCTACTTGTATCATCTTTAATTTCTTTCATCAGTGTCTTACAATTTTCTGCATACAGGCCTTTTGTCTCCTTAGGTAGGTTTATTCCTAGAAATTTTATTCGTTTTGTTGCAGTGGTAAATGGGAGTGTTTTCTTGATTTCACTTCCAGATTTTTCATCATTAGTGTGTAGGAAGGAATGCAGGAGATTTCTGTGCATTAATTTTTTTTACAAGTTATCTCATTATTGCCTCTATTTGTCAAATACAAGTTCACAGTCTTATATTGCTGTAGACTCTTTCTACTATGTTTAATATCATAAATTCACTACCCTAAATTTTCTCCCCTTCTTTATTGATGTTACATGTTAAGAAACATACTTTATTTTTTTAAACCTCTTTATTGGGGTATAATTGCTTTACAATGGTGTGTTAGTTTCTGCTTTATAACAAAGTGAATCATTTATACATACACATATGTTCCCATATCTCTTCCCTCTTGCGTCTCTCTCCCTCCCACCCGCCCTATCCCACCCCTCCAGGCGGTCACAAAGCACCGAGCTGATATCCCCGTGCTATGTGGCTGCTTCCCACTAGCTATCTACCTCACGTTTGGTAGTGTCTATATGTCCATGCCTCTCTCTCGCTTTGTCACAGCTCACCCTTCCCCCTCCCCATATCCTCAAGTCCGTTCTCCAGTAGGTCTGTGTCTTTATTCCTGTCTTACCCCTAGGTTCTTCACGACATTGTTTTCCCTTAAATTCCATATATATGTGTTAGCATTCGGTATTTGTCTTTCTCCTTCTGACCTCCTTCACTCTGTATGACAGACTCTAGGTCTATCCACCTCATTACAAATAGCTCAATTTCCTTCCTTTTTATGGCTGAGTAATATTCCATTGTATATATGTGCCACATCTTCTTTATCCATTCATCCGATGACGGGCACTTAGGTTGTTTCCATCTCCGGACGATTGTAAATACAGCTGCAGTGAACATTTTGGTACATGACTCTTTTTGAATTATGGTTTTCTCAGGGTATATGCCCGGTAGTGGGATTGCTGCGTCATACCGTAGTTCTATTTGCAGTGTTTTAAGGAACCTCCATACTGTTCTCATAGTGGCTGTACCAATTCACATTCCCACCGGCAGTGCAGGAGTGCTTCCTTTTCTACACACCCTCTCCCACTTTTATTGTTTCTAGATTGTTTGATGATGGCCATTCTGACTGGTGTGAGATGATATCTCATTGTAGTTTTGATTTGCATTTCTCTAATGATTAATGATGTTGAGCATTCTTTCACGTGTTTGTTGGCAGTCTGTATATCTCCTTTGGAGAAAAGTCTGTTTAGGTCTTCTGCCCGTTTTTGGATTGGGTTGTTTGTTCTTTTGTTACTGAGCTGCATGAGCTGCTTGTAAATTTTGGAAATTAATCCTTTGTCGGTTGCTTCATTTGCAAATGTTTTCTCCCATTCTGAGGGTTGTCTTTTGGTCTTGTTTATGGTTTCCTTTGCTGTGCAAAAGCTTTGAAGTTTCGTTAGGTCCCATTTGTTTATCTTTTTTTTTTTTTTTCCCATGTCTCTAGGAGGTGGGTCAAAAAGGATCTTGCTGTGATTTATGTCATAGAGTGTTCTGCCTATGTTTTCCTGTAAGAGTTTGATAGTTTCTGGCCTTACATTTAGGTCTTTAATCCATTTTGAGCTCATTTTTGTGTATGGTGTTAGGGAGTGATCTAATCTCATACTTTCAAATGTACCTGTCCAGTTTTCCCAGCACCACTTATTATTGAAGAGGCTGTCCTTTCTCCACTGTACATTCCTGCCTCCTTTATGAAAGATTAGGTGACCATATGTGCGTGGGTTTATCTCTGGGCTTTCCATCCCGTTCCTTTGATCTGTCTTTCTGTTTTTGTGCCACTACCATACTGTCTTGATGACTGGAGCTTTGTAGTACAGTCTGAAGTCAGGGAGCCTGATTCCTCCAGCTCCGTTTTTCGTTCTCAAGATGGCTTTGGCTATTCGGGGTCTCTTGTGTTTCCATACAAATTGTGAAATTTTTTGTTCTAGGTCTGTGAAGAATGCCAGTGGTAGTTTGATAGGGATTGCATTGAATCTGTAGATTGCTTTGGGTAGTAGAGTCATTTTCACAATGTTGATTCTTCCAGTCCAGGAACATGGTGTATCTCTCCATCTACTTGTATCATCTTTAATTTCTTTCATCAGTGTCTTACAATTTTCTGCATACAGGCCTTTTGTCTCCTTAGGTAGGTTTATTCCTAGAAATTTTATTCGTTTTGTTGCAGTGGTAAATGGGAGTGTTTTCTTGATTTCACTTCCAGATTTTTCATCATTAGTGTGTAGGAAGGAATGCAGGAGATTTCTGTGCATTAATTTTTTTTACAAGTTATCTCATTATTGCCTCTATTTGTCAAATACAAGTTCACAGTCTTATATTGCTGTAGACTCTTTCTACTATGTTTAATATCATAAATTCACTACCCTAAATTTTCTCCCCTTCTTTATTGATGTTACATGTTAAGAAACATACTTTATTTTTTTAAACCTCTTTATTGGGGTATAATTGCTTTACAATGGTGTGTTAGTTTCTGCTTTATAACAAAGTGAATCATTTATACATACACATATGTTCCCATATCTCTTCCCTCTTGCGTCTCTCTCCCTCCCACCCGCCCTATCCCACCCCTCCAGGCGGTCACAAAGCACCGAGCTGATATCCCCGTGCTATGTGGCTGCTTCCCACTAGCTATCTACCTCACGTTTGGTAGTGTCTATATGTCCATGCCTCTCTCTCGCTTTGTCACAGCTCACCCTTCCCCCTCCCCATATCCTCAAGTCCGTTCTCCAGTAGGTCTGTGTCTTTATTCCTGTCTTACCCCTAGGTTCTTCACGACATTGTTTTCCCTTAAATTCCATATATATGTGTTAGCATTCGGTATTTGTCTTTCTCCTTCTGACCTCCTTCACTCTGTATGACAGACTCTAGGTCTATCCACCTCATTACAAATAGCTCAATTTCCTTCCTTTTTATGGCTGAGTAATATTCCATTGTATATATGTGCCACATCTTCTTTATCCATTCATCCGATGACGGGCACTTAGGTTGTTTCCATCTCCGGACGATTGTAAATACAGCTGCAGTGAACATTTTGGTACATGACTCTTTTTGAATTATGGTTTTCTCAGGGTATATGCCCGGTAGTGGGATTGCTGCGTCATACCGTAGTTCTATTTGCAGTGTTTTAAGGAACCTCCATACTGTTCTCATAGTGGCTGTACCAATTCACATTCCCACCGGCAGTGCAGGAGTGCTTCCTTTTCTACACACCCTCTCCCACATTTATTGTTTCTAGATTTTTTGATGATGGCCATTCTGACTGGTGTGAGATGATATCTCATTGTAGTTTTGATTTGCATTTCTCTAATGATTAATGATGTTGAGCATTCTTTCATGTGTTTGTTGGCAGTCTGTATATCTCCTTTGGAGAAAAGTCTATTTAGGTCTTCTGCCCATTTTTGGATTGGGTTGTTTGTTCTTTTGTTACTGAGCTGCATGAGCTGCTTGTAAATTTTGGAAATTAATCCTTTGTCGGTTGCTTCATTTGCAAATGTTTTCTCCCATTCTGAGGGTTGTCTTTTGGTCTTGTTTATGGTTTCCTTTGCTGTGCAAAAGCTTTGAAGTTTCGTTAGGTCCCATTTGTTTATCTTTTTTTTTTTTTTCCCCATGTCTCTAGGAGGTGGGTCAAAAAGGATCTTGCTGTGATTTATGTCATAGAGTGTTCTGCCTATGTTTTCCTGGAAGAGTTTGATAGTTTCTGGCCTTACATTTAGGTCTTTAATCCATTTTGAGCTCATTTTTGTGTATGGTGTTAGGGAGTGATCTAATCTCATACTTTCAAATGTACCTGTCCAGTTTTCCCAGCACCACTTATTATCGAAGAGGCTGTCCTTTCTCCACTGTACATTCCTGCCTCCTTTATGAAAGATTAGGTGACCATATGTGCGTGGGTTTATCTCTGGGCTTTCCATCCCGTTCCTTTGATCTGTCTTTCTGTTTTTGTGCCACTACCATACTGTCTTGATGACTGGAGCTTTGTAGTACAGTCTGAAGTCAGGGAGCCTGATTCCTCCAGCTCCGTTTTTCGTTCTCAAGATGGCTTTGGCTATTCGGGGTCTCTTGTGTTTCCATACAAATTGTGAAATTTTTTGTTCTAGGTCTGTGAAGAATGCCAGTGGTAGTTTGATAGGGATTGCATTGAATCTGTAGATTGCTTTGGGTAGTAGAGTCATTTTCACAATGTTGATTCTTCCAGTCCAGGAACATGGTGTATCTCTCCATCTACTTGTATCATCTTTAATTTCTTTCATCAGTGTCTTACAATTTTCTGCATACAGGCCTTTTGTCTCCTTAGGTAGGTTTATTCCTAGAAATTTTATTCGTTTTGTTGCAGTGGTAAATGGGAGTGTTTTCTTGATTTCACTTCCAGATTTTTCATCATTAGTGTGTAGGAAGGAATGCAGGAGATTTCTGTGCATTAATTTTTTTTACAAGTTATCTCATTATTGCCTCTATTTGTCAAATACAAGTTCACAGTCTTATATTGCTGTAGACTCTTTCTACTATGTTTAATATCATAAATTCACTACCCTAAATTTTCTCCCCTTCTTTATTGATGTTACATGTTAAGAAACATACTTTATTTTTTTAAACCTCTTTATTGGGGTATAATTGCTTTACAATGGTGTGTTAGTTTCTGCTTTATAACAAAGTGAATCATTTATACATACACATATGTTCCCATATCTCTTCCCTCTTGCGTCTCTCTCCCTCCCACCCGCCCTATCCCACCCCTCCAGGCGGTCACAAAGCACCGAGCTGATATCCCCGTGCTATGTGGCTGCTTCCCACTAGCTATCTACCTCACGTTTGGTAGTGTCTATATGTCCATGCCTCTCTCTCGCTTTGTCACAGCTCACCCTTCCCCCTCCCCATATCCTCAAGTCCGTTCTCCAGTAGGTCTGTGTCTTTATTCCTGTCTTACCCCTAGGTTCTTCACGACATTGTTTTCCCTTAAATTCCATATATATGTGTTAGCATTCGGTATTTGTCTTTCTCCTTCTGACCTCCTTCACTCTGTATGACAGACTCTAGGTCTATCCACCTCATTACAAATAGCTCAATTTCCTTCCTTTTTATGGCTGAGTAATATTCCATTGTATATATGTGCCACATCTTCTTTATCCATTCATCCGATGACGGGCACTTAGGTTGTTTCCATCTCCGGACGATTGTAAATACAGCTGCAGTGAACATTTTGGTACATGACTCTTTTTGAATTATGGTTTTCTCAGGGTATATGCCCGGTAGTGGGATTGCTGCGTCATACCGTAGTTCTATTTGCAGTGTTTTAAGGAACCTCCATACTGTTCTCATAGTGGCTGTACCAATTCACATTCCCACCGGCAGTGCAGGAGTGCTTCCTTTTCTACACACCCTCTCCCACATTTATTGTTTCTAGATTTTTTGATGATGGCCATTCTGACTGGTGTGAGATGATATCTCATTGTAGTTTTGATTTGCATTTCTCTAATGATTAATGATGTTGAGCATTCTTTCACGTGTTTGTTGGCAGTCTGTATATCTCCTTTGGAGAAAAGTCTATTTAGGTCTTCTGCCCATTTTTGGATTGGGTTGTTTGTTCTTTTGTTACTGAGCTGCATGAGCTGCTTGTAAATTTTGGAAATTAATCCTTTGTCGGTTGCTTCATTTGCAAATGTTTTCTCCCATTCTGAGGGTTGTCTTTTGGTCTTGTTTATGGTTTCCTTTGCTGTGCAAAAGCTTTGAAGTTTCGTTAGGTCCCATTTGTTTATCTTTTTTTTTTTTTTCCCCATGTCTCTAGGAGGTGGGTCAAAAAGGATCTTGCTGTGATTTATGTCATAGAGTGTTCTGCCTATGTTTTCCTGGAAGAGTTTGATAGTTTCTGGCCTTACATTTAGGTCTTTAATCCATTTTGAGCTCATTTTTGTGTATGGTGTTAGGGAGTGATCTAATCTCATACTTTCAAATGTACCTGTCCAGTTTTCCCAGCACCACTTATTATCGAAGAGGCTGTCCTTTCTCCACTGTACATTCCTGCCTCCTTTATGAAAGATTAGGTGACCATATGTGCGTGGGTTTATCTCTGGGCTTTCCATCCCGTTCCTTTGATCTGTCTTTCTGTTTTTGTGCCACTACCATACTGTCTTGATGACTGGAGCTTTGTAGTACAGTCTGAAGTCAGGGAGCCTGATTCCTCCAGCTCCGTTTTTCGTTCTCAAGATGGCTTTGGCTATTCGGGGTCTCTTGTGTTTCCATACAAATTGTGAAATTTTTTGTTCTAGGTCTGTGAAGAATGCCAGTGGTAGTTTGATAGGGATTGCATTGAATCTGTAGATTGCTTTGGGTAGTAGAGTCATTTTCACAATGTTGATTCTTCCAGTCCAGGAACATGGTGTATCTCTCCATCTACTTGTATCATCTTTAATTTCTTTCATCAGTGTCTTACAATTTTCTGCATACAGGCCTTTTGTCTCCTTAGGTAGGTTTATTCCTAGAAATTTTATTCGTTTTGTTGCAGTGGTAAATGGGAGTGTTTTCTTGATTTCACTTCCAGATTTTTCATCATTAGTGTGTAGGAAGGAATGCAGGAGATTTCTGTGCATTAATTTTTTTTACAAGTTATCTCATTATTGCCTCTATTTGTCAAATACAAGTTCACAGTCTTATATTGCTGTAGACTCTTTCTACTATGTTTAATATCATAAATTCACTACCCTAAATTTTCTCCCCTTCTTTATTGATGTTACATGTTAAGAAACATACTTTATTTTTTTAAACCTCTTTATTGGGGTATAATTGCTTTACAATGGTGTGTTAGTTTCTGCTTTATAACAAAGTGAATCATTTATACATACACATATGTTCCCATATCTCTTCCCTCTTGCGTCTCTCTCCCTCCCACCCGCCCTATCCCACCCCTCCAGGCGGTCACAAAGCACCGAGCTGATATCCCCGTGCTATGTGGCTGCTTCCCACTAGCTATCTACCTCACGTTTGGTAGTGTCTATATGTCCATGCCTCTCTCTCGCTTTGTCACAGCTCACCCTTCCCCCTCCCCATATCCTCAAGTCCGTTCTCCAGTAGGTCTGTGTCTTTATTCCTGTCTTACCCCTAGGTTCTTCACGACATTGTTTTCCCTTAAATTCCATATATATGTGTTAGCATTCGGTATTTGTCTTTCTCCTTCTGACCTCCTTCACTCTGTATGACAGACTCTAGGTCTATCCACCTCATTACAAATAGCTCAATTTCCTTCCTTTTTATGGCTGAGTAATATTCCATTGTATATATGTGCCACATCTTCTTTATCCATTCATCCGATGACGGGCACTTAGGTTGTTTCCATCTCCGGACGATTGTAAATACAGCTGCAGTGAACATTTTGGTACATGACTCTTTTTGAATTATGGTTTTCTCAGGGTATATGCCCGGTAGTGGGATTGCTGCGTCATACCGTAGTTCTATTTGCAGTGTTTTAAGGAACCTCCATACTGTTCTCATAGTGGCTGTACCAATTCACATTCCCACCGGCAGTGCAGGAGTGCTTCCTTTTCTACACACCCTCTCCCACTTTTATTGTTTGTAGATTGTTTGATGATGGCCATTCTGACTGGTATGAGATGATATCTCATTGTAGTTTTGATTTGCATTTCTCTAATGATTAATGATGTTGAGCATTCTTTCACGTGTTTGTTGGCAGTCTGTATATCTCCTTTGGAGAAAAGTCTGTTTAGGTCTTCTGCCCGTTTTTGGATTGGGTTGTTTGTTCTTTTGTTACTGAGCTGCATGAGCTGCTTGTAAATTTTGGAAATTAATCCTTTGTCGGTTGCTTCATTTGCAAATGTTTTCTCCCATTCTGAGGGTTGTCTTTTGGTCTTGTTTATGGTTTCCTTTGCTGTGCAAAAGCTTTGAAGTTTCGTTAGGTCCCATTTGTTTATCTTTTTTTTTTTTTTTCCCATGTCTCTAGGAGGTGGGTCAAAAAGGATCTTGCTGTGATTTATGTCATAGAGTGTTCTGCCTATGTTTTCCTGTAAGAGTTTGATAGTTTCTGGCCTTACATTTAGGTCTTTAATCCATTTTGAGCTCATTTTTGTGTATGGTGTTAGGGAGTGATCTAATCTCATACTTTCAAATGTACCTGTCCAGTTTTCCCAGCACCACTTATTATCGAAGAGGCTGTCCTTTCTCCACTGTACATTCCTGCCTCCTTTATGAAAGATTAGGTGACCATATGTGCGTGGGTTTATCTCTGGGCTTTCCATCCCGTTCCTTTGATCTGTCTTTCTGTTTTTGTGCCACTACCATACTGTCTTGATGACTGGAGCTTTGTAGTACAGTCTGAAGTCAGGGAGCCTGATTCCTCCAGCTCCGTTTTTCGTTCTCAAGATGGCTTTGGCTATTCGGGGTCTCTTGTGTTTCCATACAAATTGTGAAATTTTTTGTTCTAGGTCTGTGAAGAATGCCAGTGGTAGTTTGATAGGGATTGCATTGAATCTGTAGATTGCTTTGGGTAGTAGAGTCATTTTCACAATGTTGATTCTTCCAGTCCAGGAACATGGTGTATCTCTCCATCTACTTGTATCATCTTTAATTTCTTTCATCAGTGTCTTACAATTTTCTGCATACAGGCCTTTTGTCTCCTTAGGTAGGTTTATTCCTAGAAATTTTATTCGTTTTGTTGCAGTGGTAAATGGGAGTGTTTTCTTGATTTCACTTCCAGATTTTTCATCATTAGTGTGTAGGAAGGAATGCAGGAGATTTCTGTGCATTAATTTTTTTTACAAGTTATCTCATTATTGCCTCTATTTGTCAAATACAAGTTCACAGTCTTATATTGCTGTAGACTCTTTCTACTATGTTTAATATCATAAATTCACTACCCTAAATTTTCTCCCCTTCTTTATTGATGTTACATGTTAAGAAACATACTTTATTTTTTTAAACCTCTTTATTGGGGTATAATTGCTTTACAATGGTGTGTTAGTTTCTGCTTTATAACAAAGTGAATCATTTATACATACACATATGTTCCCATATCTCTTCCCTCTTGCGTCTCTCTCCCTCCCACCCGCCCTATCCCACCCCTCCAGGCGGTCACAAAGCACCGAGCTGATATCCCCGTGCTATGTGGCTGCTTCCCACTAGCTATCTACCTCACGTTTGGTAGTGTCTATATGTCCATGCCTCTCTCTCGCTTTGTCACAGCTCACCCTTCCCCCTCCCCATATCCTCAAGTCCGTTCTCCAGTAGGTCTGTGTCTTTATTCCTGTCTTACCCCTAGGTTCTTCACGACATTGTTTTCCCTTAAATTCCATATATATGTGTTAGCATTCGGTATTTGTCTTTCTCCTTCTGACCTCCTTCACTCTGTATGACAGACTCTAGGTCTATCCACCTCATTACAAATAGCTCAATTTCCTTCCTTTTTATGGCTGAGTAATATTCCATTGTATATATGTGCCACATCTTCTTTATCCATTCATCCGATGACGGGCACTTAGGTTGTTTCCATCTCCGGACGATTGTAAATACAGCTGCAGTGAACATTTTGGTACATGACTCTTTTTGAATTATGGTTTTCTCAGGGTATATGCCCGGTAGTGGGATTGCTGCGTCATACCGTAGTTCTATTTGCAGTGTTTTAAGGAACCTCCATACTGTTCTCATAGTGGCTGTACCAATTCACATTCCCACCTGCAGTGCAGGAGTGCTTCCTTTTCTACACACCCTCTCCCACTTTTATTGTTTCTAGATTGTTTGATGATGGCCATTCTGACTGGTGTGAGATGATATCTCATTGTAGTTTTGATTTGCATTTCTCTAATGATTAATGATGTTGAGCATTCTTTCATGTGTTTGTTGGCAGTCTGTATATCTCCTTTGGAGAAAAGTCTGTTTAGGTCTTCTGCCCGTTTTTGGATTGGGTTGTTTGTTCTTTTGTTACTGAGCTGCATGAGCTGCTTGTAAATTTTGGAAATTAATCCTTTGTCGGTTGCTTCATTTGCAAATGTTTTCTCCCATTCTGAGGGTTGTCTTTTGGTCTTGTTTATGGTTTCCTTTGCTGTGCAAAAGCTTTGAAGTTTCGTTAGGTCCCATTTGTTTATCTTTTTTTTTTTTTTCCCATGTCTCTAGGAGGTGGGTCAAAAAGGATCTTGCTGTGATTTATGTCATAGAGTGTTCTGCCTATGTTTTCCTGTAAGAGTTTGATAGTTTCTGGCCTTACATTTAGGTCTTTAATCCATTTTGAGCTCATTTTTGTGTATGGTGTTAGGGAGTGATCTAATCTCATACTTTCAAATGTACCTGTCCAGTTTTCCCAGCACCACTTATTATTGAAGAGGCTGTCCTTTCTCCACTGTACATTCCTGCCTCCTTTATGAAAGATTAGGTGACCATATGTGCGTGGGTTTCTCTGGGCTTTCCATCCCGTTCCTTTGATCTGTCTTTCTGTTTTTGTGCCACTACCATACTGTCTTGATGACTGGAGCTTTGTAGTACAGTCTGAAGTCAGGGAGCCTGATTCCTCCAGCTCCGTTTTTCGTTCTCAAGATGGCTTTGGCTATTCGGGGTCTCTTGTGTTTCCATGCAAATTGTGAAATTTTTTGTTCTAGGTCTGTGAAGAATGCCAGTGGTAGTTTGATAGGGATTGCATTGAATCTGTAGATTGCTTTGGGTAGTAGAGTCATTTTCACAATGTTGATTCTTCCAGTCCAGGAACATGGTATATCTCTCCATCTACTTGTATCATCTTTAATTTCTTTCATCAGTGTCTTAACAATTTTCTGCATACAGGCCTTTTGTCTCCTTAGGTAGGTTTATTCCTAGAAATTTTATTCGTTTTGTTGCAGTGGTAAATGGGAGTGTTTTCTTGATTTCACTTCCAGATTTTTCATCATTAGTGTGTAGGAAGGAATGCAGGAGATTTCTGTGCATTAATTTTTTTTACAAGTTATCTCATTATTGCCTCTATTTGTCAAATACAAGTTCACAGTCTTATATTGCTGTAGACTCTTTCTACTATGTTTAATATCATAAATTCACTACCCTAAATTTTCTCCCCTTCTTTATTGATGTTACATGTTAAGAAACATACTTTATTTTTTTAAACCTCTTTATTGGGGTATAATTGCTTTACAATGGTGTGTTAGTTTCTGCTTTATAACAAAGTGAATCATTTATACATACACATATGTTCCCATATCTCTTCCCTCTTGCGTCTCTCTCCCTCCCACCCGCCCTATCCCACCCCTCCAGGCGGTCACAAAGCACCGAGCTGATATCCCCGTGCTATGTGGCTGCTTCCCACTAGCTATCTACCTCACGTTTGGTAGTGTCTATATGTCCATGCCTCTCTCTCGCTTTGTCACAGCTCACCCTTCCCCCTCCCCATATCCTCAAGTCCGTTCTCCAGTAGGTCTGTGTCTTTATTCCTGTCTTACCCCTAGGTTCTTCACGACATTGTTTTCCCTTAAATTCCATATATATGTGTTAGCATTCGGTATTTGTCTTTCTCCTTCTGACCTCCTTCACTCTGTATGACAGACTCTAGGTCTATCCACCTCATTACAAATAGCTCAATTTCCTTCCTTTTTATGGCTGAGTAATATTCCATTGTATATATGTGCCACATCTTCTTTATCCATTCATCCGATGACGGGCACTTAGGTTGTTTCCATCTCCGGACGATTGTAAATACAGCTGCAGTGAACATTTTGGTACATGACTCTTTTTGAATTATGGTTTTCTCAGGGTATATGCCCGGTAGTGGGATTGCTGCGTCATACCGTAGTTCTATTTGCAGTGTTTTAAGGAACCTCCATACTGTTCTCATAGTGGCTGTACCAATTCACATTCCCACCGGCAGTGCAGGAGTGCTTCCTTTTCTACACACCCTCTCCCACATTTATTGTTTCTAGATTGTTTGATGATGGCCATTCTGACTGGTGTGAGATGATATCTCATTGTAGTTTTGATTTGCATTTCTCTAATGATTAATGATGTTGAGCATTCTTTCATGTGTTTGTTGGCAGTCTGTATATCTCCTTTGGAGAAAAGTCTATTTAGGTCTTCTGCCCATTTTTGGATTGGGTTGTTTGTTCTTTTGTTACTGAGCTGCATGAGCTGCTTGTAAATTTTGGAAATTAATCCTTTGTCGGTTGCTTCATTTGCAAATGTTTTCTCCCATTCTGAGGGTTGTCTTTTGGTCTTGTTTATGGTTTCCTTTGCTGTGCAAAAGCTTTGAAGTTTCGTTAGGTCCCATTTGTTTATCTTTTTTTTTTTTTTTCCCATGTCTCTAGGAGGTGGGTCAAAAAGGATCTTGCTGTGATTTATGTCATAGAGTGTTCTGCCTATGTTTTCCTGTAAGAGTTTGATAGTTTCTGGCCTTACATTTAGGTCTTTAATCCATTTTGAGCTCATTTTTGTGTATGGTGTTAGGGAGTGATCTAATCTCATACTTTCAAATGTACCTGTCCAGTTTTCCCAGCACCACTTATTATTGAAGAGGCTGTCCTTTCTCCACTGTACATTCCTGCCTCCTTTATGAAAGATTAGGTGACCATATGTGCGTGGGTTTATCTCTGGGCTTTCCATCCCGTTCCTTTGATCTGTCTTTCTGTTTTTGTGCCACTACCATACTGTCTTGATGACTGGAGCTTTGTAGTACAGTCTGAAGTCAGGGAGCCTGATTCCTCCAGCTCCGTTTTTCGTTCTCAAGATGGCTTTGGCTATTCGGGGTCTCTTGTGTTTCCATACAAATTGTGAAATTTTTTGTTCTAGGTCTGTGAAGAATGCCAGTGGTAGTTTGATAGGGATTGCATTGAATCTGTAGATTGCTTTGGGTAGTAGAGTCATTTTCACAATGTTGATTCTTCCAGTCCAGGAACATGGTGTATCTCTCCATCTACTTGTATCATCTTTAATTTCTTTCATCAGTGTCTTACAATTTTCTGCATACAGGCCTTTTGTCTCCTTAGGTAGGTTTATTCCTAGAAATTTTATTCGTTTTGTTGCAGTGGTAAATGGGAGTGTTTTCTTGATTTCACTTCCAGATTTTTCATCATTAGTGTGTAGGAAGGAATGCAGGAGATTTCTGTGCATTAATTTTTTTTACAAGTTATCTCATTATTGCCTCTATTTGTCAAATACAAGTTCACAGTCTTATATTGCTGTAGACTCTTTCTACTATGTTTAATATCATAAATTCACTACCCTAAATTTTCTCCCCTTCTTTATTGATGTTACATGTTAAGAAACATACTTTATTTTTTTAAATCTCTTTATTGGGGTATAATTGCTTTACAATGGTGTGTTAGTTTCTGCTTTATAACAAAGTGAATCATTTATACATATACATATGTTCCCATATCTCTTCCCTCTTGCGTCTCTCTCCCTCCCACCCGCCCTATCCCACCCCTTCAGGCGGTCACAAAGCACCGAGCTGATATCCCCGTGCTATGTGGCTGCTTCCCACTAGCTATCTACCTCACGTTTGGTAGTGTCTATATGTCCATGCCTCTCTCTCGCTTTGTCACAGCTCACCCTTCCCCCTCCCCATATCCTCAAGTCCGTTCTCCAGTAGGTCTGTGTCTTTATTCCTGTCTTACCCCTAGGTTCTTCACGACATTGTTTTCCCTTAAATTCCATATATATGTGTTAGCATTCGGTATTTGTCTTTCTCCTTCTGACCTCCTTCACTCTGTATGACAGACTCTAGGTCTATCCACCTCATTACAAATAGCTCAATTTCCTTCCTTTTTATGGCTGAGTAATATTCCATTGTATATATGTGCCACATCTTCTTTATCCATTCATCCGATGACGGGCACTTAGGTTGTTTCCATCTCCGGACGATTGTAAATACAGCTGCAGTGAACATTTTGGTACATGACTCTTTTTGAATTATGGTTTTCTCAGGGTATATGCCCGGTAGTGGGATTGCTGCGTCATACCGTAGTTCTATTTGCAGTGTTTTAAGGAACCTCCATACTGTTCTCATAGTGGCTGTACCAATTCACATTCCCACCGGCAGTGCAGGAGTGCTTCCTTTTCTACACACCCTCTCCCACATTTATTGTTTCTAGATTTTTTGATGATGGCCATTCTGACTGGTGTGAGATGATATCTCATTGTAGTTTTGATTTGCATTTCTCTAATGATTAATGATGTTGAGCATTCTTTCATGTGTTTGTTGGCAGTCTGTATATCTCCTTTGGAGAAAAGTCTATTTAGGTCTTCTGCCCATTTTTGGATTGGGTTGTTTGTTCTTTTGTTACTGAGCTGCATGAGCTGCTTGTAAATTTTGGAAATTAATCCTTTGTCGGTTGCTTCATTTGCAAATGTTTTCTCCCATTCTGAGGGTTGTCTTTTGGTCTTGTTTATGGTTTCCTTTGCTGTGCAAAAGCTTTGAAGTTTCATTAGGTCCCATTTGTTTATCTTTTTTTTTTTTTTCCCATGTCTCTAGGAGGTGGGTCAAAAAGGATCTTGCTGTGATTTATGTCATAGAGTGTTCTGCCTATGTTTTCCTGTAAGAGTTTGATAGTTTCTGGCCTTACATTTAGGTCTTTAATCCATTTTGAGCTCATTTTTGTGTATGGTGTTAGGGAGTGATCTAATCTCATACTTTCAAATGTACCTGTCCAGTTTTCCCAGCACCACTTATTATTGAAGAGGCTGTCCTTTCTCCACTGTACATTCCTGCCTCCTTTATGAAAGATTAGGTGACCATATGTGCGTGGGTTTCTCTGGGCTTTCCATCCCGTTCCTTTGATCTGTCTTTCTGTTTTTGTGCCACTACCATACTGTCTTGATGACTGGAGCTTTGTAGTATAGTCTGAAGTCAGGGAGCCTGATTCCTCCAGCTCCGTTTTTCGTTCTCAAGATGGCTTTGGCTATTCGGGGTCTCTTGTGTTTCCATACAAATTGTGAAATTTTTTGTTCTAGGTCTGTGAAGAATGCCAGTGGTAGTTTGATAGGGATTGCATTGAATCTGTAGATTGCTTTGGGTAGTAGAGTCATTTTCACAATGTTGATTCTTCCAGTCCAGGAACATGGTGTATCTCTCCATCTACTTGTATCATCTTTAATTTCTTTCATCAGTGTCTTACAATTTTCTGCATACAGGCCTTTTGTCTCCTTAGGTAGGTTTATTCCTAGAAATTTTATTCTTTTTGTTGCAGTGGTAAATGGGAGTGTTTTCTTGATTTCACTTTCAGATTTTTCATCCTTAATGTATAGGGATGCAGGACATTTCTGTGCATTAATATTGTATCCTGCAACTTTTCCAAATTCATTGATTAGCTCTAGTAATTTTCTGGTAGCATCTTTAGGATTCTCTATGTATTGTATCATGTCATTTGCAAACAGTGACAGCTTTACTTTTTCTTTTCCTATTTGGATTCCTTTTATTTCCTTTTCTTCTCTGATTGCTGTGGTGAAAACTTCCAAAACTATGTTGAATAAAAGTGGTGAGAGTGGGCAATCTTTTGTTGTTCCTTATCTTAGTAGAAAGCTTCCAGTTTTTCACCATTGAGAATGATGTTGGCTGTGGGTTTGTCATATATGGCGTTTATTATGTTGCGGAAAGTTCCCTCTATGCCTACTTTCTGCAGGGTTTTTATCATAAATGGGCATTGAATTTTGTCAAAAGCTTTCTCTGTATCTGTTGAGATGATCATATGGTTTTTCTCCTTCAGTTTGTTAATATGGTTTATCCCATTGATTGATTTGTGTATATTGAAGAATCCTTGCAGTTCTGGAATAAACCCCACTTGATCATGGTGTATGATCCATTTAATGTGCTGTTGGATTCTGTTTGCTAGTATTTTGTTGAGGATTTTTGCATCTATGTTCATTAGTGATATTGGCCTGTAGTTTTCTTTCTTTGTGACATCCTTGTCTGGTTTTGGTTTCAAGGTGATGGTGGCCTCGTAGAATCAATTTGGAGTGTTCCTCCCTCTGCTATATTTTGGAAGCGTTTGAGAAGCATAGGTGTTAGCTCTACTCTAAATGTTTGACAGAATTTGCCTGTGAAGCCATCTGGTCGTGGGCTTTTGTTTGTTGGAAGATTTTTAATCACAGTTTCAATTTCAGTGCTTGTGATTGGTCTGTTTATATTTTCTATTTCTTCCTGATTCAGTCTTGGCAGATTGTGCATTTCTAAGAAGTTGTCTGTTTCTTCCAAGTTGTCCATTTTATTGGCATAGAGTTGCTTGTAGTCATCTCTCATTATCTTTTGTATTTCGGCAGTGTCAGTTGTTACTTCTCCTTTTTCATTTCTAATTCTATTGATTTGAGTCTTCTCTCTTTTTTTCTTGGTGAGTCTGGCTAATGGTTTATATATTTTGTTTATCTTCTCAAAGAACCAACTTTTAGTTTCATTGATCTTTGCTATTGTTTCCTTCATTTCTTTTTCATTTATTTCTGATCTGATTTTTATGATTTCTTTCCTTCTGCTAACTTTCGGGTTTTTTTGTTCTTTCTCTAATTGCTTTAGGTGCAAGGTTAGGTTGTTTATTCGAGATGTTTCCTGTTTCTTAAGGTGGGCTTGTATTGCTATAAACTTCACTCTTAGAACTGCTTTTGCTGCATCCCATAGGTTTTGGGTTGTCGTGTCTCCATTGTCATTTGTTTCTAGGCATTTTTTTATTTCCTCTTTCATTTTTTCAGTGATCACTTCTTTATTAAGTAGTGTATTGTTTCGCCTCCATGTGTTTGTAGTTTTTACAGATCTTTTCCTGTAATTGATATCTAGTCTCATGGTGTTGTGGTCGGAAAAGATACTTGATACAATTTCAATTTTCTTAAATTTACCAAGGCTTGATTTGTGACCCAAGATATGATCTCTCCTGGAGAATGTTCCATGAGCACTTGAGAAAAATGTGTATTCTGTTGTTTTTGGATGGCGTGTCCTATAAATATCAATTAAATCCATCTTGTTTAGTGTATCATTTAAAGCTTGTGTTTCCTTATTTATTTTCATTTTGGATGATCTGTCCATTGGTGAAAGTGGGGTGTTAAAGTCCCCTATTATGAATGTGTTACTGTCAGTTTCCCCTTTTATGGCTGTTAGTATTTGCCTTATGTATTGAAGTACTCCTATGTTGGGTGCATAAATATTTACAGTTGTTATATCTTCTTCTTGGATCGATCCCTTGATCATTATCTAGTGTCCTTCTTTGTCTCTTATAATAGTCTTTATTTTAAAGTCTATTTTGTCTGATATGAGAATTGCTACTCCAGCTTTCTTTTGGTTTCCATTTGCATGAAATATCTTTTTCCATCCCCTTACTTTCAGTCTGTATGTGTCTCTAGGTCTGAAGTGGGTCTCTTGTAGACAGCATATATATGGGTCTTGTTTTTGTATCCATTCAGCCAATCTGTGTCTTTTGGTGGGAGCATTTAGTCCATTTACATTTAAGATAATTATCGATATGTATGTTCCTATTCCCATTTTCTAAATTGTTTTGGGTTCGTTACTGTAGGTCTTTTCCTTCACTTGTGTTTCTTGCCTAGAGAAGTTCCTTTAGCATTTGTTGTAAAGCTGGTTTGGTGGTGCTGAACTCTCTCAACTTTTGCTTGTCTGTAAAGGTTTTAATTTCTCCATCAAATCTGAATGAGATCCTTGCTGGGTAGAGTAATCTTGGTTGCAGGTTTTTCTCCTTCATCACTTTCAGTATGTCCTGCCACTCCCTTCTGGCTTGCAGGGTTTCTGCTGAGAGATCAGATGTTAACCTTATGGGGATTCCCTTGTGTGTTATTTGTTGTTTTTCCCTTGGTGCTTTTAATATTTTTTCTTTGTATTTAATTTTTGATAGTTTGATTAATATGTCTTGGCATGTTTCTCCTTGGATTTATCCTGTATGGGACTCTCTGTCTTCCTGGACTTGATTAACTATTTCCTTTCCCATATTAGGGAAGTTTTCAACTATAATCTCTTCAAATATTTTCTCAGTCCCTTTCTTTTTCTCTTCTTCTTCTGGAACCCCTATAATTAGAATGTTGGTGCGTTTAATGTTGTCCCAGAGGTCTCTGAGACTGTCCTCAGTTCTTTTCATTCTTTTTTCTTTATTCTGCTCTGTAGTAGTTATTTCCACTATTTTATCTTCCAGGTCACTTACCCGTTCTTCTGCCTCAGTTATTCTGCTATTGATCCCATTTAGAGTTATTTTTCATTTATTGTGTTGTTCATCATTGTTTATTTCATCTTTAGTTCTTCTAGGTCCTTGTTAAATGTTTCTTGCATTTTGTCTATTCTATTTCCAAGATTTTGAATCATCTTTACTATCATTATTCTGAATTCTTTTTCAGGTAGACTGCCTATTTCCTCTGCATTTGTTAGGTCTGGTGGGTTATCTTGCTCCTTCATCTGTGGTGTGTTTTTCTGTCTTCTCATTTTGCTTATCTTACTGTGTTTGGGGTCTCCTTTTTGCAGGCTGCAGGTTCGTAGTTCCTGTTGTTTTTGGTGTCTGTCCCCAGTGGCTAAGGTTGGTTCAGTGGGTTGTGTAGGCTTCCTGGTGGAGGGGACTAGTGCCTGTGTTCTGGTGGATGAGGCTGGATCTTGTCTCTCTGGTGGGCAGGTCCACATCTGGTGGTGTGTTTTGGGGTCTCTGTAGACTTATTATGATTTTAGGCAGCCTCTCTGCTAATGGGTGGGGTTGTGTTCCTGTTTTGCTAGTTGTTTGGCATAGGGTGTCCAGCACTGTAGCTTGCTGGTCGTTGAGTGAAGCTGGGTGCTGGTGTTGAAATGGAGATCTCTGGGAGATTTTCGCCGTTTGATATTATATGGAGCTGGGAGGTCTCTTGTTGACCAGTGTCCTGAAGTTGGCTCTCCCACCTTAGAGGCACAGCACTGACTCCTGGCTGCAGCACCAAGAGCCTTTCGTCCACACGGCTCAGAATAAAAGGGAGAAAAAGTAGAGAGGAAGAATTAGTAGAAGAAGGAAGGAAGGAAGGAAGGAAGAAAAAGAAGAAAAGGAAAGAAAGGAGGGAGGGAGGGATGGTGGGAGGAAGGAAGGAAAGAAGGAAGGAGGGAAGGAAGGAAAAAAGAAAAAGAAGCTATAGTAAAATAAAGTAAAATATATTAAAGTTATTAAATTAAAAAATAATTAAGAAAATTTAAAAAAAAAACAGACGGATAGAACCTTAGGACATATGGTGGAAGCAAAGCTATACAGACAAAATCTCATATACAAGCATACACATACACACTCACAAAAAGAGGAAAAGGGGAAAAAATCATAAATCTTGCTCTCAAAGTCCACCTCCTCAATTTGGGATGATTCATTGTCTATTCGTGTCAGATGCAGGGTACATCAAGTTGATTGAGGAGCTTTAATCCGCTGCTTCTGAGGCTGCTGGGAGAGATTTCCCTTTCTCTTTGTTCTCACAGCTCCCAGGGGCTCAGCTTTGGATTGGCCCCGCCTCTGTGTGTAGGTCACCTGAGGGCATCTGTTCTTCGCCCAGACAGGACGGGGTTAAAGGAGCCGCTGATTCGGGGGCTCTGGCCCACTCAGGCCGGGGGTAGGGAGGGGCACGGAGTGTGGCGCGAGCCTGCGGCGGCAGAGACCAACATGGCGTTGCACCAGCCTGAGGCCCCCCGTGCGTTCTCCCGGGGAAGTTGTCCCTGGATCCCGGGAACGTGGCAGTGGCGGGCTGCACAGGCTCCTCGGAAGAGGGGTGTGGATAGTGACCTGTGCTCGCACACAGGCCCCTTGGTGGCGGCAGCAGCAGCCTTAGCATCTCCTGCCCGTCTCTGGGGTCCGCGCTTTTAGCCGCGGCTCGCGCCCGTCTCTGGAGTTCCTTTAAGCAGCGCTCTCAATCCCCTCTCCTCACGCACCAGGAAACAAAGAAGGAAGAAAAAGTCTCTTCCCTCTTCGGCAGGTCCAGACTTTTCCCCGGACTCCCTCCCGGCTAGCCGTGGTGCACTAACCCCTTCATACTGTGTTCACACCGCCAACCCCAGTCCTCTCCCTGCGCTCCGACCAAAGCCCGAGCCTCAGCTCGCAGCCCTGCCCGCCCCGATGGGTGAGCAGACAAGCCTCTCGGGCTGGTGAGTGCCGGTCGGCACCAATCTTCTGTGCGGGAATCTCCCCGCTTTGCCCTCCGCACCCCTGTTGCTGTGCTCTCCTCCACAGCGCCGAAGCTCCCCCCCTCCGCCACCCGCAGTCTCTGCCCGCGAAGGGGCTTCCTAGTGTGTGGAAACCTTTCCTCCTTCACAGCTCCCTCCCACTGGTGCAGGTCCTGTCCCTATTCTTTTGTCTCTGTTTTTTCTTTTGCCCTACCCAGGTACGTGGGGAGTTTCTTGCCTTTTGGGAGGTCTGAGGTCTTCTGCCAGCGTTCAGTAGGTGTTCTGTAGTTGTTCCACGTGTAGATGTATTTCTGGTGTATCTGTGGGGAGGAAGGTGATCTCCACGTCTTACTCTTCCGCCATCTTCCCCTCGTCCCCCCACTGATATTTCTTACTACAGTATTACTATGCAGGTTGCCAAATGGTGATTTCTTTCCTAATAAAATCATTTCTTTATTAGTTGTCATTCTACTGTAAAGAAAACCTTTCCCTCTCCCCACTCATTTATGTCAGTGTGAATTTAAGGATTACTGTTTATGTGATGGTTACTGTCATTATGTTGATGCTCATATTGTCCCTGATTTGATCAAGAGGAGCCCCTTTAAGCTGACTTCTGAATCCTTTTAGCATGTCCTCATGTTAACTGAAACAAACTCGGTTTGCTCACAATGCACAGCAAAGCCAATCTCCTGAAACCAGGTTGTGGTGAGGGAAAGTAGTTTATTCCAGGGCACCAGACAAGGAGAACGGGCTGCCCATGCCCAAAAGACCCAGGCTCCCTGATGGGTTTTAGGGAAGGGTTTTTAAAGGCAAGGTAAGGGAGAGGGTCACAGGGTGTGTGATCAGCTCGTGCACAGTTCTCTGATTGGTGCATGGTGAAGTAACAAGGTGAGGTCACAGGGGTCAGCATCCTCAATCTTCAGGTTCCAGCCGGTCTGGGGGCTACATGCTTGTGGTCAGCTTTTCTTATCTGGTGTGGGGGGTCTGGTTTCTATAAAACAGCTTAGGAATGTGTGTCAGACTTACCTTTACCATTGAAGCAGAACTGGGAGTCCTTGTGACTGACTTATTAAGTTATGGCTACTCTCATCTGCCTCCCCTGTCTTTGTTTCTGCATTCTTTATTCCTCAGTCATTAGCTGCTGGGGCCTGCTCTTTGCTTCTCATGGAGGGCCTAGGAAGTCAGAGCTTATTTCCATAGCCTCTTTTTCCAATCAGCAATAAGCAGGGAACACCAAGAGGTCTGTCACCGAGAAGGCCCCTACGTGGGTTTCACTCACTTTCACTCATCATTCTTATTGTATCTTACTTCCTAGCAAAACAAGATTTTCCAGGGTTATCTTGTATTTCCTGTGCTCTAGACAAGTCACATTGATTCCTCTGGTTTCATTTCCACACCATAGGGTTCATTCTAGATTTCTCCTTTTCCATATTTGCAATTCCATTCTTCAATCCTGAGAAATCTGCCTTCCATTATTTTCAATATGTTTGTTTATTAAAACAACCCCTCCGTGTGGAATGATCTCACTTCACCCATAGCATCCCCTCCCCTCTCCCACCTTGCCCAGATGCCTATCTCGCTCAGTCCTAGAATAACTATGCAGCCATTAAAAGAGATGACAGAAAAGACATTTGCTGTGTAATAAAAGAAAAAGCCACAAAACAACCACTGTAGGATGCAATTTTTTAAAAAGCAAATACATGTATGTTGAAAAATATTGGAAGAATATATGTAAAAATTTTAGTAGTGATTGTCTCTGAGTCTATATATATGTTCTTCAGCGTTTTTAAGAGTTTTCTATATTGACAGTTTTATTTCTGTAATTATAAAAGAGGAGAAGTGTCATTTTAAAGCTGGAGGAGCTGACATTATGGAGGAATAGCAGGTGGACTGATAGCGCAGAGTCAGATGTCCGCTGCTCATTGCCGCACAGGGACATTACGGTGTGTGCTGAACTATTGCAGATGCCCTGCTCTGCCATGACGACGAGCTGGAAGGACGCCGGATTGCCTTCATTCTTTACCTGGTTCCTCCCTGGGACAGGAGCTTGGGGGGCACCCTGGACCTGTACAACGTTGACGGTAAGACAAAGGCGTGCTCTTCAACACCAGCAGCCACTTCCGGGTCCTTGGGCGCTCTGTCTGTGCGCCTCGGGAGATGGAAGCTCTTCGTTACAGTGGCGACCGCAGGGGGATAATTGCCAGCCCTGACAGCCACCTCTCCTGAGTTGTGCCTGAAATAATCATTACTCCAGAGATAAGTTAGAGCCGAGTTAAGATGAGGAATAGTCAGACCCTGCTTCTGAATGCTGGCCGTGGGAGGGTAGAGAACATGTGCAGCCACCCGTGGCTATGAATCTGCCAGGACCAGTGCCTCTGATAGGAGGTCAGGGTCTTTTTTATTTTTTTAATGACTGACACCAGAGCTCGACTCCAGAAAACGTTCAGAACATTTTCCAGCCTTCATCAGTAATAGAGGATGGTGGAGTAAGAACAGATATCACCTAGCAGAACTATATAAAACAGATGGAATGGGTGGCATATGGGGATCTGGAGGGGACATTTAGCTACCCTTAGAAATTGGCGAATTGTCAAGGTGAAACGAGGCGGCCGGGAAGTGGTTAATGACGATGAAGCACATTTACAGATGTGTTCTCTCCCCACGCAGAACACTTTCAGCCGAAGCAGATTGTCAAGTCTCTTATCCCTTCGTGGAACACACTGGTTTTCTTTGAAGTGTCTCCAGTATCCTTTCACCAGGTAAAGACTGTGAGCCACAAATACATAGAGGGCCAAAGAGCATGCTTTTCAGTCGCCCGTTCTCTAAATGTGATGGCTTCCAGTTGGACTGTCCGGCCAGGTTGTTTTCACACCTAGTGTGAAGGGTCCTGAAATTAGTGAGCCTTGGCTGGTAATCTTCCCCGCTGGTCTTTGCATTGATGTGCTGCTGGTCTTGTCCTTTCAGGTTTCTGAAGTCCTGTCTGAAGAAAAGTCGCGTTTGTCCATCAGCGGCTGGTTTCATGGTCCTTTACTGACCAGGCCTCCCACCTACTTTGAACCTCTCATACCTCGGAGCCCTCACGTCCCACAAGATGTAAGGATAAATTCCTGTTGCTGGGATTCTTGTCTTAGAAAAGCTGTGGCATATCATTTGCTTTTCTGGTTTTAAAAGTGGCTCATCCTGCTAACAGAACTAGGCTTTGAGCTTGCCTTTCCACCCTTCTTAGATACACTTTTGATAGTGTCTGTCTAAGGCAGAGCTTTCCAGAACTTTATTTAACAAGGAGAAAATTATAAAGTGAAGATTTGCATATATTTTACTAGTGTAAAATGATTCAGAACAAAAGCAGTAGGAATTATTAACTCACCCTTTGCATCTGCTGCTTCTTTGTAGCATGAAATTTTGTATGATTGGATCAACCCTACTTATCTCGACATGGAGTACCAAGTTCAAATTCAAGAAGAATTTGAAGAAAGCTCTGAAATTCTCCTAAAAGAGTTCCTTAAGGTAGGCCAGCAAATCCTGTCTGATATACCACATTTGGCCTGCAGCCTTGCTTCCTGGGTGGGTGAAGAGGCATCACTGAGAGCTTTTGTTGCTTTTTGTTTTGTTCCTGGTTAGCATGTTTACGTCATCCTCTTCTTCAAATGAAGTATAGAAATGATGATAATAGCTAACATTGGTATCAGTCGTATGTTAGTGGGTCGAGTCCCTTGGGTATTCCCCAGTTCTCTAGAATCTTAATCACGCACACTTTTTAAAAAAATTATTTTATTTATTTATTTTTGGCTGCACTGGGTCTTCACTGCTGTATGGGGGCTTTGTCTAGTTGCAGTGAGTGGGGACTACTCTTTGTTGCGGTGCGTGGGCATCTTATTGCGGTGGCTTCTCTTGTTGCGGAGCACAGGCTCTAGACACGCAGGCTGTAGAGCACAGGCTCAGTAGTTGTGGCGCACGGGCTTAGTTGCTCCGCGGCATGTGGGATCTTCCTGGACCAGGGCTCGACCGTGTCCCGTGCATTGGCAGGTGGATTCTTAACCACTGCGCCACCAGGGAAGTCCCACACACACACTTCTATATTGGGGATGAGTGGTGTGTAGTTCCCATCCTAGTCATTTGATGACTGTGGTACTTACCAATTACTTCTAAATAACAGAAAGATTGCTGATTAACAAATTAGTAACAAATGTTTGAGAATGATGAGGTAGCACATTATAGTGGAGAGAGAACCAGGTTAGAAGTTAGAAGACCTTATTTTTTTTTAATAAATTTATTTTTGGCTGCGTTGGGTCTTCGTTGCTGTGCGTGGGCTTTTCTCTAGTTGCAGAGAGCGAGGGCCACTCTTCCCTGCGGTACGTGGGCCTCTCACCGCAGTGGCCTCTCTTGTCGCAGAGCACGGGCTCTAGGGGCATGGGCTCAGTAGTTGTGGCTCGTGGGCTCTAGAGTGCAGACTCAGTAGCTGTGGCGCGCACGGGCTCAGTTGCTCAGTGGCATGTGGGATCTTCCCAGACCAGGGATTGAACCTGTGTCCCCTGCACCGGCAGGCAGATTTCTAACCACTGCACCACCACGGAAGCCCTAGAAGACTTTATATTCACGTCTTAGCTCCGTGGTTTTACTGACCTGAGCAAATTACTAAGGTCTCACTTTTATTTCATCATCAGTTAAACTGGGATAATACTTGCCCTGCCCGTCTTGAAGAGTTGTTGTGAGGGCCAAATGAGATCACGTATGCGAGTGTGGTTTTTCCCAGGTGACCCTGGGTCCCATGGAATCAGTCCCAAGAGTTGGTGCCTCCTTGAAAAAAAGGTTGAGTGACACTACATACTGCCTCTGTCTCTGAATTATATAGCTGACATAGCATATTAAGGAATTTGAGAAGTATTAATAGTAAATAAACTTGTTTAACCCTATTTGATTCAGCTCACCTAAACCATCCTTTGGGATCCTCTTTCCTGTTTTACAACTGATAGGATTACTGTTTGTAGAATACTCTTGGGACACTGCATTAAACAAGTACTTATAAAGGCTCTTCTGGAGACTATTCTAACAGATTAATCAGCTTCTTGTACTACACTGGACTTTTTAAGTTTAGAATGCTGATTAAGTCAAGGGAGTGAGCTGAGGCCTAAAGAATCTGTATTATTATATAGACATTTTCATTATAATAAATGCAGGAATTTGAGAGGTTTACCAATTTGATGTAAGACATACAACTACTTAAGGAAATGGCCCAAATTGACACTCAGGTGACTTGGCTAAAGCATGCTGACGATTTATCCAGTCTTTGCTCTGGCTTCAGCTTATCAGGACTGGGGGAGGTTGTGTGAAAGGGATGAGAGTCACCCGGCCCTTTTAGGAATCAGCCAGCATGATTCCGCAGAGCTGCTGTACCTGCAAGACCAGTGTGGGATCATAGGGAGATCTGCTAACTGCTGCTTCATTTGCTCCTTTTCCAGCCTGAGAAATTTGCAGAGGTGTGTGAGGCTTTGGAGAAAGGAGATGTGGAATGGAGCAGCCGAGGTCCCCCTAACAAAAGGTAGAACCCATCATCCAAGACATTTGCTTCTGCATTCAACACCTGCCTGTTTGTCTGCAAGGCTCACCTCCAATAATAGGGCATTTGCCCTAATGATGTTTTGTTCCCCGGGACATCCAGTAGCAGGCCCTAACAAAACCTCATTATTGTAACAACTTGGACGTTAGTAAGCTATGCAAGGTTTAGGGAGAGAGATACAAAGCTAATGATCAGCTTTCATCCCATGAGTAATATTACATCTGTGGCTTTGATGAACACCTTGGCATCGCTGCTTTCCAGGTTTTACGAGAAGGCTGAGGAGAGCAAACTTCCTGACATCCTGAAGGACTGCATGGCATTATTTCGCTCCGAGGCAATGTTCTTGCTGCTCTCCAACTTCACAGGCCTGAAACTTCACTTCTTGGCCCCTTCAGAAGAAGGTGAGCTTGAGGACAAAAAGGAGGGAGAAGCAGCCTCTGCTGCTGAGAACACTGAAGAAGGGCCTAGCCACAGTTCTGAGCCAGAGAGCAGGCAGGTGGCCATCAGCAACAGCAGTCAGCAGAGCAATGAACAGATGGACCCAGAGCCAGAGGAAAACGATGCAAAGAAAGGTAAGCTGCTGTTACGTTCTGTCCTTCTTTTACTATTAGGTATTCACAATTCAGTCATTTATTCATTCAACAAACATTTCTTAAGCACCTACGATATGCTAGGCCCTATTTCTGGAACTGGAGAAGAAGACAGACAAGGTCTCTGCTCTCCCTGGCTTACAGTCTATTGATAGTAGGAGAAGACAGAGATTAAATGATACACGAACAACAAGAAAACATCAAATAAGGCTAGGTGCTCTGCAGGAAATCTGAATAGGGGTATGTGCTGAGGAATGACTGGGTGGCCTCTTAGGTGAATGGGCAATCTGGACCAGCCTGTCTGAGGAGCTGTCATCCAAGCTCAGATCTGAATGACAAGAAGGATCTGCTAAGACAGCATGCCGGGTAGGAAGAACAGCTAGTACATTTTATTAGGCTAACAGTAGTACAAATGGTGGAGAGAAATATGACTGGCTTTACCTAAACCTACTTTGAAACACAAGAACATAAAGAGGAAGGTGAGTGGCTTCTTTCTGCTAAGAACCAATATCAGCCTAAGAAAAACTTGCTTGAATTTGGATAGGTAGAAGGAAATTATTAAAAGCAGAGGACGTTTAATCATCTCCAAACAAGATGGAATGGACACATGACATTAAACTAGTAGAATGTACAACACCAAGAGCGAACCCTAACGTAAACTGTGGACTTCAGTTAATAATGCATCAATATTGGTCAGTTGTAACAAATAAATCACACTAAGGCAAGATGTTAATAATAGAGGAAACTGATGGGGAGGGGCAGGGGTTGTGTGTGGCAGGAGTAGAGGAACTGTACTTTCTGGGAAACTTGACTTTTCTGTAAACTGCTCTAAAAAGTAAAGTTTAGTTAACAATAATATTCATGTTATTTTAGAGAAAATTTCTGGCAGCTAAATATATACTCCATCTGAAAATCATGGTAAAGAGAAATAGAAAGTCAACTTTTTTTCATTATAAGGCTTATATATTTAATAATATAATGGAGCAATAGGTCAGCTGAAGGTTTATGGAAATAGTTTCTCTTTAGTGCTATAACTATTCCTAATTATCATTCTTTTGCAATCTGCAGTGGTATCAAGGTTATTTTTTTCTGGCCTTCTGTTGTTTTTTTTCTTAGAATCAAGTGTTCCCACATGCCAGGGGGAACTGAGGCATTGGAAGACTGGTCACTACACTTTAATCCATGACAACAGCAAGACTGAATTTGCCCTGGACTTACTTCTCTACTGTGGCTGTGAAGGTAAGAGGGACAGTCTCTCCTGAGTGACCCTCTCTAACTGAACCAAGATCACAAGTAATTCGCCTTGGCCAGGATCACAGGAGCTCTGCTGGAAGGGATCTTAGGGGTCATGAATTTCAGTCATCTCCCAACTCAAAGTACTATTTGTATCTGTGACCAAGGTATAGGAGATGAACTAAATCATAATTTCCATCTAATGAACCCCCCAGCACTTTTATGTAATTGTCCTTCTAGGTGTATTTTATATTTAGTTCTTAGTTTTCAGTTCTTATTCAGTGTTGGTTGAATGATAAATTCAGGCTCATAAGTCAGAGTTGGTTCTACTGAACTCCCAGATCCCCGTTTTAAGCAGCATGGGATCAGTGATTCAAACAGATCAATGTAACTCTTGCAGTGAGAGCTTTCTGAATGCTCTTTGTTTTCCCTTCATAAGGCTGGGAGCCAGAGTATGGTGGCTTTACCTCCTACATTGCCAAAGGAGAAGATGAAGAGGTAAGTTGCTTCTGATGGCAAACCATCCTTTTTTAGTTCTTGAAGACACTTTCATTCTTCAGAGACGCAACTTTTACGACCTTCTGCCAGTGTCTTTAGCTGATAAATCCACATTGGTCTGGCTGGCAGTGGTTCTAATTTCTAGTAGAAAGTATTCAGCATGGAATAAAGAGGCTAAAGGATAATCACTAAGCATTCTACCCAGCTAAAAGAAATTCCAAATAAATTAAGAGTCAGATGGTGCATTCCCATGAATCTTTCAATGTAGTAAGAAATCAATGCATTAGGTAAAACTTTTCTGGGTATGTACTGGAATGGGGCCTATTGGAAAATGTCTGGACAGCAAGATCAATAGCTCCTCCTAGTAAAGGATACTTTAAAGGATCCTCTATCGCCGGAGGCTGAGTATTTGATATGGAACCGTCTGTTTAAGAAAAGAGGTGAGAATATAATCTCCGTGTTCTGATATATCACTGTATTTGCCTATTTCAGCTGCTAACAGTGAATCCAGAAAACAATTCTTTGGCCTTGGTCTACAGAGATAGGGAAACTCTGAAATTCGTCAAGCATATTAACCACCGAAGCCTAGAACAAAAGAAAACTTTCCCAAACAGAACAGGTTTCTGGGACTTTTCATTTGTCTATTATGAATAAGGTTGGGCAAAGCTGGAAAGAGGAGACCCTTCCTCAGTACTGGGACGTCTGGAAGAGTTAGGCATCGAGTGAAGGAGAGCTACAAGGTGAGCTGTGTGACAGCGTTCTTAAAGCTGTGTGTGGTTGTCCTTTAGTACGGCTCATGATCATCCTCAACCTAGACCTTGAGCTTGGAGCTAGGTACTCATCTCTTGATGTAAAATTAAAAGGGGTTTTGTCTTTTTCTTTAACATTCAGTTCATTTTCCATATTGGCTTCTTCAGTGATTAAAAAACAATATGTGGTAAAATATACGTGACATAAAATGTATCTTTTTCAAGTGTCCAGTTCAGTGGCATTAAGTACATTCACATTGTTGTGCAGCCTTCACCACCATCCATCTCCAGAACTCGTCCACCTTACCCAGCTGTACCTCTGTCCCCATTAAATAGTAACTCTACTTTCCCCTCCCCCCAGCCTCTGGCAGCCACCATTCTACTTTCTGTCTCTATGAATCTGACAACTCATATTCCTCATAAGACAAATAATAGAATGTCTGTCCTTTTGTGACTGGCTTATTTCACTCCGCATAAAATCTTCAAGGTTCATCCATGTTTCCAGTGACTTTTTTTTTAAAAATATGGACTCATGAATTTATGACTGCAGATTCTGTCCTTCCTAATTTCACAGGTTTAGAAGATTACAGAACCTTACACCCTGTTCATTCTGGGCCCATTGCACTTCCTCCCACTGCCTGTGGCTTTGTTCCGCTGTGACTCTCTGAGGACTGTATAGACTAGGCGATGTGTAGTCTGTTCCCTTGGAAAAAGCCTGGCCTAAAACCACGTGGCCACAAGAAACTTCTGGTCAGTAAAGAAGATGTGCAGTAGTTTTCAGGTGCCCACTGCTCTTCCATCCTGCAGTTGTGCCTCCACTATGACTATATGATTTTCTAATCTCACATATGGCTTTCATTTCCTAAATATTGTAGGGTCAACTATCAAACTAGTTGCCTTTCTTGAAGAGACCAAAGACTAAAGACCATGGCAGAATGCCAAGAAGCTGTCCATTTTGTTACATTCTTTTTCCCCTGAACTGTTCAAGGGGATTATATAATAACTGCTACCCATGTGCATGGATAGGTGTAAGGTGGCACTGCATCTTTAGTAGAAAGATGCTATTCTCATTCCATTCCAGTGCTGTCTCCCTGTTAACTTCCTCTTTTCTTACGTGTATTATTAGGTATTGCAGTAGCTTTTATTTTGGATTTTACTCATTAATAGGAAAAGCATTTGGCTTTATCTTTTTTTTAATCTCCTAAAACTTTGAGTACTAAAATTTGAACTTAAATGAAGAAAATGAGTTGCACTTTCTTTTAGGTTGATGGTTTCAAAATTTTGATCTTGTTCCCCAATCAGTAAAAAAAAAGTTGTAGCACGTATGCTCATTATATGGATATTTAGCTATAAATTTTACACATGTACTAATATTCAGTATTAGTTGTTATAAAACAAACACTAATTTTTAAAACTTGAGCTAAAAAGAAATACCTAGCACTAGTTCTCATATTGTCTTTCCTCACCAACATGGGGGGGAGCATTTACATGCATACTGTTTTGGGGAGCACAATTTTTTAACCATAGTGTGGTGACACTCAAGTGGGATTACAAGTACTACTCTGTTGCTAATGGTTTAAATTTCAAAGCTTGCCTTTTCTTTTAAGTTCCTGCAGACTGAAAGTCATCCCTATAATATTACTTTCACTCATGTGCTTTCTGATGTGTTTTTGTTAAGTGCCAGCAAGAGGGGTGAAGTTCTAGTTAACACCGTCTTAGCGGCATAACCCCAGGAAGCCCCGGGGAATAGGGCTGAGCAGGTGAAACCACCACGTGTGCCAAGCTTAGAAAACAGTTTGAGACTCATGGTTGTAGGTAACATCTAAGAGTTCTGGAGCACTGAGTCTAAGTCGTAGCGTCCTACGCAAGCATGAAAATGTGTTTATTACATTCTCCTTAATCTCAGTGTGTTTATGGTCTGTCAACACAGCAGAATCGTCTACACACTACAAAAAAGGATTCTGGTGCCCAAGGGGAAAGAATCCCTGAGAGCCAGAGTGTGGTGCTGCTGTTAGTTACATCATTTACAGTGGTACCTCTTAGACTGTGAAGGATGGTGTAACTCGCAGGTCAGTTTTCTCCACTGAAGGTACCCAGTGATGAAAAAGTTGCTTTTCCTCAGCATTTCATTCTTCATCTTGACTTTTAGGGTCTAGAGCCGATGTTGACAACTGTTAAGTAGCAACAGAGGAATTAAAAACATGGGCATCCTTTTTATACTTCTTGCAGAGAAAAGCTATGATATTCACCTGTAAAATATGTCATCTCTTAATTCTTATAATTCCTTTTAATAAAGGAAGATTTTTTTCCCAAATAGCTTTATATATTTTTTTTAGATTATGTATATAATACATGTTTGTTGTGAAGAACACAACATGTAAAAATACGAAGTAAAGGTCACCTGGAATCCCACCATACTGTGATAGCCACTGTGTGCTATGTGATATATCAACTTGGCTAGACTGAACTACATTTCCCAGGACTCCCTTCCCTCTGTTTCCAGTTAGGATGAGCCACACATCCTTGTGCGAGATATGGAGGGCCAGAATGAAGCAGTAGCCATTTTGTAGCTCACACACACTGTATTTTACCTGCTGGCTCACCTTCTCAGTGTGATTCCACGTCTGCGCCTGCAACTGCTCCACCGTCCCTGGCTCTTCCTTCAGCTTCTCTGATGAAGGGTCTCCCCACACCATCAAGGTCAGAGGCAAGAACTGAGATTTTAATGTGTCCTTGTGGGCTCCAGCTCATGCCTCTGGGTTCCAGCTTGTTCCTGTTCTTCCCAACTCTACACATCCTTTCTGACTGCCTGTCCCGTGGGCTTCAAGTTCCAGCATCAGACTAGAAAACTGACAGACTACACTTTGCCACTTCCTACAATTGTGTAAGGTCAAGTCCCCATGACACATTCCCCTTATGTTAACCATTATGTAAATAAGAACATTTTCAGAAAGTTACTTTGAAAGCATATTAGTATTTGTTAAGCAAAGGAAAAATAAAATATTTAAGGAAGAACCCTATAAATCTAATTTCAGTCCCTCACTTAAAGATGTAGAAAAATGAAACGAAACCTACGAGAGAAAGAGGCTGTTACGTTTTGAACCTGGCTTTTCTACAGCTCACTGACTGCCTCACACTCCTCTGAATGTGGTGTTTCTTTCCCATAGAATACTGGAAAAAAAAAAAAATCAATGCTTGGGCTGCCTCTCCCAGACCAGCATTTCCTCAGCAAGTAAGTTTTGGCTGCGGTACCTCTTCAGTACCATTACATACTGGCCACTACTGCAACTGAATGAGAAAATCAAACCCTGTTAAAAGAGTCCTTGATAGAGAGAAATGATAGCGGCAGGCTCTCCAGCCTGCGTGAACTGGACATTCCTACAAAAACAGATAATTCCTTCTCTGACTGACAAAAAATCAGTCCACATAGCCAGTTTTGAAAACTACTTGGAAACTGCCCATGTAGCTTCATGTCAGGAATAGTACATTTCTTTACCACACAAATAAAAAGATGACTCATGAGCTAGAGCATATAGTGTGGGCAGGGGTCGGATGGGGAAGAGGCAAAAATGCAAAACACCAGGCTGCAGTGGGTGTCTTACTGTACTTTAGTGTCAAAGTGAAACGAGATAATTTAGTTTTGTGATCACAGGACTCTGCACTGGCAGATTTATAACTGCTAATTATAAAATTTGAAATGTTAATAATGTTGAAAATCATTCTTGTAAAGTACTTCTAGGGTTGCTTAATAGTTGTAAAGTTCCTAGTTCTTTGATTTCTGAAGCCACTGACAGGCTTACTGAGGACAAACACTTCCATGGGGGGCAGCAGATGCTTCTCTATGCTCAAGGCACTGGCTTAGCACCATGGGGAGGACAAAGCTGATTAAGATGTAGCCCCTGCTCTCAATCGGGGATTGAGATATATATAAACACAAAATGTAATAAGGGTTAAAGAATAGACATGGGAGAGGAAAGGTCTCCTGAGAGAGCATTTGAACTGAGCCTTGATGTAGTATTTGAACAGGCAGACACGGTGGGAAAGAATAAAGACCATACTCTCTCTAAAATATTGAATACCTGAATCTAGGGATAAGGGGGGTGACTTTAAAAGGGATGCTTTAAAAATGACTAAAAAGCTTTCTCCCAGATACCAGAATCCTCAAGATCAGCTTTTAAATGAAGGCAGAGTGTTCACTTAAAGCTTCAACAAAATTCAGCAACAAAGTAGAGCTTAAGCTGTAGCTTGTAGAAGGCACTCAGATTCTATCAGGACAGAAAAATACGGCAACAAAATAGAGAAGTAGCTGATAACCGAACAGTTGTTCTCTTCCCTAAGCTGAACATGACTTCTAAGAGGATAAAAAGGATGAATACTATGAACATTTTCATCTCATCTAGTCTTCACTCACTTGGGAGCAGTCTGAAATAGCAGAAAGGGCCATGACTACTTGGTTTCCAACTTCTACACTGCGACTTAACCAAGCTGTAGGACCCTGTAGAAAACATTCTGCCTGTCTGAGCTCAGAGATACTAATACCAAGAGGATTAAATTAATGTGAAAATAACCTATTTGTAATCTGTAAGTCAGGGCTATAAAAAATAATCTTGCTGCAGGTCGACTCCTTCAAGCCTTGTCCATGAATATTTTTAGGTGTAAGAAGGAAGTTTTGGGGCTGAAGTACAACAGAATGACCTTTAATGAGATGATTCTTTAAGGGTCCCTAAAAATGAATAATGCCATACAATTTAAAACCAGCACCAACTAGAGATTTTAATCTCAAAGGGTGTAAGTTAGACTATGGCTAAAACAGAAAAAGACCCCACGGTGGGACTTGCGTCTTGCCAGTAGCTCTGTGGCTCTGGCAAGTAATTAATCCCTGCGCTTCAGTTTCTTCATCTCTGAAGCAGGTATAAAAGATTACTACTTTGGAGATTACTGAAGATAATATAGTATATGTGGATGTCTTTTGAGCTTACAGGTTGAAAATGCAAAACAAAGGTATTAGAGGGGCATAACAGTCTCATAAAAATTAGGGCTCCTTAAAGCTCACATTTCAGAAATAGAAGAGGTAATCCTAAGTGGCCAAACGGAGGAAACTATGAAATTAACTTACCACAGAGGAAAGGCCTGTGTTCTGTATAGTCTCTTTGGGGTTTCATACAGGTCAGTATTCTGATGCAGAGAACAGATTCCTCACTAGACAATTTGAATAAAAGGATTACAGCCTGCCAGATAGTTTACAGAATTATTAAGGCTGTCGAATAAAAACCTGTAGGATGCAATTCCAGAATCTTTGCTCAAGTCTGTACTGCAGAACCAGGCTGCCAAAGCAGCTGCTCCTGCCAGATCAGGAAGCTGCTTGTGAAACCAGGAGGCACCCTTTATTGCATATATAAACATAGGACTGCCTCAGGCTGAGCCACTAAACCAGCTACCGTTTACAGTTCCACAACAGCATCACAGTGCTCCATTCAGGAGATTGCATGTGCAAAACCAGGAAGCTGCCACTCCAGCTTCAAGGTCCCCCAGTCATGCCAGCTTTTCTACTACCCAGAATCTATTTCTGCTACACCGGCAAGCCTCAGAGACAGAGTTTGGCTCCAGAACCACGCTACATTTGCTATAATCCACACTGATCAAATACATGCCCGATATCCCATTTATCTCAGTTCAAATTTCAAGTCTCATGTGACTGCATCTGAAATGCAAGCTGAATCAAACCTGGATCACCAGCTGAAAACGAATTGGAGAAACTTCTGTTTTAGCTTCCTGCTCTTCACAGGAAAGGGAAGTCACACTAGAAGAAAACTGGAACAGATATTCTGAGCGAAACCTCCATAATTGCATTAGACTTCACTCTCACTTCTCCACATTCAGCTCTGAAAATTCCAAACGTTTTTTTGTTATACAGAGAATTATATATATGTATATATGGCCCATCTTTGGACCAAAGTCTAGAACATTCCTACTGTAAATAAGTTCTTAATAAGTATATATTCAATGAAATGACGTGAGGTTTAAAAAAAAGGGGCACAAATTGAATATCCATATTTTTGTTTTTCTCCACATAACACAAATGGTTTTATGCAATTCTGATGTGGTGATTTTACAATCAGTAAACACATAGTGCAACACCTTTAAATTTTAATGAAAAAGTAGATAATCTACTTTAATTACAATTTCAAGAAAAAAGATGCATCTACACACTGACTTTACATATGTACAGAAAAACTGGACTTTGAAGCCCTAATGTTTCAAAAGTATTCATTTTCCTCCATACAAACGTAGTGTATTCTGCAACAGTACTACTGATTTTAAAAAAAAGAAAGTGAATACACTTTTCAGATGCAATGCTTTGTCTTTCATTTGTACAACTCACCAAGGTGGTTTTCGCTCTCAGCACCTTGGGTTCACCGGGATGTGATCCAAAGCAAACCAGCCTAGAAGTTTAAGGAGAAACCCCTTCTAGCAACCTAGTTACCTATTCTTTCCTCTCCTATGAAGAAGCTGTCCCCACCCGCATGATTCGGAACAGCGTGTTGATGTTGTTGCTTCGAATCGCATCCCGACAAGCAGTGATCACCTGGTTCTTTGGTTTTCCAACTGTAAGAGAAGAAACATCAAATCCATATGAGCCAAAAGATTATTAAAAGTGAAATTATGAATCAGAGGCTATCTATAAAAACAACATAAAACTAGGGTAGAAAAGAGTTATAGGTAAGTACAAATTTAACCAATTTATCTTACCATTCCCTAAAAAAGATACATACCCTTGTAAGGGACTTTATCACAAACACAAACCAAGCTTAGAAACTATCTCACACCTAGAAACCAAGAGTCAGTTTTAGAAATAATCTTTGCTAAGTGGATATGAGCTTTGATCCTTTTCTATAAAAGGAGGTCAAAGCACTGACCCAAAACAGCAGATTCCAAGTATAAATCTCTGGCTGATATTTCTGCTTCCTTTGGTTTATTCTGCTGTTCTTTTTGTAAATTTTAAGTTGGACACTTAACTCATTAATTTTCAGTCTTTATTTTTTTCTAATAGGAGTATTTAAGGCTTTCCTCTTGAGTATATGCCACTAGGTTTTTCTTTAGAGGATGCAGCAAGATCTAAGAAAAGAAGCTGAAAGTGTTCTTTCCCTCTGAAGTCTGCAGACTAAAGCCAAACAATAGGCTGACTGCAACTCAAGTGAACGGTGCTAACTTCAGTATGAAAGGCATCTTTATAGATACAAGCCCTGATACGAATTCTTGAAGCTACCACCATCTTCAATGGTTCTCACCCCAAAATTACAGGCGAAATACAGTGCTACAAACAGAGACTTACCACGTAGACGACCTGCTCTTTGAATCGCTTGATTTACTGCTTTGAGGCTTCCCAACAGTTCTGTGTGATTGTTAGAGCGAATTTTATATCCATTGAGCAAGTCTTTATTAAGGTCATATAGTTCCATGTAGCGACTCTTCATTGTTCTCCTGTGTACATCAAGAGAAATTTAACACCACTGTACCTCAGTATGGCAGGCTTAAATGAAAAGACCTGCAAACTTCTTAGACATTAAAAAAAGGAACAAACCAGATTTTTAGCTGTATTGTCATTAAAACAGGGTAACTGCTAAAGTCTGCTTTGAAAACATTGAGAATTTTCTATGAAACACTCTGCTTCTTCCAAATAAATGGAAGACAAGTGGCCTTCCTTGGTTATTGATCCATGGTTTGTTTGAACTTAGGAACCAAGAATTATCATGCCCATGATATGAGGGGTGGGGAAAAGTGAGTAAGGTGATAGGCTATCTTCCAAGCTTCAGATTAATACTGACAGTTTCTTGTAAAGTTAAACATATACTTACTATACAACACAGCAATCACATTATGCCACATTTCACCCAAAAGAAATGAAAATATGTCTGCAAAAAACCTGTATGCAAACGTTTATAGCAGCTTTATTCTCAATCACCAAAGTCTGGAAACAACCCAAATGTCAATTAATTGGTGAATGGATACACAAAGTAGGGATATCCATACAATAGAATACTATTCAGCAATAATAAGGAATGAACTACTGATAACTTGCGACGATATGGATGAATCTCAAAGGCATTATGGTAAGTGAAAGAAGCCAGACCCCAAAGGCTATATATTTGTATGATTCCATTTATATGACATTTAGGAAAAGGTAAAACTATAGGAAGAGAAATTAGATCAGTGGCTGCCAGGGCCTGGAGGTTAGGAGAGGTACTTGATTCTGGTAGTATAAATTTCCCCAAATTTATTGAACTGTAAACCTAAAAAGGGTGAATTATCTACATGTATATTATAGATTATATATCAACTAACCTGGCTTTAAAAAATACTATATTTGATAGTCTCTAAATGAAATATAAATAAATCAAGAAAAAAGGAATTTAGAGGTTGCTGGTCACCTCTCTCCAGTTTAGCACAGTCAAATGCCTAAAGCCAGCAACATCTCTTTCACTTAAAAAAAAAGCCAGAGAGAGAAAAAAAGGAGGAGCTCTATAGATAAAGTTGGCAAAAAAAAGCAAAAATCTTAAATACCTCAGAGAAAACAACTGGAAGAAAACGAACTGGAAAGAGGTAAACTATCTCAATTTACAAATAATACAGTGTATCTCTGGAAAAACTAAACTATAAGATAATTCAGTAAAGTAGTAGACTACACAATCAACACAGAAAAATCAAGTGTTCATACAGACAGACAAAAACCAGTCAGAAGACACAAGGTGGAAGAGCGAGCCTATTTACAATTGCAAAAAGAAAATACCTACACCTAAACTTGACAAGTAATGTCTGATACCTACATGAACAAAACCATAAAACTCCTGAAACACATAAACATGCCTTGAACAAAATATAAAGACATACCACATTCTTAGTAAGACTGAACATCACTGTAACAATGTCAGTTCTTACTAAGTTAATAAATTTAATGTGATCCCAGTAAAACTACCTACTTTTTTCTGGAGCTAAAATAACTGATAAAGTTCACAGAACGAACAAGCATAAGTAGCCCGGAAGACCTTGAAAAAGAAGAGCAAAAGGGTTGGGAGAGGGGCACCTAGCCATACCAGACATTAAAACATACAAAGCATTTTTAAGAAAAGAATAGCACTGTCAAATGAAGAGACAAGTCGGACGGACAGAGCAATATAGAAAATCCAGAAATAGACCCACTGCATATGGAAATACATTATATTATTATAAAGGCAGCATCTCAAGTCAGTGGGAAAACAGGCTTTTAAAGTAGTATTACTGAAACAATGTGACAGTCACATAGAAAAAGATAAAACTGAATTTATAACTTACACTGAACACCAGGATAAACTCCAACTGTAACAGACTTAAATGTAAATATACAAAATACTAAAAGAGAATTTCTCTACAAATGGGAAGTAAGGAAACTTTTGTAACTAGAACTCAAAATGTAGAAGTACCAAGGAAAAGGTGGACCAATCTGACTACATAAAAAATTTTAAAAGCTTTCATAAGCAAAACCAAAAATCTAAATAGGCTAAAGAAATAAACAATTTACAAGGAATTCCCTGGCAGTCCAGTGGTTAGGACTCCAAGCTTCCACTGCAGGGGGCACGGGTTGATCCCTGGTTGGGGAACTAAGATCCCTCATGCTGCCTGCTATGGCAAAAAAAAAAAAAAAAAAGAATTTACACACCAAAAGAAATGCAAATAAGCCCTTAAAATAATGAAAAGATGCTCAGTACTGCTCATAATAAATGAAAATTAAAACAACAATGAGACCATTTCTCACCCACTGAATTGGTAAGTATCCAAGAGTTTGCCAACATACTCCATTGACAAGACTAAGGGAAACAGGCACTCTCAGAGGAGAATGCAAAATGATTTGACAGCTATGGAGGGGAATTTGGCAAAATCTTGCAAAACTGTATACACATTTTATCATTTTCCCCAGCAATCCCATTTTAGAACTTTTCCCCAAAGATACCTGAGTAAAAATATGAAAAGATTTATGTAACAAAATTATTCACTGCAATATAATAGCAGAAGAGCAACCCAAATGTGGAGAACTAGCTGAATAAACATCCAGAGAATAGAGTACTGTGCAGCTGTAAAAACAAATGAGAAGTATCTCTGTGTACTACTGTGGAATGAACTCCAAGATATATTTTTAAGTGTAAAAATTAAGGTGGAGGGCTTCCCTGGTGGCGCAGTGGTTGAGATTCCGCCTGCCAATGCAGGGGACACGGGTTCGTGCCCCGGTCCGGGAGGATCCCACATGTCGCGGAGCGGCTGGGCCCGTGAGCCATGGCCACTGAGCTTGCGCGTCTGGAGCCTGTGCACCACAACCGGAGAGGCCACAACAGTGAGAGGCCTGCGTACCAAAAAAAAAAAAAAAAAAAAAAGCAAGGTGGAGAAGAGTAATTTGCTATGATTTACTTACCATGTGAGGAGATGTGTGTATGTATATTTAAATTTTTGATTGGTTATTTATAGTGAAAGGGAGGAAACAGGATGGAGGTGACGGGAAAGAGAAGTTAGACTTTTCTGCATATGTTTTATAGGGCCGACTTTGGACCCATATAAGGTTTTGTTTGTTTGTTTGTTTTGTGTGTTTTTTTTGCGGTACGTGGGCCTCTCACTATTGTGGCCTCTCCCGTTGCGGAGCACAGGCTCCGGATGCGCAGGCTCAGTGGCCATGGCTTACAGGCCCAGCTGCTCTGCAGCATGTGGGATCTTCCCGGACTGGGGCACGAACCCGTGTCCCCTACATCGGCAGGCAGGCTCTCAATCACGGCACCACCAGGGAAGCCCCCATATAAGGTTTTAATAAATATGTAATAAAATCAAACCAAAAAGGAAAAAATGTCAGTCCCCTAAGATTGACAGCAAAATGAACCAAATGAATCTAACTGTATATCACACTTGTAGCATGACCAAAAAAAGAGGAATTATTTCAAATGACTTTAAAATATAGTCATTTAACTAAAACTCCCTACTAGAACACACTCTAAAGACACAAAGAAGAAAAAAAGTCTTACACCATTTTCGGCAATCATATTGTTGACAGTAATGTTGGTACTATCCTTAAATGTTGTGTGTGTACCATAAGATAAAACCAATAGTTATGTTGACAGTGGTTAGAGACATGATTTCCACTGTGAGAGAGAAGAGATACACCGTTAACATCAAAATTAAGAGCCTGTAGTCATAAATTTGAATTGGAAATAGTATGAATTCATGATGTATTTGCTCACTGAAAAAAATATATACATTACCTAGCTTTATCTGTGGAAAAGGTCTCAAATCAATATCCAACCCAGTAGCAATGAGCATCTCTAATGCTCAGACTGTGATCTTCATTTCCCACTATAAAGGACCAGGATTGAAGAAATAGCTGATTCCAGATTCAGAAGAGGATATATACCAGATAAGCCTAAAAAATCTTGTACAAGAAAACAAACTAATGAAACTAATAGGTCTGTCCAAAGGTATTGATAACTGCAGCCAACCTGAAAAGGCTTCTACTGGCCAAAGACAGGACAACTGAGCCACCATAAAGAATAACTGAAATGGCCTGAAGCACACTAAAAATGTTAATAGGATTTTAAAAATCTCATTGGTCAACTTGGAGATGCTAGGGAACCAACTCATTATTTTAAAGCTGAGAGTGTGTCATTCCAGTACAAACTGTACCTCAGGGAACCAAATAATTCATTAATTCATGAGGGAATGTTACTCTTTATAGAAGTACTTCAGCCAATTTACAAAGAAAAAATAACAATTAAAATATCACTGTTTTGCAAACCCCAGAAGAAATATTTCAGCAGTGATCATCAACAGCTGATAACATAATAAAAAGAGACAGCCAGACGTTACATGCATCCTCACAGAAGTACACAGCACCACTTATGAAGCATTCTTGCTAAAAAACTGAACCTGAATCTGATCAATCCTCTATATCTAACTACCATTTTCACAGAAATATAGGGGACAGAAGAATAATACTAAACATTACCACAGGATGCAATCAACAAAATCCAAGGTGGGAAACTACAGAAGAAGGAGAGAGTTAGGAGAAAAAGTGAGCAAGCAAACATAGGATTAAAAGAGATGTATCAACCAAATTCAATGCATGGTCTTTGGTCTTTGAATCTTGATTTGAACAAAACACCAAACACACACACATACATTTGAGACAACTGCGGTAATTTTAAACACCGACTAGATATTTTGTGATATTAAGAAATTATTTTACATTTTTCTAAGTGTGATAATGGTACTGTGGTTATTGTTTTTTAAAGGTTCATTGAAATATCTGTGGCTAAAATTATATGATGTCTGGAATTTGCTTCAAAATAATACAGTACCTAGAAGAGGAAGAAGGTGAATGTGGAGATGAAACAAGATGAACCCTTAGTTGATGACTACTGAAGCTAAGTAGCTGCTATAGAGGAAATCATTATATAATTCAATCTACTTTTGTGTTTGAAATCTTCAACAATATAACTTTCAGAAATCACTTACTTCTGAGCAAGACCATTTTAACTATCTGCTAATGATTCAGGCCTTTCAGGAAAAACAAGCAGCACCTTAGGCGAACTCTTGCCTCTAAAATGCACACATAAACTCCACCTATCATTGAACTATTTTACTGAATCCACCTCAGTACATTTTATTGCCGAGATAAATTTTGCATCTTAGCAAGAAGCCAGACGTGCACAAATTTGTTTTTAACTTTTTTTTTTTTTTTTTTTGCGGTACGCAGGCCTCTCACTGTTGTGGCCTCTTCCACTGTGGAGCACAGGCTCCGGACGCGCAGGCTCAGCGGCCATGGCTCACGGGCCCAGCCGCTTCGTGGCATGTGGGATCCTCCCAGACCGGGGCACGAACCCGTGTCCCCTGCATCGGCAGGCGGACTCTCAACTACTGCGCCAGCAGGGAAGCCCCTGTTTTTAACTTTTTATTCTAAAATATAATACATATTCAGGGACTTCCCCAGTGATCCAGTGGTAAAGAATCTGCCTTCCAATGTAGGGGACATGGGTTTGATCCCTGGTCAGGTAACTAAGATGCCACATGCCACGGGGCAACTAAGCCCACACACCACAACTACTGAACCCGCGCGTCTCAACTAGAGAGCCCCCATGCTGCAAACTACAGAGCCCACGTGCTCTGGAGCCCGCGTACCACAACTAGAGAGAAGCCCGAGCGCCACAACGAAAGATCCCACATGCTTCAACGAAGATCCTGCGTGCCGCAACTAAGACCTGATGCAGCCAAAAGTTTAAAAAATTTAAAAATATATAAATAAATAAATATATTTTAATACACATTCAGAAAAACTCACAAAACAAATGCTTGTTAACTAGGTCAAGAAATAGGACATTGCCAACATTCAAGAAGCTTCCCAATGTGTTCTCTCTGAATAGAGTGGAGAATATACTATCTTAAATGATAATCTCTTCCCTGTATTTCTTTATATTTTTATCATCTATGTATGCTTCCCAAATGATATAGCTTAGTTTTGTCTGTTTCCAAACTAAATAAATGAAAGCATTTTGTACATATTCTTTTGAGTCTTACTTGTTTCAATCTCCATTATGTTTGTAAGATTTGTCCATGTTGTTACATGTCATCCAGATACGTGCATTCTCATTGCATGTAGTATTCCAGTGTACAGATATATCATAATTTATCAGTTATATTAGTATGGATTGTTTCCACTTTGGGGTTCGTATGAACGACGCCTTTATGAACATTCTTGAACTAATATCCTGGTTTATATGCACAAGTTTCTCGAGGTTATAAACCAGGAGAATTGCTGGGTCATAGGGTGTGCACATTTTCAACTTTACTGATGACGCCAAGTTACCTTCCAAAGTCTCTGTACCTATTTACACTCCTACTAGTAGCATCTGAGAGATGTTACTCCATATCGCTGATGCTTTCAACCACGTACCTGTCCTAGCCATGGTAAATACTCACATGTCCCTCATCAGACGAGCATCCTCAGCTCGAACCAGCAAACTTCGGATCAGATTAGAATTATCAGCCATGTCAGCACTGAGCTTCTGATGCACTGAGTGATATTCATCCACCTGGAGACCATGAACAGCCAGGAATTAGAAAGACCTCACAGGGACTTCCCTGGCAGTCCAGTGGCTAAGACTCTGAGCTTCCACTGCAGGAGCCATAGGTTTGAGCCCTGATCAGGGAACTAAGATCCTGCATGCCGCATGGTGGCAAAAAAAAAAAAAAAAAAAAAAAAAAAACCTCACAGGCCTTCCCTGGTGGCGCAGTGGTTGAGAGTCCACCTGCCGCTGCAGGGGACACGGGTTCGTGCCCCAGTCTGGGAAGATCCCACATGCCGTGGAGCGGCTGGGCCCGTGAGCCATGGCCGCTGAGCCTGCGTGTCCGGAGGCTGTGCTCCGCAACGGGAGAGGCCACAACAGTGAGAGGCCCACGTATGGCCACAAAAAAAAAAAAGCCTCACAAGCGTCTTGAAAGCTAGATAAATTGAAAAGATGCTATGTATTATATACCGAGGCCCTTTTATTTCTTTTTTATTTAATTAATTAATTAATTAATTTTATTTTTGGCTGTGTTGGGTCTTCATTGCTGCACTCAGGCTTTCTCTAGTTGCAGCGAGCGGAGGCCACTCCTCGCTGCGGTGCATGGGCTTCTCATTGTGGTGGCTTCTCTTGCTGTGGAGCACGGGCTCTAAGCGGGCAATCTTCAGCAGTTGTGGCACATGGGCTCAGTAGTTGTGGCTCGCGGCTCTAGAGCGCAGGCTTAGCAGTTGTGGCGCACGGGCTTAGTTGCTCCGCGGCATGTGGGATCTTCCCGGACCAGGGCTCGAACCCATGTCCCCTGCACTGGCAGGCGAATTCTTAACCACTGTGCCACCAGGGGAGCCCCGCCCTTTTCTTTCTGCCGTTCACTTGCCCCATCTTAACTATCTCCCGGGTTTCATCTCCTCCTGTGCTGCCCCCAACACTCAAAATGACATTCGATGTGAATCTTACCCACGTCTTAGCAGCGTGAGCCCAAGCAACACAAATATTAACATTTTAGAGATCTGGGGCAGGGATGTTGTTATAAGTGGGGACAAATCACAATCCTTTTCTTTTTTGATTTTGGGTTCTTGGAAAGCACTAAACCAAAAAGCAAAGTAGATACAACAGATAAGATGAAAGGCTAGCAAAGGAAAATGTTCACTTATTGTTTTTAAAGTGTCCCTCCAAACCAAACAGAAAGCAGGGTGCAAGAGCTAACCACTCACTTTTATAAAAGGTATCTTTTTAACTCATGAACTCTCCAATACTAGCTAAATTTTTATTTTAAGAATTTTCAAAAGTTCTTTAAAACATGACTATCATGTAACATATGTACATTTGTAGTACCACTAATTTAAAAGAAATATTTCAAACATTATTAGACCACAATGTTCTCTCAAATGCACCCACCAGGTGCCCTCACCTTAACTAGCACCTTTCGTAATTCCTCGAAATAGACAGGGAAATCGGCTTCTACCTGAAGGTCCTCAATAGCAAAAAATGATGCCATCGACTGGATGATATCACCAGCCAAATCGATGTCATCAGTATTTATAGTGATCTATCCAGAGAAAAAAAGACAAGTTAGCATCCTTGGACATTAAAGACAAACTTGGCTGAACTACCTGAAATTCCCCATATCTAGCATATTTATTGAACATAAATGTATACGTGGTGATAAATAAAGATAAGGTCTAGCCCTCAAGGAAATTACAAACCACATTAATTATTTCTAGCAGCAGGCAAAAAAAAAATCAATCCTCTTCCCTTATAAACTGAACAACAAGGTCATTCAGACAGGGAGAATGTTTTGTCCTCCTCTGTATTCCTAACCGTCCCAAATAAGGCAAGGAATGGGTGAAGGGAAGGGGGGAGAGAGGCAGAAAACCACTGTTCTAGATTATACGCCCGTGATAAGGCAAGGAATGGGTGAAGGGAAGGGGGAGAGAGGCAGAAAACCACTGTTCTAGATTATACGCCCGTGTCAGAGATGATAACACTAACAGACTAGGCTGAAACACGTGGTTTTATGACCTTCAGATTGGTTTCACCTGCCTCACTTTACACTGAATGTTAAATGTTATGTGAGAAATCTGTGCCCGTGACAGTAAAAATTACCTCTCCGCTAAGTTTTATTTTTATACACAGCTGGCCACCATTCCGTAAGGATGTGAAACACACTTGAAATGGAACATTCTGAATGTTAGTGTCCTCTGGTAACAGAAAGTTCTGGTTGAGCCACATAAAAACCTTCAAGATGAACAGGATGAAATGAATTTCCATTTTTAAAGTACAGTCATCATTAAGAGTTATCCTGCTTTCTAGTTTTACTCCTTGGAAAAACAAAACAAACAAACAAAAAACAAAGAATTATACTTCACCCCCACCAAGAAAACACTATTCACACTCCTTTTTCCCACCCCATGCATGTTCTTAAGTAACGTTCATAATTATGTCTGGTCCCACAGCATGCGTAATTTTATAGCATTTTCTACTTAGACATAATCTTATATGCAATGTGGAAATGATTCAGGTATGAGGGTAATTCTGTTTACATGATAGCTCTTCTGTGGCTGTATCCTGCTTAAAATCATTCCATTCCACTCTTTAAAAAATTTAAATGAAGTTTGCACACATACAGCACAAACACAGAGATACATCCACACTATAAGTAAAGAATTAATTTTAATATAAATGATAATACTTTACAGTGGTTTGCAACACAGGTTCCACATAAGATCCACCTTGAGGCCTTTTGGAAGGGGCCACCTGTAGAGTTTCCTGTTTCACAGGCCAGGAAGGGGCCTGAGAATCTACATGATTCAAAGCCTCACTGAGAATTCCAAAGTCCAGCCAATGTTAAAATCCACAGGTATTAGTCCTTTAAACTTTACAAAATGCTATTATACCAATTATGTAATCCTCAGGGGCCCCCTTGTGAGGTAAGACTCTCCTCACCTACAGATAAGAAAACTGGGGCTCAGACTGTTGAGGGGAATTCCATAAGATCGCTAAGAATTTACTAGTTAAGGTAGCACTTGAACCCCAAAAATGTTCCCGTTTCCAAGTCCCCACTCTCTTTCCATTCTGATGCACGCTCCTCTTGGAACACTAGATCCAACCACACTAAGACTATAAGAAAGAGAGGAACTGAAAACTGGGAAGAATTCACCTGTGACTAAGGATTGCTTAGGTAATAAATTATTAATAATTATTAATTATTACTAATAAATTATTCGAAACAAATATTTCTGAATTGATTATCAAAAATAAATATTTTTGAATAATTTTTCAAAATGGGAGAAGATATTTTAGCAACATTTTTGGTACAGGTTATAAACAATCCAACTCCAGGCTACATAACCCTTTCATGTCATATTTACTGCTACCAAATAACACATTCATGTAATTTCCCCCTTTCTACAAAAAAACATCCAAAGGATTCTAAAGTGCAAAAGTGTTGAAAGAGAAAAGCCAGATACTTACCCTCTGTGCCCGTTCTGCGATGATAAAGTTGACATAACTGAGCGGCTCACTGGCAGAGTCCGGGCTGGTCAGCGCATACATGGAGAAACGGGGGAGTTGTCTTGTCAACTCAAACACATGAAACTGGGTGCTGTGGCCAACCAACGGAACACAAGAGAATTGTTTATGTAGAATTTATTTCAAAGGGCAAGGCCCAGAAAATAAATGTAACGTCACTACCAGGTCATCAAGCTGACATTTAAGGGTTTCAATAAAGAAACTCCCCCTGCCCAAAAAAGACTTGAGGGTTAAAGTCCCATATGTAATGGTGTTTGGGGTTTAGTGACATCGTGAGTCTGTGGCCAAAAAGTTCATTCCATAAGATGTTGCAGAAAACCCCGAACGAACTTTTTGGCCAACCCAATACACGCCTGCACCAAGGGTTTAAAACACTCTAAAAGGAGCGTGAAAAGGTTTTTATCTTCCAAAAATCTAGTGGTTTTCTTTCACTAGCTGAGGTTACATATGACTCTCATGTAAAGGTGCAACCTAACCTTGTAGTCTTAGTGGCCAAAACTAAATCATCCTTTAAATGTATTTTTGGAACTTTTGTGAATATGAGATCATCTGACTAAAACCAGAAATAACCATCTTAAACTTATACTCGTTATTTTTTTTGAAAGATTTCAAATTAGAGAAATAAGAGGTCACAGGAAACCTTGCCTGGGTGGGAAGAACCATTAAACGGCTTCTCCGGCCCCACAGAATCCATGACATAATGGGAAATCTACACATTTTGCTCTCTAACTGCTCTCTGGAAATGAACTGTGACTTGCAAAGGGTCACCTGCTCCTGTAGCCCACGAAGGTTTTCAAGTGCAGATCCACAGGGACATCTTTGGGAGGTGTAATTGGGATGCGGATGGAGCTGGAAAGGTTGTGAATGCTGGGATGCACCACGTGGCTTTCACCTAGAAAAATTCCCTCTGCAAAAATCAATACTGCTCGGATGATGGTGTCTGCAGGGAAGAGAGAAGACAGCAGTCCAAGAACCACTCCAAGATGGCACAGGTGCCAACACACCAGCTCCAAGTAACGACTTACCATTAGAAGTGGAAATGCACAACTCTGCATGGGCAGCCTGCGCCTCGCTCCCCAGATTGACGGAGAGGGCAGTGTGGAGCTTGGTGTTGGCCGGGATGATGCCCCGATGCCCATCAGCCTCATTCAGTGGACTGCTCAGTTCGGCCTGCAAAACGCCCCACCCACTTCCAGCTCAGTCACCGGAACAGTGAACTCATGTTAATTTTAAATAACATGGCTATTTAGCTTCAGAAGACAGATCCCCCATCATCTTATTCACCTGATTCTTTAGACTTCAGAGGACTCACCTCATTAGTGCTCTCACTCTAACCTGGCTTTTTCCCCGAAGGAAAATACTCTCATCCCTTCCTGTGGTTAGGGTCCAGTGTCCCCCAGCATGTCTTTTACATTTGTCTGCATTTCTTTTAGTAACTAAAGAAATTCACTTAGTATAGCAAATTCAAATACAGTTATGCATCATGGGACAAATTAAAATCCTACTCCCCAGCTCATCCTCCAACCAGTTTGGTACATACATGTACATATACACACATGCACACGCGTGCGTGCACACACACGCACGCACACACAGAGCTTCTGCAGTTGTCAATTTTTATGTTATTTGTTGTTGAAAAAGATAAGTTACTCTATACATATTGTTCTCGCTTCCTTTCATTCAGTAATACCACAGATACCCTGCCATATCAGTCCCCATATATATACTTCATTCTTTTGGGCTGCTTAATATTCCCCAGCCCACAGTCCCTACTACTGATCAAAAGTTAAGTTGCTTCCAACTGTTCCCTGCTACAAATAGTGCTGCAGTAAATGTCTCTGAACACTCATGCAAATATTTCCATAGTTTAGCTGCCCAGCAGTGGAATTTCTAGGTTAAAGAATACACACCCTCTTCATTCTGACACTAGCAAAAAGGCAAACCATCTGGGCTTCCACCAGCGGGGAGGGGGAGCCCACACCGTGGCAGACGCTGAAACTCTTCTTTCACAGCTGCCAATCCTCCTGGTCATTCTCAACTTCTCAGACTCCCATGGGCCCTCCACATTAGGACCTACCTTGGCATTGTCCTCATAGTTACGGAGCTCCAGCAACAGGTTCTGCTTTTTCTGACTCAGCTCTCGGATCAGGTCCTGCTCTACGCTGGTGTCCATGAGGTTCCCTCTCATCTCAGCTGTGTCTGGCAGGTAGCCCCGGACTGACAAGAGGAAACAACACTCACCAGACTGAGGGATAAGACCAGGTACAGCCAGGTCTACTTTTAAGTCATCAATTACCTGTTCTTAAAAGCTAAGTTTTCATTTCCCCAACTTAGGTGAACTTATTAGGATGAAAGGATATCAACACAAACACTTTATAGTGGAATTTCCCGGTATTCGGACCCAAATCAAAATCTGACTTTTCAAGGATTTTTCCTGTCCCGATTTACTTTCCCCATCCACCGAGCAGCAGATTAACTGTATGTGGCCATCCATCCGGTAATCTCCCTCCACCACACCAGCAACTGCAGAAGAAAAGTTGTCCTTAAAGATGACCTCCCCAGTTCGGTCACTTCGAGCATCGACCTAAAAATAAAACAAGAACTTGAAAAATAGCTTATGCTACAGTTTTTTAAAAATAACACAAAATTTTAAAGTTGAATCAGCTTTAAAGTCAGCTATGGTCTAGAAGTTTTCAAGAGTATTCCATGGGGCCCTGTGGCTTCTCAGGATGTACCTACGATCATCAGGGCCAAGGGGCCACAATCAGCTCTGTTTTCTTTTTCTTATTAAGTAAAAGCTGTTTTACATACTGGCCTGCACATAGTACTTCCCTTGAAGAAGTGGGTTGCCTGAGAGGCAGTACATTTCGAATATACAGGACAGTGCAAAAGTCCAAACTGCGTGGGTCTGAATTCCAGCTTTGCCACTGGGGGCTTTTTTTGCCTGTGGGATCTTGGACAAGTCTCTTAACCATTCCGTCCTTGGCCTCCTCATCTGGAGGTCAATAACTGATTGATCTGGAGATCAATAATAAGAACATGAGGAAAATAACTGTATCCACACCTCAGAGGTGTAATGACGCCTAAAGGAATTAACACGTGGTAAGCACTCAGAACAGGGCCTGGCACATAGAGGCATACAAGACATGTTAGCTCTATATACAAATTTTATCTTTACTATATGTAAATGTATACAATATAGTTATAGCTAAAGTTTGAAAAATGTCAACCTAGCCCAATCTTCCACCATATAACCTTTTGTAATAGCCCTGTTTAAGAGTCCCTCTTCCGGGACTTCTCTGGTGGTCTGGTGGTCTCAATGCAGGGGGCCCGGGTTCGATCCCTGGTCAGGGAACTAAGATCCCACATGCCGCAACTAAGAGCCCGCATGCTGCAACTAAGATCTGGTGCAGCCAAATAAATAAATAAATATTTTTTAAAAAAAGAGTCCCTCTCCCACATACACTACTGAGACACCTCAGAGAGCCCTACTATCCTCTGAGTCTCCTCTTCCCAAGGGAGGCCAATAACCAACCCATCAGAAACAAAAGCATCTCAGAACGACAATGAAGGATAACCACTTAAAATGATGACTTTGTTCTAAGCAAGAACATATGCATTATGTTAATAAAAGCCTAGCTACAGAAAATCTAATAGGGCAAGCATCTCAGCGACCACTATTTCTGTCTTTTCATAAACATCCTTCTGGGCAAAACTTTGCAATGAAAAACACTAATTTAGGTCATAGCTTACTACTAGTTCCTACCCCTTGTCTGAAGAATACCATGCTCTTAATAACAACATCAGTTAAGGCTGAAAATTATGGATGCTAAAGACTGTAAGGTAATGAATGGCCCGTATTAACCAAAGCTCTTCGCACAGTAACAGAACCCTCGAACTCAGACTGAACTGAACTTGCTTCTTTCTCACTACTCCATGGCCTTCAGCATTGCATTTCCACAATATTTAGCAAACAAGAGGGTTCATTTGCTAACTAAGAAACAGGACTACGAATTTATATTTCTGTGGATTTTCTATTCTTTTGCTTTATCCAACATGAAGGTTTTGCCTTGGAAGAGAAGATGAGCCTCCAACTCAACAAATGACGTACTAAAGAAAAAGTCAGTTGACTAGTCGCAGTTAATTTAGTAATTTTGTACCTATATTCACCTGTTGGATCTGTATATTTTCCTTTCAATGCTATTTCTGTTAAGTGCAGATATCAACTTTTCTACTTATATAATGAACTGTATAGTTTTCTTATCTTTTTTATGCCCTACAACAGATTATATAATAGAAATTTCTTAAAATTTTGAAAGCATTTAACGAGAAAAACATCTAGGTCCAGAGTCAGATCTGAAGGTTACTTTTGATAACTTCTCAAGTCAAGTAGTTTCTAATTCTCGAATCAACCATAATAATTTATATTCCTCCAGAACAGGGTCCCCTTTATGGATTTTCAAGTTTCTTAATAAGCAACTACATGGTCTTCTTTTATCATTTTTAACATCCACTACCAAAGACAAAACCAAGTGGAGAAGTAGCAACCAACGTAACAGTTTTTTAGAATCTGTTTTTCACACAACACCAAAGGAAGGTTACAAGGCACTGGCCAAAAGTAAAGAAAAATCAAAGAAGAAAAGATAGAATTAGCTGATCTCCTCCAGGCAATCGGCACTGACAGATGAAAGAGCTAGGGCAAATGGTATCCATGGAGATCTGACAGCTACTGAGCAGTTGCTAACAAGATAATCCTGACTTGCCAAAAGACTGTAGAAAATTCTGATTTGAAATTTAAAAAGGAGAGAAGCAAAAAAATTCTATTTTGAAGTTCTAGCTCAGAAAACAATATGCTAACATAATTCTTCCCATTAATTCTGTTTTTAGTCAGACTTGAAGATTTACTAGAAAAGAGCTATACACAGTTCACTATTAGCTTATTAAAAATCCTTTTTTTTTTTTTAACGTGCTTATGCTTAGGATCAACCTGACTAAATTGATTCTCATTCCTTCAAGGAAGAGATTTAGAAAGAACCTTCCTAGAGATTTTCCCCCAAATAGCGCTTATGAGATGGAAAGGACACTCACTCTGCAGTGTTGATAACTAGAGCAAGAATAAAAATACATGGGAAGATTATAAAGTTACATTTGAAAGCACAGCCAAGGAACTCAAGTTTATATTCTCGTGTTACTGCTGAGTCATACAGCCAATGTACCTCAGACAATTATTACTTTAAATCACACTTGAACTCTGTTTAAACTTACCTTCCCATTGGACCAACCGGTTATCAGTTCACACACTCCATCAGAATTAAGGTCAAAAGCATGAATGCTCATGGCATGGTTTTTGGACTGAAAAGCAATTTCAACAATTAGTACATAAGTCTCTCAATAAGTATAAAATCCCTGAACCTCAGAGGCTTAATCATACTAACTTTAATTCTCCAGTATCGGGCTGTTTTGTCATAAACTCCAACTGTGCCATTGGAAAGGGCATAACCAAATCGACTGCCATACATGGGACAAAGAGAGGTGATTATCTGCAAAAAATAATGATAAACACACAGTTCATTAAGGCTCAATTTGGTGCGAAGTGTGGCTTTATAAAACTGCATGCCTTGGGGGCTTCCCTGGTGGCGCAGTGGTTGAGAGTCCGCCTGCCGATGCTGGGGACACGGGTTTGTGCCCCGGTCCGGGAAGATCCCACATGCCGCGGAGCGGCTGGGCCCGTGAGCCATGGCCGCTGAGCCTGTGTGTCCCGAGCCTGTGCTCCGCAACGGGAGAGGCCACAACAGTGAGAGGCCCCGCATACCGAAAACAAAAACAAAAACAAAAACTGCATGCCTTGCTATAAGTATGTTAAAATTAGATTTAAATGCACTTCCAAACCATTAGAGGAGAATGCATTCCCCTTCTCTATGAGCCGTGTCATCTATTTCAGAGTTGGATAATCAGAATTAAATAAACTCACAAAATTTACTGTTTTAGACTGAGCATATGTAGCAAGTTTCAACAAATTAGTATTTTTTAAATAATAAAATTAAGGAATTAAGGAGGGAATAAGCCACGTACACAAGATCTGGAATATGTACAATAGATGTTATACACACTAACGCAAAATGTTTTAATTATTCCAGTTTCCTTAAGTTATGATACCCTACAGTCTAAATTTTAAAAGGACTTGTAAAATCCACAATTAAACATCTTTTAAGTGTATACTTTTCTATGACATAATTTATTGTTTGCTAGAGATGAAAGACATTTTTTAGAAGAAAACATAATCCTTTGAAAAGCAAAAACCCAGCACGTGGATTTCGGTATGTATCTAACAATATATATAATGTATATATTATACTGAAATATTTATAGAATTATTAGAGGATTTAACATACTTGAGGATAAAATTTTAGATACTGAAAAAAATTATCCTTAAAAGTTAAAACCAAAGTTTAATGATATCTATGATCCTGCAGATCTACTTCCTAATTCTGACACTAATACAAGAGATATAAAGAAATAAATTGTGTAAAGCAGAGAATAGTTATGTAATTTCTTCTACACCTACAGCTTTTCTATAAAACCACCCACTTCACTTAACTGAATACAAAGTGCTGGGTAGGACTCCAGAATTACTTAGCTCAAGGCATTCTTTTGGCAGTGCTGTTCAACTGCCAAATAAATTATAATTTTGCTGATGTGTGAAAAGACATTTGAACTAGGAGCAAAATCAAACCAAGAGGACAGGAAAACAGCCCTGAAATGCACAATCTTATGAAGTCCACATTTTCGTAAATTTAGCCCCAGTTTCCCTCGGTCCCTTAGTCCTTCATTAGCTCACTAGTTTCTTCTTTTGCGGACTAGAGGATCAAGAGGCACCTCAAATCCCTTGCTCTATTTCATGTTCTTCTGTCCTTTTCCAGGATTTAGGTAAGAGGTGTTTCAAAGAATGCACTCCCCTCACATCTAGTATTGACAATAAACAGAAATCCAACAACACCTCAATGATTCCCTAAAAGAGAAAAGATTTACTACAAAAATTTTTTTAAACAAAAAAATTTTTTTAAATTTATTCATTTATTTTTGCCTGCGTTGGGTACTCGTTGCTGCTCGCAGGTTTCTCTAGTTGCGGCGAGCGGGGGCTACTCTTCGTTGCGGTGCACGGGCTTCTCGTTGCGGCGGCTTCTCTTGTTGCGGAGCACAGACTCTAGGCACGTGGGCTCAGTAGTTGTGGCTTGTGGCTCTAGAGCACAGGCTCAGTAGTTGTAGCGCACGGGCTTAGTTGCTCCGCGGCATGTAGGATCTTCCCGGACCAGGGCTCGAACCCGTGTCCCCTGCGTTGGCAGGCGGATTCTTATCCACTGTGCCACCAGGGAAGTCCCAATTTACTACAAATTTGAATGAAAGGGAAATGGTAATGCAGGACACAGCACCTACAGGCCAGTGATTCTCAAGTTGTTTTTTTAACAGGGTGGTGGCAACCCCCTTCAAGAATCTAATGAAAGCTAAGGATCTTCTCTCTAGAAAAGCACACATTAAACACATACACATAAACAAAACCGCCCCCATATGGACACACCTCTTCAGACTGTTGTTTTTAGCACTCACTTCTCCCCTTCATTTTCCTCCATCCAAAGCTATTAGTTTACAACCATAATAACTAAGACTGCACAAAAAGTATAGTAAGTCGAAGTAAAAATCTATAATAAAGGTAAACCAGTTAAAACTGATTGATAACACTTTTATATATCAATATGCAGGTTTTGCTTTGTGGTCTCCCTTCTGTAGTCAGGGAAATAGAAGCCTGACGTCCCTAGACAGCTTTGTAAGTGGCGAGAAGCGAGGATGAGTAGCCAGGGTGAGTTCTGAGGCTGGTGCCCTCAAGCTTTTCTGACACAGATTCCCAAGCACCACCTGATTCAATTTTGCACAATCCCATCATTTTGATCTCCAACACTTCCTTCTTTTTTTTTTTTTTTCTGTCCATTTACAATGGTCACAGCCATGGCTCCTTTATCCCTTTCTCCTTCCTTAATTCAGAATATCCTAATTCTTTTTTCTGTTTCCATCTTGCCCAATCCTGGAAAACCAGCAGCAAATAAATATCCTAAGAATACCAAAACTACAAAGGATGAGAGTAATCTTCACTGTTTAAAAAAAAAAAAAACTCTAAGAAACATCTCAGGTTCAATTACATGAGTAATTCTAGTCACAAAGAAACTAGTCAAGTTCTCTAACATCTGATTTCTAAGTTTACCTGTAGAAATGTGCCTAAGAAGTACTTAATTTGAATTAAGAGAAAAAGTATAAAAATCTCATTTACACACTTTATTCAATATTCAACCCCATTTAAGACACATGAGGAGGAGGAGGCACAAAGCTTCAAATCCTGACCATATGCCACTTAACAGCCATGAGCTTGTGAGAGAAACTTAACAGGGAAACTTAACATGTTACCTCATCTGTAAAATGAGAACTAATAATACCTTCATAACAGGGTGGTTGTAGGATGAGTAAGTTCAGTGCCTGGCATATTTCAGGTGCACAATAAATGGTTGCTATTATTATCAGTAGTATGTATTAGCTCATTAAAAGAAATACCTTTATGTGCTCAATAATTTTTCTCTATTTAATCAGTCTTTTCAAGATATATCTTGATAAATGATATTTAAAATGCTTCTTTCTCTGTAATGCACAACTCTGTTTAATCCCCAGAGTTTTTACCCTAAAACTGTCTGGGTTGTGAGAAGATGTGCCAGCACTCTCCTTTAATGTTACATTTGACTATGCTAATCTGTCAACGTTATAATAATTCTGATACCTTCTTACACTTCTTACCTCTGTTTCTGTCATTTCTGCCACAATCTCATCTTCTTTAAAAACTCGGATATCAAAATCCTCAGATCCAACAAGAAGCTGAAAGGAAAAAAATCATACATATTTAGTTCAGCGAGTGAACACAGCAAAATTTCCAAAAATAAAACAAAAAAATCGCATGATACTTCGTATGTTCCTACAGCCACCCAGGAGTTCCAACTTCCCAGCAGTGTGATGCTCAGAAAGGTTCCTTCCACTGAGAAGGTTAAGATTCAGTCAGTGAAGAAAAAGTGGTTACTATTGATCCTGCCATGTGGGCTGCACCTCCTACCCAGAACAAGTTCTTTCACCAGGCACCTGAAAATGTTCTTCGTTTGGTGTCTGTCTGCCTGCAGGTGGAAGCCTTGTTTAAAAGCCAGAGCCCAGTATCCGTGGACAAGTGGAGGGTAAGTCAATGCCCAACACAGTACTTCACGGGCTGCTCAAGAAGTTAATTTCTAGAGAAACCATTAGAATAGTTTAAAAAGGCTAAGAGCCAATCTCTAAAACTTTCAGATTCCTGAAAAAGTTGGCTAAAACTGAGAACTAGGTACAATTTAAAAGCACTGGAATCAAGTTATAAGACTGTGAATGTGACTGCGATCCCATCAAATGTTCTGCCTTCTCTCCCTGTCAGGTGTCTTTGAAACATCATGGTCTTGATCTCTGTATTAGACAAACACAAGTAAATTATTGTTGAAAAGAGAGAAGAAAGACGAATGAGGCCAGTTAGCTCATCATTTAGGCAACAGAGCACCAAAATCACCTGTGAGAAGCTAACAGCTCTCTCAACACTAATGTCACCGTCATGGGAAAATGTCTGTACTCAGCTGAGAAGTATACACAAGTGAAGTATCTCCTCCCGCACATACCTCTTTCTTCCCATCACCATCAAAGTCACACAAGGCCAAGGAATGAACATTATCTCCAGTAACCTGAAAATAGAACCAAAATCATTACTGTACCATCTTTTTTCACTTAATCCAAACACAGGAGCTACATGAAAGAGAGGATGATACAAACCACTAATTTAAAATTCTAATTACTCATGTCCTTTTTTTTTTTTTTTTTTGCGGTACGCGGCCTCTCACTGTTGTGGCCTCTCCCGTTGCGGAGAACAGGCTACGGACGCGCAGGCTCAGCGGCCATGGCTCACGGGCCAGCCGCTCCGCGGCATGTGGGATCTTCCCGGACCGGGGCACGAACCCGTGTCCCCTGCATCAGCAGGCAGACTCTCAACCACTGCGCCACCAGGGAAGCCCTCATATCCTTTTTTAAAATGTACAGAATTATAAACATTGTTCTATTTTGTTTCTATTATTCATTACAGTTAGTGGTAAAAAACAAACAAGACATAAAGAATATTAAAAGTAAAAACGTTTAAGAGTACTAAAGAGAGTATTTCATTCTTCATACCGTCCAAAAGAGATCATTTCCTTCATGATCGAAACCCTGCAGAGCACAATTTCCACCAATAATTGCAAGAGGAGAGGAAATGTCTCCCAATGTCCCCAGCACAACTGCATTGGCCCCATCTGCTACCTAAGAAGGGAAAAAAGACAGAAACTCTCAAACACAATGCTGCACGGGCCCACTGGAGATAACATATATCCCTCTTTTTATTTAGATACTCAGAGTCGTCTGTCATCATTTCTGAGAAGCCACATGGTCTCCTGAGAGGCAGGCCAGGGCTGTCCACTGAGGACCGCGTCTGTGGCTTATGCGTGCTCATGCAAGGATGAGCACAGACCCAGGATAAACTCAGGCCCTTGGTCTCTCACACTAACCTGCTACGATAACCTACTACAAAATCCCAGGCTCTCTTGGACCACCAGGTTCTAAAGGCCAAATTCCCCAGAGAATCAAGACTTATGCCTTTAAACACCCAAACTTTTGTAACCTATTTTAACTATTTGAGATGGAAATCTTTTTAATACTTATTAATCAGTTCTCTTACTACTGCTCTTTTTAATTGTAAAGTAAATTGTAAAGTACTAAAAACTACAAACACCTATAGACCCACCATCCAGAAATAATAAGTGTCTTGACTTCTTGAATAAAGTACATAAGCACAATTTAATTTATTTTTGGAAGATTCGAGGACATCTTTGTAAACACTGTTTATTGTATAGGAAAATAGTCCTTACTTACATAATCTTTAAGTAGGAAAACTATAGAAAATAGATTGGCTATAAAAGAAAGAAAAGAATTCATAGCCCAAAACTACTAACTGGTCAATCAATCAATCAAGTTAAAAGGTAAAAAAAATAAACTGGGAAAAATAACTGCAATACATAGGACAAAGAGTTAATATGAGTTAATACAAAGTAAATAAGAAATGGGTAAACACACCCCAAGCAAAACTAAATAAATAAAATAAACAGGAAATTCACAAGAGAAGAAATACAAATAGCCAACAAGTATGAAAAAATGTTCATTCTACAATACATCATTTTCCACTTTTCAGATTAGCAAAGATGAGACCTATTGTTCGTTAGGGTGTGATAAAACAAGCACTCTCATATTCTGAGGGGGAGGTGGGAAAACAGGAGTCTTTCTAGAGAGCAGTTTAGCAATATCTAACAAAAATTTCACTTAGAAAAGGTTTTTAACTCAGCAATTGTAAAGCTGAATTCTTGTGATCATTAATTTTATGTGTCAACTTGGCCAGGCCATGGTACCCAGATATTTGGTCAAACATTACTCTAGACGTTTCTGTGAAAGTATTTTTCAGATGAGATTAACATTTAAATCTGTAGACTCTGAGTAAAGCAGATTACCCTGTAGAATGTGGGTGAGCCTCATCCAATCAGTTGAAGGCCTAAATAGAAAAAAGATTGACCTGCCTTGAGGAAGGAAGGATCCTGCCACCAGACTGCCTTTGGACTTGAGCTTCAGCATCAGTTCTTTCCTCTGTCTCTATCCTGCTGGCATACCCTGCAAATTTTGGACTTGCCAGCCTCCACAAGTGCATGAGCCAATTCCTTAAAATAAATCCATCTCCACTCCCTCTCTCTCTATATATACACATCCTATTGGTTCTGTTTCTCTGAAGAATCCTAATACAGTCCTAAACTCAATTTCAGTCTTATACAAAAATACAACAGTATCTTTGTCACACTGAAATAGGCAAAGATTTCTTAGGACAGAAAGAGCACTAACCATTAAAGAAAAAATTGATCAGCAAGACTTCATCAAAATTGAAAACGTTTGCTCATCAGAAGATACCTACCTATTGGAATGAGCCACGTATTGAGAGAAAATATTTATTTTACATGAATCTGACAGAGAACTTGTACCCAGTATATCCAAAGACCATCTACGAATCAATAATACACCCAAACTACCAATAAAAAATAGGCAAAAGACAGACTCACAAAAGAAGACATACCAATAAAAAAAAAGCACAAGAAAAAGTGTTCTACATCACTGGTCACAAGGAAAATGCAAAATGAAACCACAGTAAGATACCGCTTCACACCTACTAAAATGACTCAAATTACAAAGACTGGCAACACCAAATGCCGACAAGAAATGTGGAGCTAATGGAACTCTCACACATTGCTGATGGAAGTGTAAAACGGTACAACTACTCCTAGGTATTTACCCAAGATGAACTAAAACATATGTCCACAAAAAGACTAGGACAAAAATGTTTACAGCAATTTTATCCATAATTGCCCCAAACTGGAAACAACCCGGATGTCCATGCCACATGTCCATCAACAGAAGAATAAACAAATTGTGGCATATTCACACAATGGAATTACTACTCGGCAACAAAAAAGAACTACTGGTAGGGACTTCCCTGGTTGTCCAGTGGGTAAGATGCCATGCTCCCAACGCAGTGGGCCCGGGTTCGATCCCTGCTTGGGGAACTATAGCACACACGCATGTAGCAACTAAGAGTCAGCATGCCGCAACTAAGAGCCCACATGCTGCAACTAAGAGCCCGCATGCTACAACTAAGACCCGGCGCAGCCACAATAAATATTAAAAAAAAAAAAAAGAACTACCGCTAAATGCAACAACAAGTATGATTCTCACAGACGTTAAGTGAAAGAAGCCAGACACCAAAGAGTACATTCTGTATGATTCCATTTGTATGAAGTTCAAGAACAGGGAAAACTAGTCTAAGGTGACAGAAATCAAAACAGTGAATATCTATAGGGAATAGGAATTGACTGGAATGGGGCACAGCAAAATTTTCTGAAGTGATGAAAATGTTCTACTGGGTTGGCCAAAAAGTTGTTCGTTCGGTTTTTCCATAAGATGCTTCCATAACACCCCCGATATATTTTTATTGGGGGGTGTTGATTACAGGGATCAAAACTCATTGAACTGAACACTTAAGGTTTGTGTATCTCACTGTATGTACATTTTACCTCAATTAAAAAATACCAAAGGAAAAAAACTTCATTTCTAAGAACTTACCCTTAGGAAATAATCGGAGAAGTTGGCAAAGATATATGCTTATGAAATTATCAATTGTAATAGAGAAACTACGGAAATAACATAAATATGAAACAATATGGAAAGGGTTAAACAAATTATGATATATTTTAACACAATGAAATACTATAGAGCCAATAAGAATAAAGCATAGATATATAGTAACTTCAATATAAAGTTCAATACAGTACACATATTTCTGAATAAAAAGGCCACATGTAATATCCAGGGAGTAGAAGCAACCCAAATGTCTATTAAATGATGAATGGATAAATAAAATGTTGTTTATACATACAATGGAAAATAACTCAGCCATAAAAAGAATGAAGTATGATACATGTAACAAAATGTCCAGAATAGGGCTTCCCTGGTGGCGCAGTGGTTAAGAATCCTCCTGCCAATGCAGGCGACACGGGTTTGAGCCCTGGTCCAGGAAGATCCCACATGCCGCGGAGCAACTAAACCCATGCGTCACAATTACTGAGCCTGCGCACCACAACTACTGAAGCCCACGTGCCTAGAGCCCGTGCTCCGCAACAAGAGAAGCCACTGCAATGAGAAGCCCATGCACTGCAATGAAGAGTATCCCCCCTTCCCCGCAACTAGAGAAAAGCCTGCGCGCAGCAACGAAGACCCAACACAGCCAAAAATAAATAAATAAAATAAATTTATAAAAGAAAATGTCCAGAATAGGCAAATCTATGGAGACAGAAAGTAGACTGGTGGTTGCTTAAGGATGAGAGGTTGGGGGAAAATGGGGAGTGACTACTAATGGGTATGGGTTTTTTTCTGGAATAATGAAAATGTTCTATAATTGATTGTGGTGTAGTTACACAACTCTCTGAATAAACCACTGAATTGTATACTTTAAATAGGTGAGTTGTATGGTATATGAATTATATCTTAATAAAGCTATTATAGAAAAAAAGTAAAAGGCTACATGTATATAGCATGATCCCATTTTGTAAAAAAAAAAAAAATCACTCACAAATACTTAGTAAAAAGTCGGGATAACTCAATTCAAGAGTTAAGTGCTATTTCCAAATGAAGAAACCATGTGTAATTATTTTTATTTTGCTTCTATATCTTTTCTATAATAAATTTGGATTATCTGAGTATTAAAGTTGCAGTAGCCTGTAGATGGCAGGCTACAGTAAGTGCTCCTCCTAGAAACTACTATACTAAACTTTAATGCAAAGCCACCAGGAGTCCTGTTTGCTGGCTCCCTGGCTGTTGGCAGAACTCTCAATGGCAAATCTTGACAGATGGTAGTAGCACAGATATACCTCCTGAGAGATAAACTGGAGTGTCAAAAAGTGGTTACCAACCATGACCAAATAAATGTCAAGTACACAAAGGCGATGTAAATGGCAAAATCCGCATGTTTTTTAACTACAACAACCACATAAAAATCCAAAATAAATGTCTGATCTCTTTTAATCATAAAAAAGAAAAAGTGGACACTAATGGGTAACGGAAGTTTTATGGTTATAAAGGGGTATACTTGCCTCTCTGTAGAACAAATCTGAATTATTGTAGACATCATAAGCCAGAAGATTAGTCTGTGTCCCCACTAAAAGAGCATCATAGCCAAGTTCAGGGTTCAGTACTCCTGCAGTCAGGCAGCTGACTGCCTGGTTAATGTTGAGAAGTGAAACATCAGACTCCAGGGGGCTCTGGAAGACCCTGGATGCACTGAAATGCTGGCTCCGGGTATGAGGGTTGTGAATAAAAACCTAAAACAAAAACAGTTAATTACATCCCCTTAAAATACCAAAAATGTAAAATTAACATACATCTTTTTAAAAAAGACTCAGGTTATTAACAGATATCAACATTAACAAGAAGTGACTTTAATCACCTACAAAACTTAAAACGCCCATACACAGTTCTGTGCATGGCTGGCTTTCAGTCACTGCAAACTGTGGAAACCCAGTGGTTCTTAGCCTTGTAAAGAACGAGGTAATAGCCAAGATCTAGTTGTTGCTTCCCAGGGCAGCTTATATACTACCCACCAGTAGAGTGTTAAAGCACTCTTACAAACCATCCTTTTCCTGGTCAACCTGTAGGAAGCTGCTACCAGCTACCATGTGATTGCTACACACGAAGATCAGAGAAAATAGAATAATAAACACTTCCTTTAGTATCTTCCATCCAAGCACCTAACTAGTTCACTTCCTAACCCTTAAAACTCGTAGGTAGTAGATTTTTCTTACAAACCTAAACTGAGTCACACAAAGCAAGCTTCTTGAAGGCTTTCATAGTCTATACTAGTAAGACAGAATTAAATAATGAGCTCAAAGTGAATGAATTTAGCAGTTTCAGCTGTCATAAACAATCATCTGAGTATCCCTACAAATCTTTAAATTTCCTTGGGCTTCTGTAAAAGGAGGTTTAGACTAACACATGCATTCTCAGATATGGCTCTCAAGACGCGTGGCTGGGTTTGGGGCGGGGGGGATCTTATACATGAGAATGGCTTGTAGCCTCCAAAGGGTCTCTATAAAAACTGATATACTGCACATCTGTGGTATTAAAATTTCATTAGGGAAATTTTAATTTTCTGAAAAAAGCTCCATGGGAGGCAATATGGAAAAAAAAGAAAAGGATGAGAAACCGCACTAGAGATGCCTTAAGCCCCTTCTAGTTCTAAAATTTGCTAATGTTAAATGAGCATTTCACCCCTTGGTATAAACCTGTAACCAGGCGAGGCCAGTCTGGTTGCTCCACTCAAAAGGCCAATACTCGAGAGACAAGCGTTGGTGGAAAAGGAAACTTTGCTTTACTCGAGAGGCCAGCAACCGGGGAAGATGGTGCACTAATGTCCTAAGACCACCTCCAAGTTGCCAGTTAGCAGACAAAGGTTTTAAAGGCAGTGTGAGGGAGGGATCCGCAGGGTGCATGAGCAGCTCGTGCACAATTCCTGGATTGGTTGGCAACAAGCTGAAGTTTCAAGCATCACCTATCTTCTGGCTTCAACCGGTCTGGGGTCTATGTGCTTGTGATCAGAAGTTTTCATCTGGTAGGAGTCTGCTCCCTGTAAAAACAGCTTAGGAATGTGTGTCAGACTTTTATAGCTTTCGGGGAACTGGGAGCTGGGAGCTCCCCGTGACTCTTTATGGCTGGTTTAGAGTCTAAATTGTTGCCAGTTTCCCAGCTCAACAGCTTGGTTCTCCATCTTCCCATTCCTAATAATTAACTCTTGAGCCAGCCTTCTGAGACTCAGGGCAGGCCTGGGAGACTAAAGCTTTTCTACAAACAAGAGGCAGGTGGAGGACATGGAGGGGAGGGGTCTGTCCCAGGAAGGCCCCATAGGGTCCAGCTGGGTTACAATGCCTGCTTTTCTTTGATAATCCTCAATCCTGAGGAGGAACAGGTGTGGAACAAGAAAGGCAACGAAGTTTGGGATAGAGAAGTTAATTAGAAACTCAGCAGAGGAACTCAGTTTTAGGAGACTCGGTTTTAAATCCAAGCAGGATTCATTTTAAATTATTATCTAAACAAGGTAACCTATTTGACAAAAAATAATTTTTAAAAGATTGGTTAGAAACATAGAGATAGTGTGTGTAGCTACTGAATACTGTGTTCATGTTCTCATTTGTGTAATACTTTACAACATGCTTTTATCAACATTACTGCATTTGGTCCTCACAACAACATTTGGTCCTCCTGATATACAGAGGAGGTCAGAAGGGTTAAGGCCCTTTCCCAAGGTCTCACCACTGATAAGTGACAGGGCTAAGATGCAAGCCTGGTGTCTGGCTCCAGTAATCTCTAGCCACATCTTCCTTCCTTTTATAACAGTTCTGAACAAAAGAATTCTTACAGAGTCTTCTAGTAATTAGACAGGCTGAGAAAGAACTGGAGGAAAAATAACCTGTGGACTTCATGTTCACTGTTATTGGGATGCAAAGAGTTTGGAGGTTGCTGTCATGAGCAAGAGCCCCAGGAGTCTGGTTTCTCCCTAGTTCCCCTCCTGCTGTTTGTTCTCTGCATACAGCAATCAGCGCCCTGGAGACTCACCTGTCCCTCAGGCTCAGTCACACAACAAACAGATCACTCCCAGTGCCTTCAGCCAAAGGACTGGCTGAAGTTCACATATCTGTTCTGGCTGAGGGGGTGTTGCCGACAATATAAATTCCAACTAGGCCCTCCAATTCCACGGTGACAGGAAACCTGTCCCCCGATGAACTAATGTTCATCCTGCAAGAAACCCCTTTTTAAAACATCCTTGCTCAGGTTCAGAGACCAGATCCCAGTAAGTCAGCCCCCCATTCACAGCAGAGTCCCACTGAAAATGACAAAATCCTGTTTTTAGAGACACGGACCCCGACAGTCAAGGAGGGCTTTAGCCTTACCTGCAATGTTTGTTTTTAAAGGATAATATATTTGTGTATTATTTCGATCATAAAATAATACCAATTTTTTCTTTAAGTCTAAAGATAAAAGATCAGGTCAGAACTTCAGATTTGTTTTTGAAGTTCTGAATGTAAAGTGTCCAATTACACAGGACACAGGAACTTCTCTCTCTCTCCCTTTTTTTCCCCCCATCTTCAGAAAGAGACTTAGAGTCAAGCATCCCTGCCTCCCACTCCAGGTCACATTCTAATGAAAGTGCTTCCATAGAAACCTCTGCCTGATCTTCCCGCTTCCACTCCTATACTCCCCCCACTGCAGCTCTGTTGCAGCACCAGCCAGTAATCCTTTATCTAAAACATAAACCGAATCCCATCACGCACTTTATTAAAACCAAGGTCTTTACGGTGGCCTACAAGGCCCTATATGATCCAGCCGCTGGCTACCCCACTGCTTCCCTCAATCCATTCCAGCCCCAGCAACTTTCTTGTGTTTCTGGAACACACCAAGTATATCTCTACCTCAGAGCCTTTGTACTTGCTGGTACACTTACTCCCCCTATCTGCAGGGCTGGTTTCCTCATTTGCTTCAAACCTCTGATCCACAGTTATCAGAGGCCTATCTGATCACCCTGTCTAAAATAGCAATCTCCCATCACCCCCAACCCCTTACTCTGTTTTTCTCCCATGGAGACAGTGTGTGTGTTTCTGTTAACTATCTGGCTCCCCCTCTCAAAGTAACCTCCAAGGGGATGAGACTTGTCTGTCACCTTCACCCTTGTAACTGCAGAGCTAAGAACAGTGCCCAGCACATAGCAAGCCCTCAATAAATCAGGGGCTGAGCTAACATCAATGGGATCTTTTCAACCCACTTATGTAGCTGCTGTGCACCTACAGCAGAACCAATATGAATTTTTGGTATTTGTCAGTGCCTACTAACATCATTACGTACGAGGCTCTGTGCTAAATGCTTTCCTCCATCACACAACTTAATGAAAATGAATCATTACTTTTTACTTATGGATCCCAAGGCATGGCATATGAGAAAACATACAACATAGGTGGCAGTGTCTCGAAAACTGTAAATCATTATATAAATGTTAGCTTATTAAATCCACACTGGGTCAGAGAACATGCACTCTAATCTCATTTCTACCACTTTCCAGTTGAACAGCCTCAAACATTGCTTTGAACCTCTCTGAACCATTATTTCTAATCAGTAAAGTGGGAGTAATAAGAAGAAAATAACAGCTAACAGTGACCACTGCCTATAAGCGCATGACATGTATCAGTAGTAACTTACTTAATCCTCTTAGCAACCCTATGCGGTAGATACTAAGTACCTTGCTCAAGGTCATGAACTTAGTAGGTACGGGAGCCACAATCTACGACACCTGTGCTATATGGCAGCGGTTGGCAATTTAGCAAGGATACTGAGATGATTAACGTAATAAGGCTTTGCACCTGTTAGAAGTTACTACGCTTGGCGTCATAGTATTCCACGGTTTGGGGGCATGCCTCCGTCAACAGTTTCTTGATTTGCCTTGTCTGCTGTCCTTCTGGACTATAAGCTTTACTGAAAGTCAGGACTCCAACTTTATCTCTGAATCCCCAAGATCTAGCACGAAGGAGGTGTCCAGTAAGTCTGGTGAATGCTGAATGACTATATCTTTTTCGTCTCTGTGAGTCCCACACCTTGCCCAGCACCCGGCACATAGTAAGCCCCTAAAAGGTACTTAGTAAATAAATTATAGGAAGAGACGTGACTGTACGTGGATAAAGATCGAAAGTGCAATTTGAATCACTTAAGGGTCTTTGTGATTCCCTCCCCTCCCCCCCCCCCCCCCCCCGTAAAGTTGTTGGCTCTGAGAGGCAGCCTGAGATAGTAGGAGTTCCAGAGCAAAGGGCAGAGGCCCTGGGCTCTAATCTGGGGTCTGCCATTACTGCTAACCCTGACTAAGCCATTCCCCCTCTGGGGTCTTCTCTTCCGTAAGCTCCCTGTCTGTAGAGAGTCACCAACATTGTCCGAGTCTAAGTGCCTGAAGACAAGTTAACTGCTCAGAAAAGCCGTTCTGCGTGATTATTCATGTGTGCGCAGGATGGAGAGCTACGGAGGTTGCCGGGCAACCCTGGCTGGGGGAGGAGCCTGAGAATGAGGAGCTGGACTGCAGGGACCTAGCGGGCAGAGGTCGTGGGGACTCCAGGGGCCCGGACCCCGTGCGGGTGGGAACTTGGGGGAGCGGTTACCTTGCCTGCTTGGGTAGCGGCCGCCAGGCACGGGTGAGTCCCGTCGTAGCGCCCTACGGCCACCATGCGGGGGCTGATTTTGTGGCGCAGTTTCAGGGTGAACACAGGCAGCAGCATGATGGCGACAGCTCAGGAGAAGAGGGCTAGTGGTCCGATACCGGTGCAGCGAAGCCGGCCTCACCCGCGGCGGTGAAGAAAGCGTGGACCAGGCCGGGCGGGAAACTGAGCGAGACTGAGCTGGACCCCCGGCCACCGGCTTTTTCTGCGGTTGCGCAGGCCCGCCCACCTAGTTCTGCGGCTGCGCGGTCGGGCCTCAGGCTCGGCTGAGGCTGAAAATGGGTCTCGGTGGTGGAGTCGTGTCTTTCGCAGCTGTAACTTATCCGCGTTGGATTCGACTCAACTAACAGGTCTGCAGTGGCGGTATCTGAGCCAGCGCACCCCTGGGGCTTCTTCTAGCACTACAACCAAGCTGCTGCACCGTTGCAGACTACGCGCACGTCAACCACACTCCAAAGGGTCATTAATTAAAGAAACATGCCTTGAATGACTACTCTTCCCCTTAGTTTAGCTGTTATGTTGATGCCCACAGTAGTTACTAAATATATAGACTCTTTAAAAAAAATGTTTTAAACTCTCACCTTTAAATGGTCCATGCTCCTTTGTAAGATGCTCTATAAATTTTAAATGCGAACACGAAAAATTGAAAAGTCATTGAAAACTTCTCGACATTCATTCAGATAATTTACGAGGGTTCACTATGTGTCAGGCACTGTTCTAGACAACAGAGGTATGGTAGTTAACATGAGACAAACCTCTGCCCTCCTGGAGCTGACCTCCATTTCGGGGGAGACAAACACTAACTGAGAAATACATGTGGGAGGTCTTTTGGTAGCAAGTGGTAAGGAGGGAAGAGGGATAGAAGTTTGGAGGTAGTGCAGTTTTAAATAAGGTGGTGGGTAAGAGACCTCACTGAGAAAGTCACGTCCAGGCAAGAACTTGAAAGAAGTAAGGGAGTCAGTTTTGAGGAAGAGGGTTCCAGCAGAGGAAATTCAGGTGCAAAGGTACCGAGGGCTCGCTCTGGCTGCCTTCTGGAAATAAACGGTTAGGGATGAGGGACGAGATGAATGGGAAGCAACAGAGGAGACTGAGAAGGAAGCCAAGTGAAGACAGTGTTGCCAGGAGTGTCAGATGCTGTAGGTGGGTTTTGAAAGATGGGTTCTAGAATATTCTTGATATTTGCATTTTGTAATTACAGCCGTACAAATGAGCATCTTTTTTCAAGCGTACTGGGGGTGGTCTGTGACTAGTTGTATTCTCTTCTGGAGATAATGTCAAAAGACTAAATTTGGGCTTCCCTGGTGGCGCAGTGGTTAAGAATCCACCTGCCAATGCAGGAGACACAGGTTCGAGCCCTGATCCGGGAAGATCCCACATGCCACAGAGCAACTAAGCCCGTGCACCACAACTATTGAGCCTGTGCTCTAGAGCCTGCAAGCCACAACTACTGAAGCCCACTTGCCACAACTACTGAAGCCCACGTGCCTGGAGCCTGTGCTCCACAACAAGAGAGGCCACCGCACTGAGAGGCCCGCACACCACAGAGAGAAGTGGCCCCCACTCACTGCAACTGGAGAGAGCCCACACACAGCAATGAAGACCCAATGCAGCCAAAAATAAAATAAATTCAATAAATAAATTTATAAAAGACTAAATTTGAGGATGGAATGTAAGGCCTGAGCCAATAGCCCGATAAACCCCGTCTGATAGGCCCTGCCTCTGACTTCTCCCAGCTCCTTTCTGCCCCAGTGTCTCTGCTTCACTGCCTAGACCCCACAGTCCTGTAGCACTTACCCAACCAGCCCTGTAATGGAAATTGCCCTGGGTCTGTCCTCCTGCCTTTTACCATTAGAACTTCGTGAGGTACCCCTCCCCTCAGCCCCTAGACTCTGCCTCCAGGGAGGCATCAGCTCACTGAATCCACTCCATTTTGCTAATAGCTGATCACAAGGCTGACAGGCCACCCCTCCCAGGAACAGCTTATAAGGAATAAATCTCTAATAAAGGTCATCTCACAGTCTTCATTTTTCTGACAAACATGTATTGAGGGTCTCTGTATGCTAGTCAGTGTTCAAGTAGTTAGGGACACCATGGTATACAAGGAAGACATAATCTGTGCCCTCATGGAATTTACATCTAAGAGTGCATTCATTTGCTAATACACCACCATAACAAAATATCACAAACTGGGTAGCTTAAACACAGAAATTTATGCAATCACAGTTGTAGAGGCTGGAAGTCCAAGATCAAGATGCCGAAACAATTGATTTCTCCTGAAACCTCTCTCCTTGGCTTGCTGCCTCGTCCCATGGTTGTCCCTCTGTGCATGCACACTTCTCTGTGTGTCCAAATTTCCTCTTCTGGTAAGGACACCAGTCTGATTGGATCAGGGCCTGCCCTAAGGGCCTCATTTTAACATAATCACCTCTTCAAAGGTCCTAACTCCAGATAGGCGCGTTCTGAGTACTGGGTGTTAGGACTTCAACAAATGAATTTGGATGGAGGGGTACAAAATTCAGCCTGTATCAAGGGGACAGGGAGAAACAGACACTGAACAGGAAAGCAAATAAGATCACTTTCTCTGATAAGGCTGATGTGCTGAGGCTCAGAAAAGGCTTTTCAGAGGAAGTGACATTTGAACCAAGAGCTTTATGACAAGAAAGTGTCAGCCATTAGAAGATGTGAGGGAAGGGCATTCCAGACAGAGGGAACAGCAAGAGCAAAGGCCCAGGCTGGGCACGTTTGAAGATCAGGAAGAAGACAAGGTGGCAGGAGCCTAGCGAGTGAGAAAGAGAGGCCAGGAGGGGCCACAACACACAGGACTATGAGCCACACCAAGGAGCTTGGGTTTTAGTCTCTAGCAGGCAGACAAGTCCATGGCCTGCTGGCTATCTACGTAAGGCTGGTCTTGGCCTCCATCCACCTGGTGAAGCCTCGCTCACTCAGTGTACTGCCTTGGGGGCCTGCAACTTTGCTTTCGCTCTTCCCTACAGGACAGTACCAGCAGCAGTGGCAGCCATCACCGACATTTAATGAGCATTTTCTAGGTGCCATTCTGAGTACTTTATACGGATCATCTCTCTTAATCCTCCCTATGAGGCAGATACCACTGTTATCCCATTTGACAGATGACAAAACCTTCCCAGAGTTACCTCCTCCCTTCATAACTCTTCACTGGTTCCCCATTTGCGGCCAAAGTAAGTTGAAGCCCTTTGACAGATTACACAAAGATCTCCAAGTTCTGACCACTGCTGGCCGCTGCAGCCTCTGCATTTGCTGCCTCCTGCCTCAAGCCCAGTCCCTTCTCAGCTGCTTTCTTAGCCTCTCCGCCTTTGCTCACACTAGCCCTCTGCCTGGAATGTCCTCACCCTCACCTCATAGGTTGGACAGCACCACTCCAGGGAGTCGTGTCTGACGGTCTCTCTTACAGCAGCTACCACACTTGGGAGGTAGCCTCCTTTCCTCTCTGTGCTTTCATGGGTCACCCAGCAGTCTGTCATTCGCCTTATTGGGGGTATTTGAGTCTTTGCATCACAACCCTAATTAGGAACAGCAATGGATTCCCCAGAAGGGTAGAGAATCCCCATCCTCCCTGCCAAGCGCTGATCAGGGCAGGGACTTGGAGGCCTTCCAACCATGGCCAGGAGAGGCTGGCCTACAGTCTTCTCTACCTCTCACCACCCACTAGGAATCACTGGCTTTTCAGAGGGGACACATCTTCACATCAGGGAGATCTGAGGCTCCTGAGAACCCAAGACTTGGAGGGGAGGAGCTTGTGGGCTCCAGGTTGGCAGCATTCCATAGCAGGTGAGCCCACAAGCCTTGAGAACCTGCAGACCTGGCTTTAAATTACTCCTCGGTCAATCACTAGTTGAGACTGGGGCCCATCATTTAGTCCTCATGCCCACATGTATTGAGTGCCTTCTCTGTGCCAGGCACTGGACACACTAACTCACTGAATCCTCGCAGCCACCCTGTGAGGGAGATTCTGTCATCCTCCCATTGTACAAGAGAGGAAACTGAGTCACGGGCCGTTTTATAACCTCAGTCCAAGGTCACACAGCTGGGAAGTGGCAGAACCAGGAGGGCTCGCCCAGGTGGTCTGGGCTCCAGAGCCTGAGCCGCTAACCACTGCACGTCCTGTCTCCTTCAGTCAACACCCCAAGCACCAGTGTCGCTTCTAGAAAAGAGAAAGATTAATAGCACTACTTCTGGGGAATGTTGCTGTGAGAATTAGACCAACGAATATAAATAAACGACTTGAAGCAATGCCTGGCACTTAATAAGGGACCCCATAAATGATTATTATCGTCATTATTATAAGGTTATTATTATTACCTATAGATGAAAAGGCTGCTTTTGACTTGCTAGGGTTGCTATTGTAATAAAGTTGGTGTCTTTTTTCTTTTCTTTCTTTTTTTTTTTTAGCAGGTAGCTTTGTTCCAAATATCCTCTCAGCACCGGGGTTAGAAAAGCCAACCTCACTAGTCAAGGTCTGGTGGACCTAGTTGAGACCAAGAATTTAGATCCTGACTTACAGGGGCCATGCCTGCCACCTGCCTCTATCTCTGTGTCCTCACCTCGCCTATGCAAAGCACCCACACTAGAGGGTGTGCAGGTGTAAAGAACGGAGGCTCTCACACATTAGGACTCAGGATTAAAGGCCTAGACAGAAGCGGGGTGAGAGGGCCCCCAGGACCTGTGGCCTCCACTAGTCTAGTCACAGGGTTGACATCTGGGAAGTGGACTGGGGCAGGGGAGCAGCTGGAGAAGAATTTTTGCCTTTATCTTTACGCACTGTGGTGTTGGCTGTTTTTATAGTGAGTTTGGCTTACTTTTGTAATTAACACATAAGCACAACTTGAAAATAAAGGAGTGTGAGGGTGGGGACTGTCTGTGAACTTCAGAGATCCACAGCCTCTCCCCACCCATTGCCCCAGAACCTGCCGATAAAGGACCCCAGCTTTAAGTTTCCCCAAACTTAAAGCGAGTGACCATTAGGCCATGGAAGGGCAGGGGCTGGGGACCACTGGGCAGAGCAGACGGCACAGAGCCTGGCTCTGTGAGAACGGTTCACAAGTAGCCCTCCCGGACGCTCCATCCTTCAATCTTTCATCACATGACTCCCTGGTAACTCTGGGATGCGTCTGCTGGGGGCCGTGAAGGTGAGGCCGTTCGTGTTGGTCTCTTCTGTCAGCCCATTTCACACATGTGAAATGAGGAGCAGAAGACTCACATGCAAAGCCACTTCACAGCATGTCACTTATACAAAACAGGAACAGCTAACCTCTGGTCAGCAGACAGGGAAAAGCTAAATAATAATAATAAGAGCTAACGTCCGTTGGACACTTACTATGTGTCAGACTCTAAATTATTTCCTTGTATTTTTATCTCACTTAATCCTCATAATAACTCTAAGAGAGAGGTAATATTATTATCCCCATTTTACAGTTTGCACAGACTAATTTCAACTCCAATTTTCCTCTACTCCTCACCTTATTCCACCCCAACCTGCGCATTTCACTGAACTGGTAGGAAATGCCATCCATCAGTGTTAGGTACCCCCCCCATCACCCACTTTACCACACCCCAACCTCAGAGACCCATCAGAACTAGGGAGGCCTACTGATGCCAGAAAATGGGGGGAGGGGTCTCCGACCCCCAGTCTCCTGTGGTTGCTGCCAATATCCTTGTCCAAGGTCTCAGTGGTTTCTTGTTATGGGGGGTTCTCTGATACTTCCATAGGACTTGAAACGTCTTGGAGAGGCCAAAAATCCCAGCGCCCAGGGTCCCCTATCCCTCGAAGCATCATTGCCTTCTTCTTGGGGCTCTTGCCACATCCCCAGGTGAGGCCGGGGTCCACAATGGTGCTCAGATGCTTGTAGCTTAAGTCTGTGAATAACCTCAGGAAGAGATGCTGAAAGTCAGACTAAGTGAGAAACACATATTAAAATGGAACATTTTCATCAAAATTCATCAGCTGTCCACTTAAAATAAGTAATTTTATGGTATGTGAATTATGCCTCTAGGAAGTAGATTTTTTTTTTTTACGTTTTGAAATCAAAATATAAGATCATGTCACTCCCTTACATAAAATCCTCCAACGGCTTCCCATTACAAGCTGAACAAAATCCAAACTTTTAACTTGGCCTACAGAACTCTGGCGTCTGTGAATCATCCCAACACACCTCATGGGCACTTTTTTTTTTTTTTTTTTTTTGCGGTACGCGGGCCTCTCACCGTTGTGGCCTCTCCCGTTGCGGAGCACAAGCTCCGGACGCGCAGGCTCAGCGGCCATGGCTCACGGGCCCAGCCGCTCTGCGGCACGTGGGATCTTCCCGGACCGGGGCACGAAGCCGTGTCCCCTGCATCGGCAAGCGGACTCTCAACCACTGCGCCACCAGGGAAGCCCCCTCACGGGCTTTTGCACTTACAGTTCCCTCTGCCTGGGATGCTCAGCCCCCAGAGCTTGTCAAGCCTGGCTCCTATGTGTCAATCAGATCTCAGCTCAAAGCTCCCCTCCTCAGAGAGACCTGCCCGGAGCCCCAGCCCTCGCTTGCTCCATCTCTATCACTCTCACATCATCCTGCTTTATTCTCTTCAAAGTGTTTCTCTCTTTCTGAGATGATCTTCTTTATTTATTTCTTTACTTGTTTTTTTGTTTCTCCACACTAGAATTCAAGTGTCTTGCCCACTTTTGGTAGGGGAGCCCAGTACCTCCCTACCCCCACCTCAAGAGAAAGAAAGAGAAATCAGGCAGATGGAGGTCAGTGTATTACTCTTTCCTTTGTGAGAAGTGATAATGGAGGGACTTCCCTGGTGGCACAGTGGTTAAGAATCCGCCTGCCAATGCGGGGGACACAGGTTCAATCCCTGGTCCGGGAGTATCCCACAGGCCGCGGAGCAACTAAGCCCGAGTGCCACAACTACTGAGCCTGAGCTCTAGAGCCCTCGAGCCACAACTACTGAGCCTGCGTGCCACAACTACTGAAGCCCGCGCACCTAGAGCCCATGCTCCACAACAAAGAGTAGCCCCCACTCGCCGCAATTAGAGAAAGCCCACGTGCAGCAATGAAGACCCAACACAGCCAAAAATAAATAAATAAATTTATTAAGAAAAAAAAGAAATGATAATGGAGAATGTGACTTCTATTTGCCAGAAAATGGGTTTCCTAATCCTGAACGCCAGAATCAGGAGATTTGTTCATCACTGGAAAACTACAGGCCAAGTCCTGGGAGGCAAGCCTCTTTCACCACCCTTGGCAGAATAGGCAGGCCAGCTCCCGGGGGGCAGCTGAGCTGCACACCCCAGGAGACAGGGCAGAGCAGCAGGAACAAAAGACACCAGGACTGTCATGCAATGTTCTTGCTGCCTCCGCAAAGGATACTCCAGCCTAACGTCGTCCAAGCGTCTTCAACAGTTCCTGGCACATAATGGATAATACTAAATATTTGGTGAATAAATGATGTCTATACAAATATGTCAACATTCACGTCTTAAATAACTCACTTGGCAGGACTTACTAAACCACCTTACAGTTCCTTCCACCCGGAATGCTCAGCCCCCAAAGCATTTCAAGCCTGACTCCCATGTGTCAATCAGATCTCAGCTCAACGCTTCCCTCCTCAGAGAGGCCTGCCCGGAGCCCCCATCTCTTTCTCTCATGACCCTGGTCCACTCTGTAGGACCGGCCGACATAACTTCTCCCCACTGAAAATTTCAAAGCAGATTGTATGGTTTTGTATTACTGGGAATTGAGAAGTGACGCCTCTTCCTTTTTCTTATTTTGTGCCATGACACCCACAAGACCATGCTTGACATTCTGGGCATGATCTGAGCACGATTCATGATTCTGGGTGAGCCAGAGCCTGGCTCTGAAGCGAAGAAGGGAAGCCATGAGGGAATGATTACCATTTGCACACATATGAGGACCAGAGTTATTATTTTGTAGAGAAACAACAATAAAGCAATGCTTTAATGCATCACATTCTCAGTTTTTCAAAGACTTAGTAAGTTACATTTAAAGACCCTTTAAGAAAGTAAAGATTTTTGTCTAGCAGGATTCAAATATTATAACAGCCTTGTCAAACAATTCGCTCAAAGAAACAGATTTTGATTAATTTTTGTTGATGTTCTTCTAATACTCTCTGGCTTTAAGCATAAGCTCCTGATTTTGAAATCCTTGTGTAACTTACATGAGTTGTGATTTTTTTTTTAATCTGCAAATCTACTCTCCTTAATCTTTTTGTTGTTGTGATTGATGAAAAACTACTCCCACTTTCATCTCCACCTGCCAAGCCCATGGTGGTAAATGGTATTGATTGATGGGGAGGCGTGACCAGAGGTGAGCTGACAGTGACAAGTCAGCTCTGCCAGGGCAACGAAGACCCAAGAGTCTTCAAATTACTTTGAAATTAGAGGAGGCCACACAGGATGCAGGAAGCCCAGAATCCAGAATCCAAGCAGAGGAAGTGGCCCAGACCACCCCCAGGGTTCAGATCAAAGCTGATAGCTGGAGTCTGTCACAGTTTCCAAGGAGTGTGCTCTTTATAGCCTCCTGGAGCCATACATGGGTGTGGGCATGGGTGTGGGCACTGGACGCTGGCTAAGGCTTGTCTCAGCTTTCATAACCACCTATTTGGGCAGGAAGACAACCTCTGGGGCAACTGGTCTGGAAAGTTTGAGTTTTTCTACCTTCTTAGGAGCTCCTGTAGCTGAAAGCAGTGTGCAGCCTTGCAGATCTGAGCATTCTTTTTTTTTAATATTTATTTATTTATTTGGCTGCGTCAGGTCTTAGCTGCGGCAGGTGGGATCTTTCCTTGTGGCGCGCAGCCTTCTCTCTAGTTGTGGTGCGCGGGCTCCAGAGTGTGCGCGGGCTAGTAGCTGCAGCACGCAGGCTTAGTTGCCCCACGGCAAGTGGGATCCTAGTTCCCCGACCAGGGATCAAACCCGCGTCCCCTGCGTTGGCAGGTGGATTCTGAACCACTGGACCACCAGGGAAGACCCCATATCTGAGCATTCTATCTTCAGGGAGCAGAGCAAGCTGAAGGGAACTCCAAGTTCCATTTTTACAATCATGGCATTTCCCAGTAGGAAGAGGCCAGAGAGATTGCCAGCCCGGGCCTCTAACCAAGGCAAGAATCACCATCCAGCCCCTATTTGAATACTTCCCGTGATTGAAGGGCTTATGACTCACATGGAAGCCATTACATTTGAACACGTGTCTCAGAAATCTCTTACTTATATTAGGTCATGTATCCGTCTCTCTATGGAAATAGACAGATTGACCTCATCTCTATTCCCATGTGGGACCCTCAGGTGTTTGAAGATTTATCATCTTCCCTCCATGGCTTCTTTATGCTGAACACCCCCAGGTAGATCCTTCAAGGGTTTGGGAGTTTGGGGGGATGAAATTCCTAGTTCCTTTACCTACCTGGACACACTTAACCATTACTTCTTCCTTAAGGAGGCTGCTTTGAGAGGAACTTTAAAGCAGATGTGACATATTGTGAACCCTCTCCTCCTACACACACAGACGTCCTTTCCCTCCACGTGCCTCAAGCTCCCAGGGACAAGGCCAAGGTGATGACGGTAGTACCACACAGAGAACAGGGGTGTCAGGCAGCCGTGAAATTCTCCAACAGCAACACCAGGAAATAAAGATCAGGGCTATTTTTTTGAAAACTAGACAAAAGCAAATGACCAGAGTGCTAAGGCTTGATGGATCCCTGCAAGACACAGAAGACATGCTCAGCTGGGATGGCGAGAAACTGAATGACGGTGTGGACAGGACTTGGGAAACCAACACGGGAAAAGGAGGCACCTGTTATGGGCTGAATTGTATCCTCCCTGCCCCACCAAAAAAGGTATGCTGGATTTCTAACCCCCAGTGCCTCAGAATGTGACCTTATTTGGAGCTGGGGTCTTTGCATAGATAATCAAATTAAAAGAGGTCATTAGGGGCTTCCCTGGTGTCGCAGTGGTTGAGAGTCCGCCAGACGATGCAGGGGACGCGGGTTCGTGCCCCGGTCCGGGAAGATCCCACATGCCGCGGAGCGGCTGGGTCCATGAGCCATGGCTGCTGAGCCTGCGCGTCCGGAGCCTGTGCTCCACAACGGGACAGGCCACAGCAGTGAGAGGCCCGCGTACCGCAAAAAAAAAAAAAAAAAGAGGTCATTAGGATATCATAATACAGTATGACTAGTGTCCTAGGAAGAGGGGGAAATCTGGACACAGACACATCCAGAGAGACGCCATGTGAAGGTGAAGGCAGAGATCAGGATGATGCTTCTACAGACCAAGAGGCACCGAAACTGGGCAGCAAACCACCAGAAACTAGGAGAGAAGCAGGGAACAGATGGCTCTCTCAGACCTCAGGAGGAACCAACCCCGCCAATACCTCAGTCCCAGACTTCTAGCCTCCAGAACTATGAGACAATATGTTTCAGTTGTTTAAGCCCCCCAGTTTGTGGTACTTTGTTACGTCAGCCCTGGAAAATGAATACACCACCTCTAGGCCTAAAGACACAAGGGAAGGAAACTACGTCTCAGGAGCCCAGTTGAGGGTGTGCCTGGCAGGAGCTGTATTCATAGAGATGGCAATGCCATCAGGGAGCCAAGCAATAAAAACCCCCACTGCTCTCGCCCCATCCACCAAGTCTCCTGCAGCGCCTAAGCCAGTGGAAGCCCTCGGGTAAGGGCGGTGGGAGATACACATGGAGAATCCACCTACCGGGGGGCGTTGTCCACACTTCTCTTGGGACCTATCTATGTGGGACCCTCAGCTCATAGAGCAGGAAGGGAACTCAGGGGTACCTAATCCAACGCTTTTATTTGACCCCCAAGGAAACCAAGTCCCAAAGAGGGGTGTAGCAATGCTGCCAATTAAATGCAAAGACTAAAATTCAACCCTCTGGATTCTGAGTCATGCAGTCCTTCTGAATATCAGGGCTGCTTTTGGTTTTATTGCTGTTGTCTTGTCCTTTGACTCGCATACCCTAACCTCTTTAGCACAATGTCTTTTTTAAAATGCTTATTTCTGATTTGAATATGTAATACTTTGATATCATAACAAATTAAAATCTATCAAAGCATATGCAGAAAGATGTGGACAAATTGGAATCCTTGTGCACTGCTGATGGAAATGTAAAGTGATGTAGCCACTATGGAAAACAGTATGATGATTCCTCAAAAAATTAATCATAGAATTACCATATGATCCAGCAATTCCTCCCCTAGGTATATATCCAAAAGGTTTGAAAACAGGTACTTAAACATGAATGTTCATGTTTAATAGCAGCATTATTCACAATAGCCGAAAGTGGCAACAACCCAAGTGTCTACCAATAGATGAATGCATAACTAAGATGTGATAAGTATGGCTATATGCGATAATAGACGTCTGAACATTATTCGGCCATAAAAAAGAATGAAGTACCAAAACATGCTACAACATGGAGGAACCCTGAAGACATTATGCTAAGTGAAATAAGCCAGACCCAAAAAGACAAATATTATATGATTCCATTTACATAAGGTACTAGAATAGACAGATTCATAAAGAGAGAAAGTATAATAGAATAAAGGTTACCAGGGGCTGGAGGGGAGGAAAGAATGAGGAGTTAGTGTTTATTTATTTATTTTTTAAATTAACACTTTTGCTCTTTTTTTTTTAAATTTTATTTTCTTTATTATTTATTTATTTATTTTGGCTGCACCAGGTCTTAGTTGTGGCACGTGGGATCTTTAGTTGCAGCATGCGGGCTTCTTAGTTGCTACATGCGGACTCTTAGTTGCAGCATGCATGTGTGATCTAGTTCCCCAACCAGGGATCGAACTCAGGCCCCCTGCATTGGGAGCACAGAGTCTTAACTGCTGGACCACCAGGGAAGTCCCGGGGAGTTAAGAGTTTAATGGGTATAGTTTCTCTTTGGAATGATGAAAAAGCTCTTAAAAAGTGGTGAGAATTACATAGCACCGTGAATGTGCTTAATGCTACTGAATTGTATGCTAAAAATGATAACATTTATGTTATGTATATTTTACCATAATAAAAAATATATATATATTTTTAAAATGTCATACAATAAAAGGAAGTCCCCCTCTCACCCCCCATCCTCGCCACCAAAATCCACTCCCTGGAGACCTCCCTGAGACCAATTTCCTGGGGCTCCTGAAGAGGGTCTGTGACTACATAGGTAAGTCCTCTCTTCCTATGTGTATACCCCTCTCCCTAGCTTCTGTTTTCTCCATAAATGGTAGCATACGAGACTCAGGGTTTTATATTTTGCTTTTTGCACTTAACAATATGCTTTGGAGAGCATCCTCATTTTCCTTTTAAGACCACAGAGGGTATTCCTGTGCAAGGCCTTTTACACAGAAAGTGTTCACATAACATTTGAAGAGGACAACATTTGCGTTTTAATAAGGCACAATGTCTTCACTCCAGAGAATGAATTAGGAATGAGAGAATTTGAGAAACCTGCCGAGTATATAATGAGAGGTGAGGATATAGTCTTTTCAGTTCAGCTTAACAAATATCTATGGGGAATTCCCTGATGGTCCAGTAGTTAGGACTCCACGCTTTCACTGCCAAGGGCCTGGGTTCAAACCCTGATCGGGGAACTAAGGTCCTGCATGCCACGCAGCGCAGCCAAAAAAACCTTCCCCCCGCAAACAAACAAACAAAAAACCCCACAAATATTTGTGGCGGCCACACCAGGAAAAAGGTCCTTTATGAGATGCTGGTATAATAATAGTCAACAGCTATGAAACTCCTAACACGTGGCAGCTTCTGTCCTACACACATTAACTTATCTAATCCTCAACCTTATGATGTAGGTGCTATTATCAATGATTTCCATCTTTCAGGTCAGTACTCCCAGGCATGAAGAGGTAAGTGACTTGCCTAAGATCACATAACTAATGAAAGACAGAACTGGGACTGCACCCACAGAGTGGGCTCTAGGGCCCTTGTTCTTGTTCACTACGGCCCGCTGCCCTGCTGCCTCTCAGGCACACAAACATTTATGGAATTTCTCGCCAGGCTCTGGGCTTCCTCCCCAGAGAGATATAATGATGCCTTTGACAAAAGCCCCAAACTCAGAGAGTTAATTGAAACAGGGGCACAGTTCACCCTAATGCAAAACAGAGAACTAATCGGTGTTAAAAGAGAAGAACCTATGGAATGTTCTGGAAGTTAGAGGGGGGATGACGAGGAACCTCGAAATGCCCCATGAAGGAAGTGGTGTCTGGCTATGAAAGGAAGCAACGTTTATGGAGCAGTTGTCCCACACCAGATGCTTGATACGCTGAGTGCTTCCAACAACCTTACTACCACCCGCATTTCATAGGTGAAAAAACCTGAGGCTCCCAGAGATGCTTTAAAGGGGTGAAGGGACTTGCCTGGCTGTCTAGTGGTTAAGACTCCGCGATTCCAATGCAGGGGGCACAGGTTCGATCCCTGGTGGGGGAACTAAGATCCCACATGCCATGCAGTGTCGCCAAATAATTTAAATAAATAAATACTTAGAGGAGCTGACTGTTTGGGGATTTTCTTCCAACGTGATAAATATTATTTTTGAAACAGTGGGGGTGAAGCCAGGATCCTCTCCCAGGCTGGTCTCTGGGGTGGGGTCTGGCCACCAGCCTGGCAGGGTGTTCCCGATGCCACTGACATCAGCCCTTCTCTGTAGGGCTATGTGGGATCTTGAGTCAGCTTGGTGTGAATCACAGCCAACTAACAAGCCAAAAGCAATTTGAAGATGACACTGCCCGAACGAAGGGCTGGTTCCCACAGTGCAGAGACGGTCTGGGGGGAGGCTGCGGTGATGACAATGCAGGAACAGGGTAGGGTTTCCTAGTCAGAGCAGCCTTGAGCCAGGAGGCTCAGCTTCCAGGCTGTTCCCCAAATTTTCTTCTATGGCCCCAGAGGTAGCCACAATCTAAGGCAGAGTCGTCCAAACTTCAGTCTTCCGTGAATACTCCCCCCAAATTTTGCCATAACTGCATTCTGCCTGTGCTATAATTTACTTAGTCTTTCCATTACATTGATTCAGTTAAAAATTATTCATCCTGGGACTTCCTTGGTGGCGCAGGAAGTCTTATCCAGGCTCCGCGCCCCCAGTGCAGGGGGCCCAGGTTCGATCCCTGGTCAGGGAACTAGATGCCACATGCATGCTGCAACTGAGAGTTCACATGTCACAACTAAGGAGACTGCGTGTCGCGACTAAGGAGCCGGTGAGCCGAAACTAAGAAGCCCACCTGCCACAACTAAGACCCGGTGCACAGTGGTAGCCAAGAGCTGCTTGTCCGCTCTGCATGGCTAGGTCTGGAACAAGGAGGCTCAGACTGCAGCTTCCTGGTCTCCTGTGCTTGAGCTCTGGTTCCAGGGCCAGTGCTGCCAACCTTTGCCTAGATCCTGAGGGGCACAGAACCGTCACGGTCTGCCCGGCGTGGTGTGTCTTGGTGTGGCTTTTCAGCATTGTGCAGCCCAACTGGATCTGACCCTCCAGGTGACAATGACACACACATAGCCCTAGCAGTTCGCAAGTTGGGAGAGGGGTATAGGTTTAAATGCAGGTGGTTTGAAGGAGAGATATTTAATAAAGGCTTTGATTTAATCTTGAAAATAAAAGACCCGGAGCAACCTAATTAATTAATTATTCATCCTAAGCACAAACCTTGTGCAATTACAAATTCCATGTGTTCGTTGCATTTCTTTCTAATACACATTAATGTCAATTAAAACTACTAAAACAACGATGTTTTTCAGCACACCATCTTAAAGCCTCTCCCTTTCGGGAACCCCAGGCTAGAGCACCTCTCTCCCTGGTGAGCAGAGGATTCACTAACCCCACTCCTCCTCTTGCTCCATGACCTTGAGCAAGTCCCTTTGATTTCTCTGGGCCTCAGTTTCCCCATCTCCAGGTTCCTAATAGCTCTTACATCATGAGGTGGTGAAATGCAGATTCAAGCCTGGGTTAGAATTCCTGCCTTCCCTTTCTTGGCAGTGTGACTCCAGGCAAGTCACTAAACTCACCTCTGGCTCAGTTGCGCCATCTGTGAAATGGGGACTACTGCACAGGGCTGTTGAGGGACCTTCTCTAAGGACCCTACTCTGACCACCTTATCGTATATGCCACGTGTCCCCGGCCCCCAGCAACTCCTGATCCCTCTTATTCTTCTCTACTTGTCCTTTTCTCCATAGCAGTTATTACCTCCTAACAAACTGTAGGATCCATTGATTGATTATGTTGATTCGCATGTGGGATCTTAGTTCCCCGACCGGGAATCCAACCCATGCCCCCTGCAGTGGAAGGGCAGAGTCTTAACCACTGGACTGCCAGGGAAGTCCCATGTTTATTTTCCTCCTGCTTTTCCCTGAGACTGTAAATTCCCTGAGAGATGGAATATTCATCAGTTTTGTTCACTGATGTCAAGCACCTAGACACACATGTGCTTTTTAAATTTGGGGAGCTATTGTGATTATCCTGCAGTTTGCATGTCACCATCCATGACAGAGCACACCTGTTTCCTCACTGCCCTCCCACACAGCATACTTCACATTTTGGGATCCCTGCCAATCAGATAGATTTTTTTTTAAAAAAAATGTTATCTGGTTGTAGTTTGAATTTGCATTTCTATTAGTATAAGTGTAGATGAGTATCTTATCATTTGCTCCAAGAGCCATTTGTATTATTTTTTCTATACTTGTACGAATGGTCTAAGTTTTCTCACACAGATCCAGCCCTCCCCCAGGGAAACCCAGGCTGAGCCCTCTTTGGACCCCTCAGAGGACTGAAAAGAAGAGGGTCCATATCTTCTGGTACGTCCAGATCACAGTCATGCTCAATGACTCAAGTCTCCTTTTGGGTTTTCTAGCTGTAAACCAAGGGTGATAATTTACCACGGGTACCACGAAGGTGACTCAGCCCAGGCCCAGGGCAGCCCCCAGCTCTCCAACCAGCAGGCTGCAGGTGCCTGTCCCACTGGCAGGCCTGTCCTCAGACTCTGCAGCACTCCTGCCGCTTACCCCAAGAAACAGAACTTCTTAGTCCTTCTGGGTTTCTATTTTCTCCCCACGTCTTTAGAAAGCTGTGGTGGGAACAGAACACTGCATTCAAAGGAGGCCCTGAATTGCCCTTTTGTGCTGCATCAATTCCAGGAACCAGCTCAGTATTCTCTGAAAGAGAAAAGACTTGGACAGAAGCTGGCATCCTAAGAACCCTGGAGGCCAGGTCATCATTAATGAGCCACTGGCATCTTTGCCTCCTTAATATGCAAACAGAGCTTCTGCTCCTCGAGCTCCCAGCTCTGTGCAGATGTTGATTTTAGAGGGGGACTGTTTTCCCTCCAGCATTTGCAAGGAGAGTTCCACAGACCAGGGCTTTTTCTACCTGGGGACGTGGCTGAGGGTGGTTATTTCCAGGTGTCAGTCATTATCTTGACCATGCACACATGGTGGACAAAGCCCGGGGTTCCGAACAGATAGACAGGGGTTCAAATCCTTGCTCTGCCCCTTCCTGGCTGGATGACCTTGGCAGATGACCTCTCTGAGCAAGTGTGTTTTCATCCCCATATGCATCTACAATATAGTACCTACTTAGCAGGTGAGATGCTGGTGTCTTGTTTCGAAGAAAAGATGCAGAAAGGGTGTTTGGAGATCACAGAAGAGGTATTCATTGGCCAGGCTTTCCTCGAAGGAGATGAGACCAAGGGAGTAACCACTGAGTTCTGGAATGATACAATCAAATCCTATTTTTTGGGGGGCTGAAACTCATCAACTTCTTATAACCCTATTATTCTCAAGGTAAAAAAAAAAAAAAAAAAAATCCTTGCCCTGCCTCCTAAGACCCATGTAAGCTGGACCCTGTACCCTCCTAACCACCAATCCACCACTTGGCCTTGGGCTTTGAGGTCCCAGAAGTGTGGGCCTCAATTCAGGTCTAGGAAAATTTAGAGCACCCTCACCCCTCCTCCAGCCTCTGATCCCGGAAGCTCCCTCGACCTGGAATATTGCCCCACTCTTGTCTCCACTCTGGCTAACCCTTGCTCAACACTCAGCTTTCAACTGAAGCATCACTCACTTGGGATCAGGGGTGGGGTTCCCGAAACCCAGAGTGGATTGTTGGCTCCTTAGACCCCCTGCAATTTCCATCTTGTAATGTGCACTGCATACGTCATTTCTGACTCTCCATTTTCCTTGCTGGGCTGCAAGTTCCGCGAGGATGCATTCCTAGAGCCGACACTGTAACTCCCTGTGACTGGACCCACTGAGTCTCTGGGCAAGGACAGAAAGGGAACAGAAGGGAGGGAAGGAAAGGACAGGCTGGTGGGGAAGACAGGGAGGTACTGGGGGTTCCCTGGAATCCCACAGCATTGCTATCTGGGGAAGGCCTGGAGATGGGGCGGGTGGATATACAACTTGGTGGCACGTTAAGGAACAGTCCCATTCTGAACTTTGGTGGGTATTTCACTCTTGGAAGCTTCAAAGTCATTTTCAAACCCTAATTACCCCACACATTAGAGCCCCAGGGAGCCACCAAACTTGGCCTCAATCCTCCCATTTGCAAATTAGAAAAACTGAGCCTCACAGTTCAAAGCTTGCCTGGAGCCAAAAAGGAAATCAGCCTAAAAGGCGGCTCATTCCTCAAGAAACAACTGGGTGGAGCAAGAACTGGAAGCAGAGACTACTAGGGGCCTCAGTTTACTTCCCTGGGTGAGGAGACACCCCGCACTCTATAATTCCTTAATTCGCTACTGTGGATTTACTTAGCTCAGGGGCCGCCGAGAGGCAACACTCAGGCAGGTCACATTTGGCCCTCAAACGTGTTGTGAAGATCTCAGTGTTTTTTATTTTTTTTTAAATATTTATTTATTTGGCTGCGTTGGGTCTTTGAGGGACGTGGGATCTTCATTGCCACGTGGGGGATCTTTTTTTTTTTTTTAAGATTTATTTATCTTATTTATTTTTGGCTGTGTTGGGTCTTAGTGGCGGCAGGCGGCATCTTCACTGAGGCATGTGGGATCTTTCATTGTGGCGCGCGGGCATCCCTCTAGGTGTGGCGTGTGGGTTTTCTCTTCTCTAGCTGTGGCGCGCAGGCTCCAGGGTGCATGGGCTCTGTGTTTTGCAGCACACAGGCTCTAGTTGAGGCGGGTGAGCTCAGTAGTTGTGGTGCACGGGCTTAGCTGCCCCGGGGCATGTTAGTTCCCTGACCAGGCATCGAACCCGCGTCCCCTGCATTGCAAGGAGGATTCTTGGACCACCAGGGAAGTCCCGTGCGGGATCTTTAGTTGCAGCATGCAGGCTCTTCCTTGCAGCATGCATGCAGGATCTAATTCCCTGACCAGGGATCAAACCCAGGCCCCCTGCATTGGGAGCACAGAGTCTTAACCACTGGACCATCAGGGAAGTTCCCTCAATGTTTTTTAAAGATAAAAGATTTTTTAATAAAAATCTAGATCTGAGAGTTCTCTTGAAAAATCAAAAGGTCTTCCAATACTGGCCAGGATTCCATTTTCACATGTGCAAGGCTGGCTAGAGCTGAGCAGTGACTGCCTCCTTTACACAGGGGGGTGTGTTCACCAATTTGCCACAGTCCCCACTGCTCCGTCCTGTCTCCCATCTGGCTCACTTCTCTCATTCATGAAACCTGCTGAACCCTGTAGGCATTCGAATCACAGTTCTTGAAGTATCTCCTCCCCTTTAGTCACTACCTGCTAGCTACACTGGCCTTCTCTGGGTTTCTCAAAAAAGTCAAGCTCTTTTCAGTCACAGGGCCTTTGCATAATCTGTTCTCTCTGCCTGGAACACACGTCCCTCCACCAGTCTCAGCTGAAGGTTACCTCCTCTGTCTGAATTGGGTTCCCCTTAATGGATCTGTGATTATCTCTCATATCACATATGAAAACTTATAATTATTCATGTGTGTGCTTATTTATTTGTCTCTGTCTCCCCTACTAAAATAGAAACCCAAGGAGGGCAAGGATTGCTTGGTGTTATTGATTGCTGCATTTGCAGCATGCAGCCCAGAACCTGGCCCATCTTATGAATTTGGTAAATATTTGTGGTATGAATGCATGAATGAATGCTGGAATGCATGAGTGGGACTCTGCCAGCTCCATGAGCATCCATTCAATGACAAGGGGCCAATCCTCCGTCTTCCGGCAGGGTTAGTAAGAGGAGAGCATTTTTCCAGCCTCCCTGTGGGATTCACTCAAGCCCATGTTGGGCAGGCCCATGTGTTCCCTTTTTCCAGAAGCTCTGGGATGGAAGGTGAGTGAAAGCACTTAGGGGTATTTGCATTCAAACCCGGGTACATTTGTCAGGCAAGTACAGAGGACTAAAGTGATCAAAGGGATGATGAAATGACAGAGCTTCAAAACGAGGCTTCTTCCAGATAGAGAAAAGGAGACTTAAATCTATAAAATCCCAACTGGATGCAGAGGGAGGGATGATGGACACCCAACCTCAACTGTTAGAAGAAGGAGAGGTTCCACCTTGAAGTTTAAAAGAGTTTAAGGCAAAGAAAAGCCACACACACACCCCAACCTATTTTGCTCAGAAGGACCTTATGATGTTTCCTACCCCAAGGCAGAGGTAGGATGGGCCAAGAATAAAAACAAGTTTAAGAAGGCTTCAAATTGCTTCAAATCTGTCAATAGGTGACAGATCTGAGGCTAGGTTGGAGGCCCTTTTACAACCGTGTGGTCAATGTTTGGCCAATGTTGAATGAATGGGATGGCATGAATGTCACAGCATCATTCCTCTCCTGCAAGTGCCCACTAGACCCTGATCAAAGCAAGAGTACTGGGCTAAAGGGATTCAAGTGATCGCATATTTGATGCTTCTGGTATCTCCAAGCTGTACCTGACTCATGTGGAAAAAGTTCATCTCCCAAGCTTGGGCGTCAGCCACTCCAAGAGAGAGAGCCACAGGGAAAGCTTCAGGGAGAGGATTGTGACGATGAAGTAGGTTTGACATTTCGTGCTGGATTCACGGAGAGGGGTCTCTAAAAAGGACAAAGGGATGAAGTGTCAGGAGCAGGAATCACCAGGATCTGGTCAATAATCTGCTCCTGAAGTCTCAAATCCCAAGAGGAAGAGCTCCTCATCCTGGGCCACCCCTCAGCTTCTCCTGGCCTCCTGCGGCAGCTCTCCCCTCTAAACCCCAGTAAAACCAGAAAGATGAGCCAGAGGACGAATGTGGGACTTGCAGGTGAAAGCTAGGGGCGCTGGAGAAGGCTGCTTTGAGAAGAGACGGCCAGTTTCTGCTCACCACAAAAAGGACTTTACTGAAGACTAATGCTCCCCCCCAAAAGGGGATAGAACTTCTCCAAAGGTAATGAGCTTCCTGTCACTGGAGGAGTACAAGGGAGACCCCAGAGGCTATTTTCATGGCACTTGTAGATGGGATTCTAGCATCAAGTACTGACAAGGTTCTTTAATGGGTGGTCTTGGATGGCCTTCAGAGGGAGGGTATTCAGACTCCCTGACATTGTATGCAAATTTTTTTCTGGGTGAGCATCTTTTCTTCCCTAGGGAAAGTGTTGATAACTTTCTTCAGCTTCTCAAAAGTGTTTATGACTTAAAAAAATTTAAAAACACTAAGAACTGATGAGGTCACCATTTCCCAAACCTGACTGTACACCAGAACATCTGAGGAGTTAAAAAAAAAAAAATAGACCCTCCCCAGATCCCACTCCAAGCCCACTGAATCAGAATCCCTAATTATTCGTTTTTTTTAAAAAAGCTCTCTCTGGATAATTCTGATACCCTCAACCAGGGACTGGTCTGAAGTCTCTAGAAAATAGTAACCAAAAGTCTTAGTGAATTTTAAGGGACTCTGCACTCCTGAAGCTTTAGAATTCTGAGACAGAGGTCACAAAATAGGCCTATGGGCTGCTCTGGCCTATGGATGTGTTTGTACACAAATGATGAGGAGAGTATTTTAAAACAATAAACAAACAACTTTGATTCCTGTTTAAAAATTGCAATATTTCACACATGTACACAAAATCCAGTTTTCCATTTCTCCTAAAAAATTAGAACAGATGGCAAAATTTGAGCCTCATTCCCAAATCCCAATATTCAACTGGAGCTTAGACACTTAGCCACAGCCCCCAGAACTGTCTATTACTAGAATCAGTTGACTTTGCTCTCATGCATTAACTACCTAGCTCCCAAAGTCACTTCAGTTTGAGACCCCTATTTGAGGTTTCCCCAGAAAATCACCAGCTTGGGAGATCCTGCGGTGATTCCCCAGTTGAGACAGGGGCCGTCTGCTCCTGGCTGAGCTGGGCCTGAGGGGCCTCAGGTCCACACTTTCCCCAGCACCCTGCCTTCCACCCTGCTGACATCTAGGAGTTGTCCTGTCACTCCAGCGCTGGGGCCAAGGACTTCAAAGCCAAACAAGATGCGAGTTGAATTGGCACTAATCCTCTTCAGTCTTGACCTCTTTTCTTCTGCCAAGCAGAACCTTCCTGCCTCTGCTGGCTTCCTATTAAAATTAACAAGCATTGCAGGCAGGCATCAAAGGCAGGGTTGTGCACTTAATATTCCAGGCAGGCCCAGGCTGTGATCCCAGCCCCTCCCCATCTTGCTCTCTTCCAACTGAACCGGGGAAAATGGTTCCGCTGGGAGTGCCAGAATCATCCTCGTCTGTTTGATATTTGCACCAAGGAAAATTCCAGGGCCAGCAGAACATCTTCACAGCAATTTTCTTCCAAGTGCACTGCAAAGACTGGCCAATTATTCTTAAGAGGCACCCTTAGAAAAGTGTGTTATTATCCCCATTGTATTAGCAGGGAAACTGAGACCAAACGGCTTGTCCAAGGCCATACAGAGAAAGAGGGAGACGGAATTAGAGCAGTGGCAGCGTAAGTCTATGTCCATCTAAGGCTCACTCAGACCTGCATCTGGCCCAGGAATTCAAGCACACCTAGGCACTCCTGCCCAGCTGGGTTGTCACGGCCATGCCTCCCGGTTCTCACGCTGGGTTTCCCAGACCCAAACTTCACAAAGACAGCAGTAACCCCACAGGTGCTGAGGGGAGGTAACAAGCTCTGTCATCAACCCCTTACAGTGCAGGAAATGACTGCAGTGGATAACTATTCTCCTCTATACAGCCCTCAAACTGTTGTCTTTGTTTTTTCTCCCTAACATTAATTGGGGATGAGCCGATTATTTTCAGAGAACTATGTATTTATACTGGAGAAACCAACAAATTCAATAACTAGTGCACTATGGTTCTGAGTTGTTAGTGAAATCCCTGCCAGGTGTGTGTGGGGGGGGGCTCTGTGGGTTGAGCCCTGGTTCCTCTATCTAAGGGGCCTGTTCAAACAGAAGTCCCCAGACCCCAAGGATTTTGGAACTGGAGAAAACATTGATCTGGCGAGCCCAGAACACACTGCAGGGGCTGCAGGGCCTGGGCTGCTGAATTGGCTCCCACATCTTTGGAAGAAAAGCACAGCTAAAAGTGCCTGAGGACAATTAACAATTAGGGAAGTTTCTCCTAAATGTGGCTTTGATCCCAATGCTGTAGACAGTTACAGACTGCTTTGGTGCTGGCTGAGGGGTTACTCCTTTAGAAATCTTAGAGACAGGCATCTTCTAAACAGCTGTCTCTTTACCTGCACCCGGAACAGACCACCAGCTCTGACACCTCGTCGCTGTTTCGGGGAAACTGTGGCCCGGGCAGGGAAGTGAACTTGTGAGTGAGCAATCCCAGTGAGTGAGTTTAGAAGACTCAGTTGCCCTGACTCCCGGGCTGGGCTTCTTGCCCCAGGAGAGAGAAAAGAAGAAACAAGAGAAAAAGTGAGATGTGCAAAGGTAAAGGGGGAACGAGAGAAAAGAAGGAGGAAAGAGGAGGAGAAAGAAGAAAGGCAAGCAGAAGAGGCAGAGGGAGAGATGGGCACAGAGGCAGCCGCATTTATTTCACCATCTGAGCACACACGTCTATGATGCTCACCAATGGTTTCTTCTCCGGTGTCTCAGCTCCCCAATTACACAATTCTTCTTTGTACCCTTGGGTAAGGCAGGTGGCACCATGTGAGGCCCTCGCCGGTTGCTTAACCCAAGCAGGTGGTTCTGCGAATGGCCTCACTCCACAGTCACCTAAGAGGTTTCGAAGGCCCTGGGAAGTTTCCTTCCTCAATTCATCACATGGCCCAGATGATTCGCACTGTGGATGGACTGGTGGCCGGGACACTTCCCCTCTGGGGCCTCAGGCTCCCAATCTGTAAATAGGGTTGGCACTGAGACAAGGTCTGAACCACATTATTGCCCTTACAGCTCTGGCACTCTAGAATCATGTTAATTCCAGGAATTCTTCTGTTTCCCTCCTTCTTTTTCAAGAATTCTCCAGAAACATTACAGAGCAAATCCAGAACGCCTTGCTAGGAATCAATTTCAACCTGAAGGAAGGGTTTCTAAACAAAGGGGATAAAGTGCAGAAGTCTGAAATGAGCTTTGCCGACTGGGCCCCAGTGGGCTTGCGGAGGATTTAAGGCTGAAGATGCAGCCCCCTCGACTCTCACCTCCTGCCCCCCGACACCTTGAGTGGTTTTCCTGGGTTTACACCGGATGTTCATCTTTATCAACCAAGGTCACTTTGAGCCTCCAACAGGGGAATTATTAAAAACCAGCAATGTGGGAAGACAGAGACTTGCCACATGTCTGAGAAAATAATATACAGACTGATGCCAAAGTGGAATTGCTTAGCGCTACGTCCTACCGAACGACGGAGGAATGCAGCCTTTTAGGAAGAAGAGCGGACCATGTAGAGAAGACGTGAGGGACCAAAAGTCTTATGATAGTAGCTCAACCTTGGTAGTAATTAGGGAAATGCAAATCAACAGGCAAGGACATGCCGCTTCACATCTGTCACACCGGCGAAAATGAAGGCTGGCGGTACCAAGTATTAACAAGGCCATGGAGAACTGGGCACCTGAGTACATTGGTCATGGGAGTGTAAACCCCTGTGGTGAGCAATTTGGAAAGATCTAGTAAAGCAGAACAAGCATGTCCCCTTCAATCCAGCAAGTCTACTCCTAGGTATACCCCCTACAGAAACTCTGGCACGTGTCACATACAGAAACACTATATGTGGATATCCACTGCAGCAGTGCTTATAACAATGAAAAAGTGGAAAAAAACACCTACATGCCCATCAACTGGATAAATTGCAAAGTAGTCACAGAATAATATAAAGCAGTTAAAATCATAAAACGCTGAGCCAAAAAAGCAAAAAAAAAAAACACATTGTAAGAGGCTACAAAGAGAATGATGCCATTTTATAAACGGTTTATAAACCTGTAAAACAAGGGTGTGTAATTTTTATAGATACATATGTAATAAAACTAGAAGAACATGCATGGGCATGATAAACACTTCATGAAATTGGTTCCCGGATTTGGTGATGGAGTAAGAGTGGGGTTTGGAAAGCTAACACGGAGGGTTTCCACTCTGATTATTTTGTTCCTTTAACGATTGAAATGAACAGGACAATGTTAATATCTGATAACACTGGAAGGTTCTGTATTTAATTTTCTATTCTTATCTGTTTTTGAAATCATCCCGAGTTTAAAAAATAATTTTAAAAAGAGAAAACACCACTATGGAGAACAATATGGAGGTTCCTTAAAAACTAAAAATAGAACTACCATATGATCCAGCAATCCCACTCCTGGGCATATACCCAGAGAAAACCATAATTCAAAAAGATAGGGCTTCCCTAGTGGTGCAGTGGTTGAGAGTCTGCCTGCCGATGCAGGGGACACGGGTTCGTGCCCCGGTCCAGGAAGATCCCACATGCCGCGGAGCGGCTAGGCCCGTGAGCCATGGCCGCTGAGCCTGCGCGCCCAGAGCCTGTGCTCCGCAACGGGAGAGGCCACAACAGTGAGAGGCCCACGTACTGCAAAAAAAAAAAAAAAAAAAAAAAAAGATATATGCACCCCTATGTTCATTGCAGCACTATTTACAATAGCCAACACATGGAAGCAACCTAAATGTCCATCAGCAGACAAATAAAGAAGATGAAGTATACATATATAATGGAATACTACTGTCATAAAAAAGAAATAATGCCATTTGCAGCTACATGGATGGGCCTAGAGATTATCATACTAAGTGAAGTAAGTCAGATAGAGAAAAACAAATATCATACGATATGACATATGCAGAATCTTTAAAAAATGTTGATACGAATGAACTTATTTACAAAACAGAAACAGACTCACAGACTTCAAAAACAAACTTATGCTTACCAAAGGGGAAACATTGGTGGGGAGGGATAAATTAGGAGTTTGGGATTAACATATACATACTACTATTTATAAAATAGATAATCAATAAGGACCTACTGTATAGCAAAGGGAACTCTACTCAATATTCTGTAATAACCTATATGGGAAAAGAATCTGAAAAAGAATGAATATATGTATATAACTGAATCACTTTGCTGTACACCTGCAACTAACACAACACTGTAAATCAACTATAATATAAATTTTTTAAATGTTATTTAGATTCACATGTAATAGGTTTATTATTGTTATTTTAAAGAATTAATAAATAAATGTTTTGAGAAAAAAAAAAAAAGAAAGCACACTGGGCCTGAGTTCCAGTTGGGATTCCAGGGGCAGATCTGGAAGTTCCCACTGTTCCCCTGGGCAAGGCCCCTAACCTGGAAGGCATGGCTTGTGTTCAGTGGTTTTCCAACTGGTCCTAGCAGCAGCAAACCATGCTCCCCCCAGCCCCCAGATAAAATCATTATAAGAGGGATTGAGGGGGTGGGTTTCATAAGACAAAACAGATTTTAGAAAGAGGAGCTGCCCTATTTAAATAGGGGGAGGGGAGAGGGATGGAACCTAGCATCCCATCCACAGAAGCCCCTGCACCACACCTCTGTGAAGCCCTGGGGCTCTGAGCCTGCACAGTGCAAAAACCTCCAGTCCAGCCCCAATATTCCATGAGGAACCCAGAGGTTACCTAGACGGGGAGAAATGAAGGGCTGAGACTAGGGTGAGGCAAGGGAGGCACCTCGGGGCCAACGTTTAGGGAGATACTCACTCTCAGGGCCGTTCAAAGGCCGCCCTGCATTTGTGTGTCCTCACAGAAACCCTGCTTGCTTTCTCCTTTCTGATAGCTATGGACATGCTCACCACCCCTCCTGGAAAGCACGCTTGTGAGAACCAGGCCCTTCCAGGCTCTCTTACTCCATCCAGAGGGCTAACCCAAAGCCAGGCACACAGTAGGCCCCAAATATGTTTGCTGAGTAATTGATTAAGGAGGGGAGGGAGGGAGGGATGGAGGGAGGAAGGAAAGAAGAAAGGGGGAGGGGGAAGGGAGGAAAGGAGGGAGGGAAGGAGAAAGGAAGGAGAGGATGAAATAAGGAAGGATGGACGACCCGAGCCTCCTGCCCCCTCTCCAAAGCCACACCACGCAGCTTGTAGGATCTTAGTTCCCCAACCCGGGATCGAACCCCGGGCCCTCAGCAGTAAAAGCGCAGAGTCCTAACCACTGGCCCACCAGGGTATTCCCCAGCAGCATTTTTTTTTTCTTTTTTTTCGGTACGCGGACCTCTCACTGTTGTGGCCCCTCCCGTTGTGGAGCACAGGCTCCGGACGGGCAGGCCCAGCCGCTCCGCGGCATGTGGGATCCTCCCGGACCAGGGCACGAACCCACGTCCCCTGCATCGGCAGGGGGACTCTCAACCGCTGCGCCACCAGGGAAGCCCAAAGCAGCATTTTTATAATAAAGAAAATGCGGTATAAAGGGCCCAGGGAAAGGGCAGATGCAAGAAAGCCAGTTAAGAAACGAGTCCTGAATCTTCACGGGAGGTGACGGTGGCTCGAACTAGGTGACAGAGATGGAGGCAGACAAGACGTTGGTGTGCTTGGAGGCGATGCCCGGAGCAGAAGCTCATCTGGGGAGTCTGAGATGCTGTCTGACGTCTACGCGGAGATGTTGAGTAGCAGTCAGAAACATGAGCCTGGAGTTCAAAAGAGAGGCCCAGGTTGGGGGTGTAAATGGGGAGCCTCCAGCACATAGGTGGTATTTAAAGCCATGATCCTGATAATTTTTTATGTCTTATAAATAAAAGAGCTGAAGCAAACATGACCAAGTTGACATCTGTTAATTCCAGGTGGTAGATAACGTGGTGTTTGTAATACTGTTCTTTGTACTTTTTAGTATGTTTGAACTTTTGTAATAAAATTAATGAATAAACAGTAGAGAAAGCCACAAGGTTCCAAATGGCTGAACAGTCCTGCCTTAGAACTCAGGAGTGGGTGCGGGCAGTGAGTCAAGGAGCCGGGTTCAAATCGCCCCATCACGAACCTAAGCTGGGTGACCAGGGCTTAACCCTGTCTCTCTGGGCCTCTGTGTCCCCATTTGGACAAGAAGTTGGCCCATGACTTCTCAGGGTTCTTCCAGCACTGACCATCTTGATTCAAGCTGGTGTCCCCTGGGGCCCCGACCTGCTTTGATTTTGTCCACCCATATCTTATACCTAGTCCTACAGAGGAAGCCCAAAATACCCTATAAGTGGGCCTTGTAGGTGGAAGGTCAACTCTGACTCCAAACAGATGCAAATTGCAGCAAGGGACATCAGAAAGGAAGGGCAGTGCTCCATGGTCCCCAGGCCCTGGGACCCGAAAGCAACTAGGCTGAGCTTAAAAGCTGGGAACCCAGAGACTAAAACTCTTTACAATATTGACTGATGATGAACGCATCCCACTCAGGACCCTGGGACCAGTTGTAGAAGAGTCTATGAGCCTGAAACATACAAATGGGTGAGTGGCTGAACCAATCTGTCAGCTGTATTAAGCACAGATAATAATAATATTAAGAGCGAAATAATAATATTTATGTGTCAGATTCTGAACTAAGTGCTGAATATGCATTCTCTCATTTAACCCTCACCATGACGGTGCCATGGGGTTATCATTTCATGAGCCACACTTTGCAGATGAGGAAACTGGGGCTCAGAAGGGTTAAGCAACTTGCCCCCAGTCAGGCAGCAGACCCGGGATCAGGACACAGGCAGCACGATTCCAGATCTCCAGCTCTAGACTGCTCTTGGTGAGCGACAAGATCCTCTAAATCTCTTCAACAAGAGCTGGAGAAGACAGCCTACATGGAACTCTGTTGAGTCATTTATTCATCGTCAGCTCATCAATATTTATTGAGCACCCACTGTGTGGCAGCCCTCAGTGTGCCTGGCCACACGGCTGCTGAGATGAAGCACAGCCTCTGTTTGTGAGAAGACTGTGGTGTAGAGAGAGGCCAATTTATAAACCAGCGTGATAAAAACCAATGGCTCCAGGCTGCTCCTGGGGAGACACCTATGTCCAGAGGGGCCCTGTATGGGAAAGGGTGGTGAGCCAAGCGCAAAACGTGGACCAGGGTGTGGAGTGACAGCACAGGACCTTTCTCTGCCGTCATCGTGGCTGAACCTCCATTCCCAGGCCACGAGTCCCAGAACTTCTGGCAGAAACTGCTGGACGTAGGAACGGCGGGTGTCTAGCTTTGACCTTTGTGGGAGGGGGAGCAGATGACAACGCAGTCATTTAGGTTAAGAGGTGGAGCGTTAGCTGCTCCTCTGGAACAGCCATTTCATTGTTCTGAGAAAAACCACCTGACTTTTCGTATGGAGAGGCCGTAAGTGGAGAAGGAGATATTTAGGGCTTGGTGGCTCAGAGGAGCTACAACTGCTGTGTGGCCACAGAAAAGCTGCTCAAGCAGGACTGCTTCTTTGCAGAGGAGCTCTTACCTCAGAGCCCCTGGGGAGAGTGGGAGGAGGCCCAGCAATGGGATTTCAGAGATCCACAAATCCCTTGAACTTGCGGCAGGAAAATGTCATGTATTTGTGCATTTTTTTTCCTAGGTAGAGCTTTCATCAGATTTTCAAGGGCCCCTTGAATCCCCTGAGAAGAAATACAGTCATACTTCAGTAGCCACAGCGTATGGGTTCCAGGACCCCAGCGGATACCAAAATCCACGGATAGCGAAGTCCCGTACAGAAGACAGCGAGCAGTCCACCCTCTGCAGCTGCGGGTCCCACCGCCGTGGGAATGGAGGGCCAGTGGCACTGATGTTTATTTTCTAAGCGCACGTTCAAGCTGTGTCCCCCAGCCATTCCATGTTCCTGGGGTGGCGTGTGTGTTCTTGTTTTCCTGCTGCCATGCAGAGATCAGGAGCTGAGACCCAGAAGATGGCCAAAAGGGCAGGGGGTCTGTGGATACGCCTCCCCAGGCCCTAGGGGACACCATGTAACAGGAGCTGGACAGCCCGGGTGCAGTCAACATGGACTCTACCACCTGATGCTACACATGGTTGTTTCAATCCACACAGCCCAGAAACGGAAAAAGCTTGGGGATTGGATTTTGATACTATCATTCAGTTGAGGCCTTAAGCAACACTGCAGTGTCAGCCATCCAAGGAAGAAGCAACTCCTGGCTCAGAGAGTGAGCAGGGAGGAGAGACGGCTTAGATGAGGGGGAAGGGAAATCCTTTCCTTTCTCTGGGCTCACTTAGTTGGGCCAGACCTTCCAAGGCATTCATATCTGCTACAGGGCACACTCAAGAGTGGAGGGCAAGGGGGAAGAAGCTGGACCTTCCAAGAGATGGGCTGGGACTGGGCTGTAAATGCAAGCGTGGGAAGGCAGATCCAGCCTTTGGGCTTTGAGAACAGCCCTGCCAGGTCATGGGTTTCCTGGGCTGAGATATCCTCCAGCCCTTCTGTACCATTAGCTGTTTTATGTTTTTTTTGGTTTTTTTAATAAATTTGTTTAATTTATTTATTTTTAGCTGCGTTGGGTCTTTGTTGCTGCATGCGGGCTTTCTCTAGTTGTGGCGAGCGGGGGCTACTCTTTGTTGTGGTGCGCGGGTTTCTCATTGCAGTGGCTTTTCTTGTTGGGGAGCAATGGGCCCTAGACGCAAGGGCTTCAGTAGTTGTGGCATGAGGGCTCAGTAGTTGTGGCACACAGGCTCTAGAGTGCAGGCTCAGTAGTTGTGGCGCACGAGCTTCATTGCTCTGCGGCACGTGGGATCTTCCCGGACCAGGGCTTGAAACCGTGTCCCCTGCATCGGCAGGCGGACTCTCAACCACTGCGCCACCAGGAAAGCCCCCCGGCTAAAATATTTTAAAGTTATAAATCAGATAAACAAATAAAATACTCTCTACCCTCCTACCTTAACATTGCAACCTAGAATGCAGAGGTGCCTGGCGATCTGCCCCATGGCCCCAACCCCCAATCTGCGGCCCCCCTCCCTTCTCTCCCCACCCCAGCTCCTTCCTTCACACACCCCTGTGGGCACCAGCCCACACATCCAAACTCTGTCTGTACCCCCAGCAAACAGCCACCCGCGGCCACCTCTCAGGCCTAGAGAGACGCACACTGGCTGCACACCTGTCCTTGGGAGCCTGGGGAAGAGGACTGAGCAAATCCTTAGAAGCAAGCAGGCTTGGGAAGACAGAAGATTCCAGCATCCAGGGTGCTCCACATGTGGTCTAGAAAGAGAGGTTACAGGCTCTGAGTGGGCACCTGCCCCTGACTTTTGGGGGTCTTCTAAAGACAGGGCACAGAATAGGGGCCCCCGCCTGCACATGGTAAAGGGCTTTCATAGTGAACCAGGGGAGACAGATGAGACCCCGGGCCAGGACAGGAGCAGCCCCTGTGAAGGAGGGAACAGAAATGGCAGATAACAGTATGTGTAGGAGTTGGAGGGGGACACAGGTAGCTCCCAATCTGCACGATGTGACTGCAATTTGAGCCTAAGCCTGGCTCCCTGACACCTCAGCAGGTGGCAGGTACAGCCACCTGCACCCTTTGTGAAAAGCCACCTAAATGACTGTACTGCTTGTCCTCTCCTCTGCCGACACCCAGCCCATGGCTGGGCTGTGTGCACAGCGTCTAGCCCCAGGGAGAGGCGAGGCGAGCCCAGGTCTACACCCACAAAGCCATAAAAAGGAGCCTCTGGTGACGGCTCACTCAGCCTCACTTCACCAGCTGTGACAGTACCACAGCCTCTCAGACAACTGGACCATGGACCCTGGGAAATGCACCTGCATGTCTGGTGAGTAAGGATGCCCACCCTGGGATGCTGTGACCTCTCGCCAGCTTCCCACAGGGAGCCTGCAGGACTGCGATTAATGCTTCTCTTCTTCCAATTAGAAGCACCAATGGGGTTTGTGTCAGACTGGCCACCTCTGCGGCGGCTCCCGCTCTCTGTTGGATACCAGCTTGATTTGCTAGAATTAATAACCTGGCTTAGGAATGACTGTGGTGGGACCTAGCGGCAAGCCTCTGGGAGCAGCCACCAGGGCGGGGGAAGAGCTCTGGCCCAGACCAACCTGCTTCTGGTCCATCGCTCCCATCCACTCCTGACACTTATTATTTCCAAGCCTGTTTCTTCATCTGAAAAATAGGGTTACTTATCCCCAGCTGCCCACCTCCTAGGGTTGCCGTGAAAGGGTTAAAATCATAAAGCATTTGCAGATGTCAGGGGAGTTATTAGAAGCATATGCGGACCTCCAGGTCTGAAACTGCTTAATTCCATGGAAGCATGTTGGCCAGGAGAAGTGAGGTCAGGGTTCAGAGCCATCTTGGTTTTTATGACCTTTGGAAACGGCATCGAGAAGTCTCACAAGCCTCCCTGGTTCCTAACAGGACATGTCTGTCCCCAAAATTTGCCAAAAAGACAGAAGCTTCCAGCATCTTGAAACTCAAAACAAGAAGCGGGTGATTTTCTTTTTTTAAATATAGATGGTTTTATGATATGGAAACAAGTGGTAGCTGTGACTCTCACTTTGGGCTTGTTTATATCCTTTGCCCTTCCTCCTACACATTCAGGATCTCCATGTTGCCTCATACCTTAAAGTTTTCGACAGTCCCCAGGGGACCTTGGGCTTGGCCTAACTTAGTGGTTCTCAAACCTGATTGTACATCAGAATCATCTGGGTTGCTTTTCTTTTTTCTATTTTTCGGCCACACTGAGCAGCACATAGGATCTTAGTTCCTTGACCAGGGATCAAATCCATGCCCCCTGCAGTGGAAGCGAGGAGTGTTAACCACTGGACCACCAGGGAAGTCCCTGGGTTGCTTTTTAAAGAATACTGATTCCCTTTCTCCACCCAGACCTATGAATCATAATATCTCAAAGGCTGGCCCTAGGAATCTGCATTTTAATAAGTACCCCCAGGGATTCTGATGTATTCCCCCCCAGTTTCTGTCCATGGACTGTGACTGGGAACCAGCATCTTCAACCTCCTGTCCATCCACTGACCAAGGGCAGCCCAGACCCCCGGCCGCCTAGATGGCCTGTGGCGCGCCTGTGTGCCCGCTCCACCTCGATGCTCATGCTTGTGGCTCTGTCCTTTCTCCTAGGAGGAACCTGCAGCTGCGGAGACAACTGCAAATGCAAAACCTGCAGCTGTAAAACATGTCAAAAAAGTGAGTCTGGTGACCGGGGCCATGCACTGCTGGCGGGGAGCTGGGAGTCCGTTTCTGTCATCCTCAACCCTCCAGCCACGGTGGGATTGAGGGGGTCCTGGATGCCTTTACCCATTTGGGAGGGATCTGAAATGAAAGCTGAGTCCCGCGGGCTGCAGCTGACCTGGGGGTGAGGGCATCCTCAGTGTTTCAGGGGTTTGGATAAGAAGAGGGCCGAGGGGAGGTTCCAGCCTGCCCGGTAGTGAAGGGAATGGCCTGGCGTCATGAGCCCTTGGATCTGCCACTGTCCAACGGCGGTGGGCCAACCCCTTCCCCTCCCTGGCCTCTGATGGACTCTGGTGACCCCTGAGGTCCCTTCCAGCTCTAACATCCCACCACTTCCTGTCCCAGGGTTTTTGCTCATGTGGATCGGAACCTGTGTGTAGCATGCTCTTGTTTTTCTACTTCCTTCTAAGTGGTGAAGGGGGAAGTGGTCAGATAAGAGTGTTGACCCAAAGCTGATCTGTCCATCTCCTGCCCCTTCCAGGCTGCTGTCCTTGCTGCCCCCCGGGCTGCGCCAAGTGTGCCAAGGGCTGCATCTGCAAAGGGGCTTCGGACAAGTGCAGCTGCTGCCACTGAAATGCATCCATCGTGCTGGGGACAAGGCCTGGGAAGCATCTGTACAGTGCATTAGTCGAGGAGTTGGAATGACTGTACAATAGGTTGTGCTTTTTATATATTTGCCCAGGTCAGGTGGTGGTGACATTCATATAAAGTGCTTGGAGCAATAAAGTTTTCACTCGTGGTTGTCTGGTGGCTCAGAGCAATGTTTTACCCTAGCCCAGCAGGACCAAGAAGGGCTGGTCCCATGAAGATTTCTGCAGATGGCTGCTAACCCCGAGGTCCTACCGCTCTGCCTGAGGGTTTTCTCGTGCAGCACGAGCTTGCCTGACGCATGCACAGGGCAGGCCGCCCCTGGGAACAGCCCTTAACAGATGACAAACAGGAGTTAGTGAATTCATAACATCAGCATCTTTACCCTTACAATGGGACAAATCTGAGTCATGTTCTACACCGTCCTCCAGAAGTCCTCAGCAGCAATGAACTCCGATAGCCCACAGACGTAAACATACTCCGTATTGGCTTCCTTCCTTCTCTGCTTCACTTCTCCATCCTCTTTCCAGGGCTTCCTGGGATCCCCACGCAAAGAAACTACTTGTACAGGGTCCGCTTTCAGGGTAACCTAATCTTTTTTTTTTTTAAGTAAGGTTTTATTTATTTATGTTTAATTTATTTTTTGGCTGCATTGGGTCTTCATTGCTGCGCACGGGCTTTCTCTAGTTGCAGCGAGCAGGGGCTACTCTTCGTTGCAGTGCACAGCCTTCTCGTTGCGGTGGCTTCTCAGCATGGGCTCTAGGCACATGGGCTTCAGTCTACACGGCAGGCTCAGTAGTTGTGGCGCACGGGCTTAGGTGCTCTGCGGCACGTGGGATCTTCCCAGACCAGGGCTTGAACCTGTGTCCCCTGAATTGGCTGGGAGATTCTTTTATTTATTTATTTATTTTTGGCTGTGTTGGGTCTTCGTTGCTGCGTGCGGGCTTTCTCAAGTTGAGGCGAGCGGGGACTACTCTTCATTGTGGTGCGCGGGCTTCTCACTGCGGTGGCTTCTCTTGTTGCGGAGCACAGGCTCTAGGCGCGTGGGCTTCAGTAGTTTTGGCACACGGGCTCAGTAGTTGTGGCTCGTGGGTTCTACAGTGCAGGCTCAGTAGTTGTGGTGCACAGGCTTAGTTGCTCCTCAGCATGTGGGATCTTCCCGGACCAGGGCGCGAACCCGTGTCCCCTGCGTTGGCAGGCGGATTCTTAAGTTAAGCACTGCGCCACCAGGGAAGCCCCCCCGCCAAAAAAACAAACCTATTTTTAAATAGGTCTCCATACACAATATACAAAACATAAAAGATACAAAGAGAGTAAGACTCCTTCCCACATTTGCGCCCCAGTCCCCCCCCTCCCCAAGTCAACTGTCACCACTTACTGGTGTGCCCTCCCAGGGATATTCTGGGGCTGCACGAGCACCGATGATACACAGCATCTGCCCCACCCCGAAACACACACTATTTACCTTGAAAACTTGGCAAGTGTTTTCTCTCATATAGTAAACTCTCTGCCAGGTCCTTTTTTCCATTTAAGAGAAAAGAATAGGTAGATGGAAAAAATTAAGAGCTTAAACAACCAAAAAATAAGGTGACAAAAGAAAAAATAGATGAAACAAAAGGGTTAAAGAAAATATGGGAGACAAAGAGAAAACTCCACACACAACTCTGCCATGGTGGCGCTGCCCAAGGCAGCTGAGGCTGTGACTACATCTTTTGGTCTTTTTCCGACCCGCCAAGCCTAGCACTGTGCCTGGGACCCCTCAGAGCAGGGGTCATAAACACCCCTAAAAATTCACTGACAGCTATAAACCTTCCTTTCCCTAAAAATACCCACACGAACAACCTCAGTCAATCTTACATATGATCCCAGGGAATTCACAGGCTGTCCCAAAGCCATCTCCGGAACCCCCAGAAGACCCCGATTAAGAACCTAAGGTCCATGTGATCTGTTACTTAAAAGAATAAAGTAGTCTAATAATAGATTAAAATACTGAGCACTTAAGACCTGCCAGGCACTGGGTCCAGCACTGCCTACACATTACTTCATTTGATTGTCATAACACGACCTCACGAGGTCAGTACCATTATCAACCCCATTTTACAGATGAGGAAACCAAGGCACGCAGAGGTTAAATGACTTGCCCAAGGCCACTCATCTAGTTTTGTAGAACTGAGATCTGAACCCAGGTCCAACAGACTCCAAAGCCATGCCCTGAGAGTGCAGAAACAACTTCCAGGATGGAAGGCGGTCAAGGCTGAAGTCCCTGAGGCTGGCCCTGGTGAGGAGGCGGAGACGCAGCCCACACTCACCCACACCACCACCCTCAGCAGAGCGGGAGGTAAACTCAAGCTCTGGGAGATTGTCCATTCATGCTGCCAAGGGCCTGACACCAGGACCCAGAAGAGGCCAGGAGCAGCCTTCTCCAGCCCCGGCCTAGGTCAAGGTGACCCAGAAGCAGGAGCGGGTGAGAATGGAGCCTTCTCCAAGGGTGCCCTGTGGGGCTGGGCTCAGTGGGCCAAACAAGGAGCAGGACTTACTGTGTGCTTCCTGGCACTGGGCACTTCCATAATCCACACTGTCACCCTCTCTGTTTGGAAATCATCTGCGGCCTCCCTGGGAAGGTTTCCCCCTCCGTCCATGAACTGTGCTTCAGATGCAGCACCACAGTGCAATGGAAAGGGCTCGGCCTTGGGAGTCAGATGCTCTACCCTCCCTGGCTGAGTGACTTTGCCCAAATCACTTACCTCTTGAGGCTCAGTTTCCACATCTGCAAAGTGTCCCTCCCTCATGGGGAAAAACCATAGCATAGGGTCTATGCCCATAGCAGGTGCTCCGTAAACAGGGACTCATAGGGCTACAGCCTTTCTTAGGCTTCTGTTTATGAATCTCTGAGAAGGCCCCTGCCAAGGCCTTCTCTGTGACTGCAGAGCTCTGACGCCCCTTGGGAAGGACACGATGCTGGTAATGACACCTTCCGGGGGGCAGAGAGGTCCCCTGTGTCTCCAACAAGCAGGCTGGCCACTCTCTGTGCAACCTCAGCCCCAGTGCACACAGGACTGCCGTCTCATCTCACCCAAATGCTTCACCTGAAGAATCTCTTTTATTTCTACCACATCTTGAAGGGAGAATCAGCCCTCAGTGTCTCACTTTAATAATAATAATAATAATAATAATAATACCAACAACTAATATTTATTGAGTGCTGAACACTTCACAAGTGCCAAGCGCTGGGCTAAGCAGCTTCTGAACATCATCTCATGGACCCTGCACCATCAGGACCACTTTAGAGCTGGACAGTCAGGGCCCTGCTATGGACCCCCTGCCTTAGAGGGTCTGTCTCTGGTCCCCCTCCCCACAGGTGAGGAGTCTGAGGGTCCAAGGAGACACATCCACCTGGAACTCTCATACCTGTCCCTCCCCCACTGTCCCCATCCCCCCAACCAGACAAGGCTTTGGGTACCTGGGACCAATTCCAGAGTCTGTGTGGGCCTCCTCCCCAGGTTGGTCCTGCCTGAGGGTAGACCATGCCATCAGTCTGTGTACTCCTAGGGCTGAGGGATGGCCAAGGGGCAGCTGTATTCAAGGATGGGAGATGTGTGGATAGGGACCGAGCGCTTGCACTTTGATGTTTACAGTGTGGAACGGAGGCAGGGGTGGGAAGAGAAGAGATGAAGTACAGGACAATCCTCCACCTTTGCTTTTGCCCCAAGCCCAGCAAGTGTTCGGGGGAGGCCTCCACTAACAACCCTGGAGAGGAATCCTGTTATGACCCCACTTTACAGATGACAAAGCCGAGGCTCAAGAGATTCATGGTTTGCTCAGAGTTATAAGGCTAATAAGGGGCAGACCCAGGACCTGAATTTAAGGCTGCATGACATAGAGGCTGTGCTCAGGCCTATACTAGATGGATGGGGCCGAGAGAAGGCTGCAGGTAATCCTGCCCCACACTCAGGCATAAGAGGTCCCTGTCCTGGGCCTTATGCTTTAGAGAGCCTACATATCCAAACACTCAAAACACAAATTTATTAAAGAATACCTGGGGGCCTCTGTCACTCACGAGCTAGTACTTATTTGGCACAGTGTGATCAATTAACCCTAAACCCTGGTCTTTTCTTGTGTCTAACACTGTTCCCTAAGAAAATACTCCTCCAGCTCTTGTCCTATGTCCTCAAATCAACAAAAAGTGAGTCAAAGACCTTAACAGATGCCTCACTAAAGAAGATATACAGACGCCAAAGAAGCATATGAAAAGATGCTCCACATCATATGTCTTCAGGGAAATGCAAATTAAACCAACAAGGAGATACCACTACACACCCATTAGAATGGCCGAAATCCAGAAGACTGACAACACCAAATGCTGGCAAGGACGTGGAGCAACAGGAACTCTCATCTATTGCTGGTGGGATGCAAAATGGTCCAGCCATTCTGGAAGATAGTTTGGCAGTTTTTACAAAACTAAACATACTCTTATATAATCCAGCAATTGTGCTCCTTTGTATTTACCCAAAGGAGTTGAAACCTTATGTCCACGCAAAAGCCAGTACATGAATGTTTTATAGCCGCTTTATTCATAATTGTCAAAATCTAAAAGTAACCAAGATGTCCTCCAGTAGATGAATGGATAAACTGTGGGACACCCACAGTGTGAATGGAATATTATTCAACATTAAAAATAAATGAGCGATCAAGCCATGAAAAGACATGGAGGAGATAAATGCATATCACTAAGAGAAAGAAGCCAATACGAAAAGGCTACATACTGTATAATTCCAACTAGATGACATTCTAGAAAAGGCAAACTACGGAGACATTAAAAAAATCAGTGGTTGCCAGGGGTTGGTGGAGGGAGGGATGAATAGGCAGAGCACAGAGGATTCTTAAGGCAGTGAAACTACTCTGTATGATACTCTGATGGTGACTGTATGTCACTAAACATTTATCCAAACCCATAGAATGTACAACACCAAGAGTGAACCCTAATGTAAACTATCGCCTTCAGGTGATTATGATGTGTCGATGCAAATTCACCAGTTTTAGCAAATGCACACTCTGGTGAGGGATGTTGATAATGGGGGAGCCTATGCATGTGTGGGGGCAGAGAGCACATGGCAAATCTCTATACTTTTCTTTCAGTTTTGCTCTGAACCTAAAATTGCTCTAAAAAATAAAGCCTGGGCTTCCCTGGTGGCGCAGTGGTTGAGAGTCCGCCTGCCGATGCAGGGGACGCGGGTTCGTGCCCCGGTCCGGGAAGATCCCACATGCCACGGAGTGGCTGGGCCCGTGAGCCATGGCCACTGAGCCTGCGCGTCCGGAGCCTGTGCTCCGCAACGGGAGAGGCCACAGCAGTGAGAGGCCCGTGTACCGCAAAAAAAAAATAATAAATAAAATAAATAAATAAATAAAAAAAATAAAAAATAAAGCCTACTTTAAAAAAGTATCTGTATGCCAGGAGAGTTTATGGATGGTCCCAATGCCAATGTCAGAGATGGAAACTGCTTTCAAAGTGCAGGATGGGGACTTCCCTGGTGGTGCAGTGGTTAGGAATCCACCTGCCAATGCAGGGAACACAGGTTCGAACCCTGGTCCAGGAAGATCCCACATGCCACAGAGCAACTAAGCCCGTGCGCCACAACGACTGAGCCTGCGCTCTAGAGCCCGCGAGATACAACTACTGAGCCCACATACCACAACACCTGAAGCCCACGTGCCTGGAGCCTGTGCTCTGAAACAAAGAGAAGCCTCTGCAATGAGAGGCCTGTGCACCGCAACAAAGAGTAGCCCTCGCTCACCGCAACTGGAGAAGGCCTGCGCACAGCAACAAGGACCCAACGCAGTCAAAAATAAAAATAAATTAATTAAAACAAACAAAAAAAAAGTGCAGGGTGGGTCTGAGTGGAAGAGATGAAAGGACAAATTAACTCATAAATCTTTCTCCTTAAAAAGCATGAATGCAATAGATTCTCATGTCATAAAGTATCATTTCCCATTAGTGTGACACATGAATTGCTCTTAGGTTTCCTTGTGTTCTAAATTGTGTTTCCAGAACATTCATGAGTTTATGCTATTTGTAGAAGTTTCACAAGGCAACTGACGAATACTGACGAATATTTCACAAGGCAACTGACGAACATTTCATACTACTCTTAAATTTATATATCTACACATATTTATAAATTGTCAGTTAGATACACATTGAACTCTAGAACTATGAACAATTTTATAAAAATTCTTATTAAAATTTCATTAACTCTTTATAAAATTAAATAATATAGGACACTGAAGCTAGATGGATAAAACTAGATGTCCTTGGTAGCCTCCTTCAGCAAGTTGGACCATTTCTGGTCCTCTTGGAACAAGGGGAAAATAACCTCATTTACCTAAGCCACTGTGCAGCTGAAAGCAATTTGATACATCATGTAAGGATGATTAAGCCCTTCATGCTCTGTCTGTAGATTGATTATGATACTTGAAATAAACAGTTCTTATGATGTTATGAATAAATAAATACTCTTTACTGGAGAACTAAGGGTGAATGGATCCACAGAGAACGATATGTAACTGGATGTCACTGAAATTGAGCTACTTGAAGGAGGAAGGAGATAAGAAGGATACTCTCTTCTGAGACATACTCAGAAACAGGATACAGGCTACATTTAGTTTGCTTCATATTTGGACTACCATTTTCTTACAGGGCTTCTGTTTTTCCTGGCATTTCTAATTGCCAGGAAATTTCTCTCCTGCTATTTGGTAAATGATCTAATATCCATTACCTTCTTTCCTGATCGTCTGTCTGACTGTCATTCTCGGTTCCCTTTACATTGCTCTCCTGGGTTGGATTCACTGCTTCTTGGATACCCTGTCATCCTCTATCTTGGACTTTTATTTGCTGGAGTACATCCTCAAGCAATCTTTTACCAAAAGGATGAATTAGGGGAAACTTTCAGAATCCCTAAATGTTGGAAAACACCTTAATTTTTCTCTCATGCCTGACTGATAATTTGGCTGGATGTCACAGTTTAAGTTCAATATCATTTTCTCTTAGCCCTTTTGAAGGTATTGCTCCACTGTTTTCCAACATTCAGTGTTGCTGCTATGAACACTCACTTGACCTTTATTTCTCACTGTAAGTCTGTTTATAAGAAATTTCTCAGCCTTATTGCAATACTTTTATTGATCTTTAGAAATGTTGTCAATCATATTTTTAATATATAAGAACTCCTTCTCTGAATGTTCATCATAATACCCAGGTTTTATTTTCCCTGAATGGAGACATTTCCTGAATCTCCCTGGTGAGTTAAAGGTTTTTTGCTTTTATTATTAAGTTTTCTGATGGTTTCTTGAGCTATTTCTGCTTCTTAGAGCTGAAAGCAGGCTCTGTGCATGCGAGTTAGACTTGTTGACTGGCGGACTTCCTTCTAGCGTGCCCAGGTAGGCAGCTGACAGAAAGTTCTTGCCTGTGCAACTAAGCCCGTGCGCCACAACTGAGCCTGAGCTCTAGAGTCCACGTGCCACAACTACTGAAGCCCACAGGCCTAGAGCCCGTGATCCACAACAAGAGAAGCCACCGCAATGAGAAGCCTACACACCACAACGGAGTCCCCACTCGCCACAACAAGAGAAAGGCTGCGTGCAGCAATGAAGACCCAAAGCAGCCAAAAATAAATAAATAAAATAAATTTTTAAAAAAATCCAAGACAATCAACGGACATTTCAGGTGTGCAGGGAGCTTTGCTAAAGCAGAGAATCAAGAAGAGAGGAAGGAATCGCCTCTTTCAGCCTCGGCCTTCTGGGACCTCAGAGTCCGCTAGGGAGACTGTCAGACTAACTTGTCTCCTCTCCTACAGGGTAGAAAGTATCTAGACAAACCCCCATAGAAGTTCCAAAGAGGGCAATTACATCTGGCTGTAGGCAAGACTGAAGACTTCCTGAAGGAGGAGGCCTCGAAGGATTTTAAACAGGTAGAAATTGTGGGCAGGAAATTCCAAAAAGAGGCAACAGCAGAAGCAGAAGCATGCAGGCAGGAGAGCTTGGGGCATATTCTGGGTTAGCATGGATTACATTTGGTTGCTAGGGGAGGTGGGGGCCAGACAATCAAGAGATTGGAAAAGTAGGCTAAGGGGAACCGGCATCCATCATTTGTAAGTTCCAGATCCTAGATTTCTGAACAGAGAAGTGTTCATTGAGCACTGTTTATTGAGCACATATTACGTGTTAGGCAATCAGCTTGACGAACCTCACTTAATGTGCTGGAGAGGGTGTGGAGAACAGGAAACCCTCTTACACCATTGGTGGAAATGTAAATTGGTGCAGCCACTATGGGAAACAGTATGGAGGTTCCTCAAAAAACTAGAAACAGAGTTGCCATATGATCCAGCAACCCCACTCCTGGGCATATACCCAGACAACAGCATACTTCAAAAAGACACATGCACACCTCTGTTCATAGCAGCACTATTTACGGTAGCCAAGACATGGAAACATCCTAAATGTCCATCAACAGACAAACGGATAAAACAGATGTGGTGTGTGTGTATATATATATATATATATATATATATATATGCATATATACACATACAGACAATGGAAACAATGGGATATTACTCAACCATTAAAAAGAATGAAATAATGCCATTTGCAGCAACATGTATGGACCTAGAGATTATCATACTAAGCAAAGTCAGAAAGAGAAATACAAATACCATATCACCTATATGTGGTATCTAAAATACAACACAAATGAACATATCTACGAAACAAAAACAGACTCACAAATATAGAGAACGGACTTGTGCTTGCCAAGGGGGAAGGAGGGTAAGGGAGAGAAGGATTGGGACTTTGAGATTAGCAGAGGCAAACTATTACATACAGGATGGACAAAACACAAGGTCTTACTGTATAGCACAGGGAACAATATTCAGTATCCTGTGACAAACCATAATGGAAAAGAATATATATATGTATAACTGAGTCACTTTGCTGTACAGTAGAAATTTAAACAATATTGCAAATCAACTATACTTTAATAAAATGTTTTTAAAATCTCATTGAATGCTCACCATAACCCAAGAGGTAAGGAGTGTTATTATCCCCATTGAATAGCTGAGGGGAACTAGGGAGATTCAAACTCAGGTGTGTCTGACACCAAAGCCAGTCGCTCTGAACAACTGCAGTCTTCACTCACTGCAGTTCGAAGATTCGGGTAGTGGTGTCAGGGTGGTCTGGGTTATGTGGGCAGTGCAGAAACCCCCTTGTGCTTCTGCTGCGGGAGCCCAGCAGACACCCAAGAGCGGCCCCTGCAGTTCAGGAGCCCCGGCTAAAGGGGACCCTTCCCCCATCGTAGCGCCCTCCCTCTGAGCCACACAGGAGCAGCCAGAGCTCCGAACAAGAACTTCCACGATAGGGTGGCCCTTGAATCCCAACCCACCAAGCCTCAAGATCAGCTCAGCCTGAGCCTCTAACTCTCTCAGGGTTTAATAGCTACTCGCCCAGGCCCCCCACCGAGAGGGGATGGCAGGCCCCCTCTGTCCTCACTCTACTGAGGAGATTCAGCCTCTAGGGAACACTCCGAGTTACAATCCGCAGAGCCGGGCGTACACACTGAGCACCAAGATATTGGCACATATGCTGGGGTCACCCTGGCCACCTTATGAAACCTGAAAGCATGGAGACAGCCCTTCCTCACCTCCTTCCTCCAACACCCCCATTCCATCAACAACCAAAGAGAAGCGCAGACTTTCCTTGTGGTGTTTTGACCCCACACAAAGGTGCCATTGCTCAGCTAGGGAGGACGCAGGAGGGGAGAGGAGACAGAACCAGCAGCCGGGTTGGCTTTGAGCACTCGGGGTCAACCTGGTGTAGGGCAGTATTTCCCCAACTGCAGTCCTTTGAGAACCACCTGCACTATTTTAGTCATCACATATCACCTGGTCTATTATTACACTTAAATTCATCTGAAAAGGAAATCTTGTATCACTATTATAGACGAGAAACTGCATCGTGTGCCATAAACAGGCGTAACCATGGAGACAGAGAAGAAATGAAGCAAAGTTATGCCATTTCTAGCCAGGCTCTGTAGCAGGCTGAGGCTCCCTCCGCATCCCTTCCCTGACTCCTTACCTTCTTCTCTGTTCAAAACAGGAACAGGGCAAATGTGGGACGAGCACTGAAGACATCCTAGCACTAAATTGCATCTCCTTGAGGTAATTAGGAAGACTGATGGAGAACTGAAAGGGGAATAACCTTGTGTTTATGTGTCCAGGTTGTTTTATAAATTCATCTCACTTGGGGAAGCTGGACCACTGGAATTAGACTTGGAGTCAAGAAATGGGGTTCAAGTTCTGGCTTCACTACATCCTTGCTGTGTGACTTTGGAAAAGACCCTTGCTGTCACTGGGTCTCCTCATCTGTTAAAACAGGGCAGATGGAAAAAAAAAATAATAAGGCAGATGGTACCCATGGCATGGGTTATTGGGAGGAGTGTCAACCACTGCTCAAACCCTGAGGCGAGTGGGGCAAGGATAAGACAGGGAGGGGAAGGGCACTTTGCCAAATCAAAGGTAAGACCCCAGGTGCATCAATAATCTGGTAGCAATTGGGAAGCTAATGTCACAAAAGGCTACAATTGGGTCCCCAGAACCTAGTTATTGCAGCTCACGACAGCCCCAGGCTCAGAGCTGTGGTCCTCTGGAGATGAGAACTGGGCCCCTGATATTGTAGGGGTGGGACCTGGTCCAGGCTAGGGTTGGCTTAGAGTGGAGAGTCTATTTCCACTGGGAGGTCTAAGTCAGGGCTTTGATGGCCTCCTGCCGCTCTCAGGTGTGGAAAACCACTTGTATCGTTGGATATGCTGGGTTGACTCAGGGCACTGCACATCATGGAGGGCCTATAAGGGGCATTTTCAGGGGCCTCAGACATGCTTTGTGGGTAAAGAGGCAGGATGACTTTCTTTGTTGCAGACCTGAAGATTCTGCAATTCCACAAAGTTTGCTTGGGATATCAAAACGTAGTTGGCAAAAAAAAAAGAAAAAAAAAACCGTAGTTGGCTATTCAAGAGCCTGGCACATGATAGGCGCTTAAAAAGTGGAACTCATGGCAAATTGAATTAAAGATATCAGGGCAGGCTGAATAGCATTGTGCTTAGATTCAAGTCCTGGCTCTGCCTCCAGGGCAAATCACCTACTCTCCCCAGCCTCAGTTTCCTCATCTACAAAATGGGTTAACAATGCCTACCACAGGGTTATTGGAAAGAGTCAGTGATATAATATGTGGAGTGTTTAGCTCCACATGGTGCTCAATATGGTGCCTCAATATGCATAGTAATCACCCAGCAAGTGGTGGACGTTATCCATATTAGCCACTAGTAGTCATCTGGTCAACCTACGTGAAAACTGAAGAGACACTTTCGTGAGTTCAGAAAGCTAGTTATTGGAAGAGCTGGAACTAGGAACCATGGGGCTCTTAGACCAGTGCCTCTTCCCCTGCTTCGGCTACTCCTGTGAATAACATTGCTCATTCAACAATGATTCTACTAATAAGTCTCCAGATCTCTCCAAGAAATGACTTTATTTGCAGATAAGCAACTTTGTAAACTCGTTTGGTACACTACCGTTTACCCAGGCTTCTAAACTGTTGCCCAATTTTCAGTCCCAGGATAACAAATTGGGAAAGTCTTTGTAAGAGCAACGCCAACAGTCTTAATCCTGCACTGAACGAGTTTCAGCCAGGGGTGGGACTTGCTGGACTCCTTGCTTTTTTCTGAGATCACCTGGGGATTTTCCATCCATTAGTTGGTGTGACCCTGAATCATCTCCACCCCTCAACATACCTGATCCTGCCTCCTGGCCCTAATCTAATTAAAAAGATAAGCATCTCCATGAGCTCCCTTCTCCCAGGAAGCACTGCGATTGACTGCAGGGCCCAGGGTGAGGATTGATGTTAGTGACCTAGCTGGTCCAAGCCACACCTGGAACCCATGTTAATCACAGGCAGCTGCAATTCAAGAAGCACAGAACTGAGGCCAACACTGAAGCTGGGTGTCAGGTAGGAGCTGTAGGGATCCCAGGCTCCTGCAGAGTCCTCCCCTGACCTCCTGAGTCTCAGACTTAGTTGCATGGTTGGTAAGAGCCAACATGGTTAGGACCCTGCTCTGAGAGCTTTCCAAGTGCCATCGATTTAAGCCCTTGACAAGCCTCCCATTTTACCCTGGAGCACCCCAAGACACGAAATGCTAGCAACTTGCTAGTAACTTGTCACATTACTAGTAAGTGGCAGAGTCAGACTGTGAACGTGAGACAGGCTGGGACCTGGGACCCTTTGCTGCAGTGCTTGCAACTGAACAAACCTCCTCCAGCAACAAAATACAAAGAAACTATAGGGGACTAAAAATAACTGCGTGCATGCACAGTTGGGGCAAATTATGAACAAGATACAAAGAGACCAAAAACCCACACAGCACCAGCAAAGGGGTGGGCAGAGCACCTAAGCCACCCCTTGGGCCGACCCCCGGACCCACCCCTACCCTCACCCTATATAAGGAACCAGCTCACCCTCCCTTCAGGGAGCGAGCAAGGGAATCCCCCTCCTGCTGCAGCAGGAGCCCCAATAAAGCCTTGCCTGGGGACTTCCCTGATGGTGCGGTGGTTAGGAATCCACCTGCCAATGCAGCAGTTTTTTTCCTGAATGGAGACATTTCCTGAATCTCCCTGATGAGTTAAAGGTTTTTTACTTTTATTATTAAGTTTTCTGATAGTTTCTTGAGCTACTTCTGCTTCTTTGAGCTGAAAGCAGGCTCTGTGCATGCGAGTTAGACTTCTTGGCTGGCGGACTTGCTTCTAGCGTGCCCAGGTAGGCAGCTGACAGCAAGTTCCTGCCTGTGCCTCAGCGTCAAAACGAGAAGGGCCCTCTTCTGTCCCTCACGTGGGAGCTTGGCCCCTGTTAGACTGGTTACTTCATTTCTTTGGAGAATATCGCACGGTCTCAGCCTGGGGGAAAATGGTGGACCCAAACAAGTAGAAGTGAAGGAAGCCATGTGGCAGTACTACAGCCTCTTCTCCCATCAGTCACCACCCTGGTTCCTGCACTTCCTTCCTCTTCTTCTCTCCCACGTTGACTCCCCAGCTAAAACAGAACAAAACACCCACCCCTACCCCGTAGGCTTCTCTACTTCTTGATCTCAGCTGTGGCTTCCTCTGATCCCATTTACCCATAAATGTGATTCGACCCCTTCCGGTATTCCAGAAAAATGTTAAAATCTGATTCATTGATCCAAGGCACCCTCCCCCATACCAATTCTCTGCTGTTCTGCATTTTTCTCTCTATCTGTCTTTCTTTAGTTTCTTTCCATGGATTTTCAGGAGGAAGGACAGGTAAACGCACATGCTCAGCCTTCTATCCTGAACCAAACATCTGGGCTCGGCTTTTTATTGGTATTATTTGAATGTCTGCAACAACCCTGCAGGATACAGATTATTATCTTCATTCTACAGGTGAAGAAACTAGACTCACAGAAGTTAAGGACATTTCCCCTCAGTCAGGCAGGACCAGCTGAGAGGGAAGCTTGAAGACCATAAGGGAAAATAAGCTGAGGAAAAGGCCGAAGTGAAAAGGGAGCAGACTGGTTACACGTGGCCCTCAATGGGTAACACTTGAGCAGTGCAAGGAACCCACCAAGGAAAGCGATTTTAGGTCAAGAAAAAGAAGAGCTTTCTCATGGCAGAGCCATGTGGAGTAGGAAAGCACTGTGTCAGCAGGCTGACACATCATGGATTGTGCTCCTGTGTTGCCTAAGGGACAATGGCGACCTCAAAGAGGCTCTGACAGACGCTGCACCTGCTCAGGCCACACTCCAACTTGGATGGGGACCAGAAGAGGCTTTGGTGGGAAAGGAATGGAGCTCAGGTCCCAGGACGGGGAGGGAAGTTCCTCACGTGGACTGCAGGGGGCGCTCCAGACCCAGAGGCAAGGGCGGCCTGGGTAATCCCTGAGACCCAGGGAATTGTACCTGGGGGTGGGAGCGGGGAGGAGTGTTTGAATATCTGGCTGGGTTTGGAGCCCAAAAGATCCCAGGAAGGGACTAGAACTCTCAGACACCGCCGCCGGAGGATAAATCGGGACAAGTTCTCCAAGGGCCGATTAGGCCTTAGGTGGAAAAGGCCTTAACAAGGTGCAAACCACCCGGATTCACAGGGCATAAGGCTTTTAAAATAATTTGGCATGTACGTCAAACACTAAAATCGTTCCCATTTGTCCCAGTAGTTTCACTTCTGGAAATCTATTCTAAGGCGTTCACCACAAATTCAGAGGGGAAAAAAAAAGAAAAAAGCCTCACTCACTCACAAAAAGGTTCATTTTCACTATTTACAATTGTGAACAACTGGAAATAACTTTAAGTCCATGGACCTGCTCAACTAAGCCATGGTCTGTGCACACAACAGGTTATGATACAACCATGAAAAATGCAAAAACACAGTAAATGATTATGGTAAGAATCTTAAACAGATATTAGACTACAAATTCATTATGCAGGAATTTTTTTTGAAAAAAGAAGCCAGGGCTTCCCTGGTGGCGCAGTGGTTGAGAGTCCGCCTGCCGATGCAGGGGACATGGGTTCGTTCCCCGCTCCGGTCGGATTCCACATGCCACGGAGCGGCTGGGCCCGTGGGCCACGGCCGCTGAGCCTGCGCTTCCGGAGCCTGTGCTCCGTGACAGGAGAGGCCACAGCAGTGAGAGGCCCGCGTACCGCAAAAAAAAAAAAAAGGAAGAATAGAAAAGAAAAAAGAAGCCACACAAAATATGGAAATGAAATATACTAAAATGTCAACAGTGGCTGTGGTCAGATGGTAGATAAAGATAATTCTTTACTTTTCCTTCTTTCTATTTTTCTGAATTTTCCAAATTTTACTGAACTAGCATTTTTAAAAGTAAATACTGTTTGAAAAAGAAAAAAATATCTGTACTTTGAGCCAGAAATTCTACTTCAAGGCATGTTGTGTCCTAATGAAATAATTATGAATGGACACAAACAAAAGATACCAAGATGTTTATCACAGCATGGAGTATAATAGTGAAGATTTGGAAACAACAAAAATGTTTCAAAGTTGGGGATTGGTTAAATAGATTGTGGAATGAATCTACTAAAATAAAATTGTATAAGTCAAACTACTTTCATGGACAGATGTTCATAATCTACAGATAAGCAAGGGAAAAGTCATTTGTAAAGCAGTGTTTACTTTAGGCTTCTATTTTTATATTTGAAAGGATTACATATGTATTTTTTTAATTTTTGAAAATTTTCTACAATAAACAAAAAAGGGAAAAGAAGGGAACGGGAGCTAGATCTAGTGTCTTTTAATCTGAGGCACAGATGGCTTGATTTGTATAATTTATTTTTGAAGACAGGGGAAGGGCAGAGTATTTGAAATTGAAGCTCTCTTAGAAAATTTGGGCCAAGTGTCTGCAATAGACATTAGCTAGATGGGGGCCTCCCACCCCCTCCAAGCCCAGCCTCATCATCCACCTTCCCTGGCAGGTGCTCTCAATTGCTTGCGCATATGTCAGTCCCCAAATATCTCCATCAAGGAGGCAGGCCTAGCCCTGACCATCCACATTTGATGGAGGACGAACCAGAGGTCCGATACAAGTTTGTGATAAGGCAGGGGTTGGAAAGCAGGCTTTCTGATTCCCCTGGCTCCCTTCCCTACATGTCTGAGCTGCTAACACTCATCTCACAGTTTTATAGGGTAAACGTAAAGCAGGGTTTCTCAACCTCGGCACTATTGACATTGGGAGCCGGGCACTCCTCGGTTGTGGGAGGTTCTCCTATGCATTGTGGGATCTTTAGCAGCATGCCTGGCCTCTACCCATTAGATGCCAGTGGAATAGCTGCCTCTCCCCACCCGGATAGGTTGTGACCACCAAAAATGTTTCTGGACATTGCCAAATGTCCCCTGGGAGGCAAAATCGTCCACAGGTTAGAAACACTGAAGTAAGATGAGATGTGAAATAGAATGTCTCCAGGGTCATTCCCTGGATTAGGCGATGCCACCTGTCCCCAGACTAGGGTGGGAGGGGGAAGGGGTCCAATAAGGAAGGAAGACAGGGGAGACTGGTTTGTGTAAAAAGGCATAGGTGGTACTACTCTACACAGTGCTCATCTTACTGTGTGTTGACTTTTTATTAAACGGTTCCTTACCCACACGGTGGGTTCTTGGAGAAGACGGACACTGTCCTACTCAGCTTTGTGTCTGCTGTTCCTAGAACAATGTCTGCATTAAGGCAGAGCTCAATAAATATTTGTGGTGTGAAGTGAAAGAATTCACCACCACATTCACTAGGCAAAGCAGGATGCTGGGGACCATAGGATAACTTCATTAATACATATTTAATACCACCTGAGTCTTTTCCTGACCCAGCCTTCAACAGTGTCCCACAAAAACAGAGCCCAAAGTCAGGCTCTCTTGGTTCTCACATGGATTCATTCACTCAACAATCAAAGGACAGGGCTTCCCTGGTGGCACAGAGGTTAAGAATCGGCCTGCCAATGCAGGGCACACGGGTTCAAGCCCTCATCTGGGAAGATCCCACATACCGTGGAGCAACTAAGCCTGTGCGCCACAACTGAGCCTGAGCTCTAGAGCCCACGTGCCACAACTACTGAAGCCCGCAGGCCCAGAGCCCATGCTCCACAACAAGAGGAGCCACCGCAGTGAGAAGCCTGCACACCACAACGGAGTCCCCGCTCGCCACAACTAGAGAAAGGCTGCTCGCAGCAATGACGACCAAAAGCAGCCAAAAATAATTAAATAAAATAAATTAAAAAAATAATCCAAAGCAGTCAAAGGACATTTCAGGTGTGCAGGGAGCTTTGCTAAAGCAGAGAATCAAGAAGAGAGGAAGGAATCGCCTCTTTCAGCCTCGGCCTTCTGGGACCTCAGAGTCCGCTAGGGAGACTGTCAGACTAACTTGTCTCCTCTCCTACAGGGTAGAAAGTATCTAGACAAACCCCCATAGAAGTTCCAAAGAGGGCCATTACATCTGGCTGTAGGCAAGACTGAAGACTTCCTGAAGGAGGTGGCCTCGAAGGATTTTAAACAGGTAGAAATTGTGGGCAGGAAATTCCAAAAAGAGGCAACAGCAGTAGCAGAAGCATGGAGGCAGGAGAGCTTGGGGCATATTTCTGGGTTAGCATGGATTACATTTGGTTGCTAGGGGAGGTGGGGGCCAGACAATGAAGAGATTGGAAAAGTAGGCTAAGGGGAACCAGCATCCATCATTTGCAAGTTCCAGATCCTAGAAGATTTCTGAACAGAGAAGTGTTCACTGAGCACTGTTTATTGAGCACATATTACGTGTTAGGCAATCAGCTTGACGAACCTCACTTAATGTGCTGGAGAGGGTGTGGAGAACGGGAAACCCTCTTACACCGTTGGTGGAAATGTAAATTGGTGCAGCCACTATGGGAAACAGTATGGAGGTTCCTCAAAAAACTAGAAACAGAGTTGCCATATGATCCAGCAACCCCACTCCTGGGCATTTACCCAGACAACACCATACTTCAAAAAGACACATGCACACCTATGTTCACAGCAGCACTATTTACAGTAGCCAAGACATGGAAACATCCTGAATGTCCATCAACAGATAAACTAATAAAACAGATGTGGTGTATATATATATATACCGCAGGAGGGGAGAGGAGACAGAACCAGCAGCCGGGTTGGCTTTGAGCACTCGGGGTCAGCCTGGTGTAGGGCAGTATTTCCCCAACTGCAGTCCTTTGAGAACCACCTGCACTATTTTAGTCATCACATATCGCCTGGTCTATTATTACACTTAAATTCATCTGAAAAGGAAACCTTGTATCGCTATTATAGACGAGAAACTGCATCGTGTGCCATATACAGGGGTAACCATGGAGACAGAGAAGAAATGAAGCAAAGTTATGCCATTTCTAGCCAGGCTCTGTAGCAGGCTGAGGCTCCCTCGCATCCCCTCCCTGACTCCTTACCCTCTCTCTCTGTTCAAAAGAGGAACAGGGCAAGTGTGGGACGAGCACTGAAGACATCCTAGCACTAAATTGCATCTACTTGAGGTAATTAGGAAGACTGATGGAGAACTGAAAGGGGAATAACCTTGTGTTTATATGTGTCCAGGTTGTTTTATAAATTCATCTCACTTTGGGAAGCTGGACCACTGGAATTACACTTGGAGTCAAGAAACGGGGTTCAAGATCTGGCTTCACTACATCCTTGCTGTGTGACTTTGGAAAAGACCCTTGCTGTCACTGGGTCTCCTCATCTGTTAAAACAGGGCAGATGGAATAAAATAATAATAATAAGGCAGATGGTACCCATGGCATGGGTTATTGGGAGGAGTGTCAACCACTGCTCAAACCCTGAGGCGAGTGGGGCAAGGATAAGACAGGGAGGGGAAGGGCACTTTGCCAAATCAAAGGTAAGACCCCAGGTGCATCAATAATCTAGTGGCAATTGGGAAGCTAATGTCACAAAAGGCTAGAATTGGGTCCCCAGAACCTAGTTATTGCAGCTCACGACAGCCCCAGGCTCAGAGATGTGGTCCCCTGGAGATGAGAACTGGGACTCTGACATTGTAGGGGTGGGACCTGGTCCAGGCTAGGGTTGGCTTAGAGTGGAGAGTCCATCTCCACTGGGAGGTCTAAGTCAGGGCTTTGATGGCCTCCTGCCGCTCTCAGGTGTGGAAAACCACTTGTATCGTTGGACAGGCTGGGCTGACTCAGGGCACTGCACATCATGGAGGGCCTATAAGGGGCATTTTCAGGGGCCTCAGACCTGCCTTGTGGGTAAAGAGGCAGGATGACTTTCTTTGTTGCAGACCTGAAGATTCTGCAATTCCACAAAGTTTGCTTGGGATATCAAAACGTAGTTGGCAAAAAAAAAAGAAAAAAAAAAACCGTAGTTGGCTATTCACGAGCCTGGCACATAATAGGCGTTTAAAAAGTGGAACTCATGGCAAATTGAATTACAGATATCAGGGCAGGCTGAATAGCATTGTGCTTAGATTCAAGTCCTGGCTCTGCCTCCAGGGCAAATCACCTACTCTCCCCAGCCTCGGTTTCCTCATCTACAAAATGGGTTAACAATGCCTACCACAGGGTTATTGGAAAGAGTCAGTGATATAATATGTGGAGCGTTTAGCTCCACATGGTACTCAGTATGGTGTCTCAATATGCATAGTAATCACCCAGCAAGTGGTGGACGTTATCCATATTAGCCACTAGTAGTCATCTGGTCAACCTATGTGAAAACTGAAGAGACACTTTCGTGAGTTCAGAAAGCTAGTTATTGGAAGAGCTGGAACTAGGAACCATGGGGCTCTTAGACCAGTGCCTCTTCCCCTGCTTCAGCTGCTCCTGTGAATAACATTGCTCATTCAACAATGATTCTACTAATAAGTCTCCAGATCTCTCCAAGAAATGACTTTATTTGCAGATAAGCAACTTTGTAAACTCGTTTGGTACACTACCGTTTACCCAGGCTTCTAAACTGTTGCCCAATTTTCAGTCCCAGGATAATAAATTGGGAAAGTCTTTGTAAGAGCAACACCAACAGTCTTAATCCTGCACTGAACGAGTTTCAGCCAGGGGTGGGACTTGCTGGACTCCTTGCTTTTTTCTGAGATCACCTGGGGATTTTCCATCCGTTAGTTGGTGTGACCCTGAATGATCTCCACCCCTCAACATACCTGATCCTGCCTCCTGGCCCCAATCTAATTAAAAAGATAAGCATCTCCATGAGCTCCCTTCTCCCAGGAAGCACTGCGATTGGCTGCAGGGCCCAGGGTGAGGATTGATGTTTGTGACCGAGCTGGTCCAGCCACACCTGGAACCCATGTTAATCACAGGCAGCTGCAATTCAAGAAGCACAGAACTGAGGCCAACACTGAAGCTGGGTGTCAGGTAGGAGCTGTAGGGATCCCAGGCTCCTGCAGAGTCCTCCCCTGACCTCCTGAGTCTCAGACTTAGTTGCATGGTTGGTAAGAGCCAACATGGTTAGGGCCCTGCTCTGAGAGCTTTCCAAGTGCCATCGATTTAAGCCCTTGACAAACCTCCCATTTTACCCTGGAGCACCCCAAGACACGAAATGTTAGCAACTTACTAGTAACTTGTCACATTACTAGTAAGTGGCAGAGTCAGACTGGGAACGTGAGACAGGCTGGGACCTGAGACCCTTTGCTGCAGGGCTTGCAAGTGAACAAACCTCTCCTCCAGCAACAAAATACAAAGAAACTATAGGGGACTAAAAATAACTGCGTGCATGCACAGTTGGGGCAAATTATGAACAAGATACAAAGAGACCAAAAACCCACACAGCACCAGCAAAGGGGTGGGCAGAGCACCTAAGCCACCCCTTGGGCCGACCCCCGGACCCACCCCTACCCTCACCCTATATAAGGAACCAGCTCACCCCCCCTCAGGGAGCGAGCAAGGGAACCCCCCTCCTGCTGTAGCAGGAGCCCCAATAAAGCCTTGCCTGGGGACTTCCCTGATGGTGCAGTGGTTAGGAATCCACCTGCCAATGCAGGGGACTCAGGGTCAAGCCCTGGTCCGGGAAGATCCCACATGCCGCGGAGCAAGTAAGTCCATGTGCCACGAATACTGAGCCTGCGCTCTCGAGCCCGCGAGACACAACTACTGAGCCCACATACCACAACACTTGAAGCCCACGTGCCTAGAGCCTGTGCTCTGAAACAAAGAGAAGCCTCTGCAATGAGAGGCCCGCGCACCGCAACAAAGAGTAGCCCTCACTCACCGCAACTGGAGAAGGCCTGCGCACAGCAACGAGGACCCAACGCAGTCAAAAATAAAAATAAATTAATTAAAACAAACAAAAAAAAAGTGCAGGGTGGGTCTGAGTGGAAGAGATGAAAGGAAAAATTAACTCATAAATCTTTATCCTCAAAAAGCATGAATGCAGTAGATTCTCATGTCATAAAGTATCATTTCCAATTAGTGTGACACATGAATTGCTCTTAGTTTTCCTTGTGTTCTAAATTGTGTTTCCAGAACATTCATGAGTTTATGCTATTTGTAGAAGTTTCACAAGGCAACTGAGGAATATTTTGTAATATTAAACATTTCATACTACTCTAAATGTATATATCTACACATATTTATAAATTGTCAGATACACATTGAACTCTAGAACTATGAACAATTTTATAAAAATTCTTATTAAAATTTCATTAACTCTTTATAAAATTAAATAATATAGGACACTGAAGCTAGATGGAAAAAACTAGATGTCCTTGGTAGCCTCCTTCAGCAAGTTGGACCATTTCTGGTCCTCTTGGAACAAGGGGAAAATAACCTCATTTGCCTAAGCCACTGTGCAGCTGAAAGCAATTTGATACATCATGTAAGGATGATTAAGTCCTTCATGCTCTGTCTGTAGATTGATTATGACCCTGAAATAAACAGTTCTTATGATATTATGAATAAATAAATACTCTTTACTGGAGAACTAAGGGTGAATGGATCCACAGAGAACGATACGTAACTCGATGTCACTGAAATTGAGCTACTTCAAGGAGGAAGGAGATAAGAAGGATACTCTCTTCTGAGACATGCTCAGAAACAGGATACAGGCTACATTTAGTTTGCTTCATATTTGGACTACCATTTTCTTACAGGGCTTCTGTTTTTCCTGGCATTTCTAATTGCCAGGAAATTTCTCTCCTGCTATTTGGTAAATGATCTAATATCCATTACCTTCTTTCCTGATCGTCTGTCTGACTGTCATTCTCGGTTCCCTTTACATTGCTCTCCTGGGTTGGATTCACTGCTTCTTGGATACCCTGTCATCCTCTATCTTGGACTTTTATTTGCTGGAGTACATCCTCAAGCAATCTTTTACCAAAAGGATGAATTAGGGGAAACTTTCAGAATCCCTAAATGTTGGAAAACACCTTAATTTTTCTCTCATGCCTGACTGATAATTTGGCTGGATGTCACAGTTTAAGTTCAATATCATTTTCTCTTAGCCCTTTTGAAGGTATTGCTCCACTGTTTTCCAACATTCAGTGTTGCTGCTATGAACACTCACTTGACCTTTATTTCTCACTGTAAGTCTGTTTATAAGAAATTTCTCAGCCTTATTGCAATACTTTTATTGATCTTTAGAAATGTTGTCAATCATATTTTTAATATATAAGAACTCCTTCTCTGAATGTTCATCATAATACCCAGGTTTTATTTTCCCTGAATGGAGTCATTTCCTGAATCTCCCTGATGAGTTAAAGGTTTTTACTTTCATTATTAAGTTTTCTGATAGTTTCTTGAGCTATTTCTGCTTCTTTGAGCTGAAAGCAGGCTCTGTGCATGCGAGTCAGACTTCTTGGCTGGCGGACTTGCTTCTAGCGTGCCCAGGTAGGCAGCTGACAGCAAGTTCTTGCCCGTGCCTCAGCGTCAAAACAAGAAGGGCCCTCTTCTGTCCCTCACGTGGGAGCTTGGCCCCTGTTAGACTGGTTACTTCATTTCTTTGGAGAATATCGCACGGTCTCAGCCTGGGGGAAAATGGTGGACCCAAACAAGTAGAAGTGAAGGAAGCCATGTGGCAGTACTACAGCCTCTTCTCCCATCAGTCACCACCCTGGTTCCTGCACTTCCTTCCTCTTCTTCTCTCCCACGTTGACTCCCCAGCTAAAACAGAACAAAACACCCACCCCTACCCCGTAGGCTTCTCTACTTCTTGATCTCAGCTGTGGCTTCCTCTGATCCCATTTACCCATAAATGTGATTCGACCCCTTCCGGTATTCCAGAAAAATGTTAAAATCTGATTCATTGATCCAAGGCACCCTCCCCCATACCAATTCTCTGCTGTTCTGCCTTTTTCTCTCTATCTGTCTTTCTTTAGTTTCTTTCCATGGATTTTCAGGAGGAAGGACAGGTAAACGCACATGCTCAGCCTTCTATCCTGAACCAAACATCTGGGCTCGGCTTTTTATTGGTATTATTTGAATGTCTGCAACAACCCTGCAGGATACAGATTATTATCTTCATTCTACAGGTGAAGAAACTAGACTCACAGAAGTTAAGGACATTTCCCCTCAGTCAGGCAGGACCAGCTGAGAGGGAAGCTTGAAGACCATAAGGGAAAATGAGCTGGGGAAAAGGCTGAAGCGAAAAGGGAGCAGACTGGTTACACGTGGCCCTCAATGGGTAACACTTGAGCAGTGCAAGGAACCCACCAAGGAAAGCGATTTTAGGTCAAGAAAAAGAAGAGCTTTCTCATGGCAGAGCCATGTGGAGTAGGAAAGCACTGTGTCAGCAGGCTGACACATCATGGATCGTGCTCCTGTGTTGCCTAAGGGACAATGGCGACCTCAAAGAGGCTCTGACAGACGCTGCACCTGCTCAGGCCACACTCCAACTTGGATGGGGACCAGAAGAGGCTTTGGTGGGAAAGGAATGGAGCTCAGGTCCCAGGACGGGGAGGGAAGTTCCTCACGTGGACTGCAGGGGGCGCTCCAGACCCAGAGGCAAGGGCGGCCTGGGTAATCCCTGAGACCCAGGGAATTGTACCTGGGGGTGGGAGCGGGGAGGAGTGTTTGAATATCTGGCTGGGTTTGGAGCCCAAAAGATCCCAGGAAGGGACTAGAACTCTCAGACACCGCCGCTGGAGGATAAATCGGGACAAGTTCTCCAAGGGCCGATTAGGCCTTAGGTGGAAAAGGCCTTAACAAGGTGCAAACCACCCGGATTCACAGGGCATAAGGCTTTTAAAATAATTTGGCATGTACGTCAAACACTAAAATCGTTCCCATTTGTCCCAGTAGTTTCACTTCTGGAAATCTATTCTAAGGCGTTCACCACAAATTCAGAGGGGAAAAAAAAAGAAAAAAGCCTCACTCACTCACAAAAAGGTTCATTTTCACTATTTACAATTGTGAACAACTGAAAATAACTTTAAGTCCATTAACCTGCTCAACTAAGCCATGGTCTGTGCACACAACAGGTTATGATACAACCATGAAAAATGCAAAAACACAGTAAATGATTATGGTAACAATCTTAAATAGATATCAGGCTACAAATTCATTATGCAGGAATTTTTTTTGAAAAAAGAAGCCAGGGCTTCCCTGGTGGCGCAGTGGTTGAGAGTCCACCTGCCGATGCAGGAGTCACGGGTTCAAGCCCCGGTCCGGGAGGATTCCACATGCCGCGGAGCAGCTGGGCCCATGAGCCATGGCCGCTGAGCCTGCGCGTCAGAAGCCTGTGCTCCGCAACGGGAGAGGCCACAGCAGTGAGAGGCCCACGTACCGCAAAAAAAAAAAGAAAAGAAAAATGAAGCATACAAAATATGGAAATGAAATATACAGTAATGTCAACAGTGGTTGTGGTCAGATGGTAGATAAAGATAATTCTTTACTTTTCCTTCTTTCTATTTTTTTGAATTTTCCAGATTTACTGAAGTAGCATTTTTAAAAGTAAATAAATACTGTTTGAAAAAGAAAAACATATGTGTACTTTGAGCCACAAATTCTACTTCAAGTCATGTTGTGTCCTAATGAAATAATTATGAATGGACACACACAAAAGATACCAAGATGTTTATCACAGCATGGAGTATAATAGTGAAGATTTGGAAACAACAAAAATGTTTCAAAGTTGGGGATTGGTTAAATAGATTGTGGAATGAATCTACTAAAATAAAATTGTAGAAGTCAAACTACTTTCATGGACAGATGTTCATAATCTACAGAGAAGCAAGGGAAAAGTCATTTGTAAAGCAGTGTTTACTTTAGGCTTCTATTTTTATATTTGAAAGGATTACATATGTATTTTTAAAATTTTCTACAATAAACAAAAAAGGGAAAAGAAGGGAAAGGGAGCTAGATCTAGTGTCTTTTAATCTGAGGCACAGATGGCTTGATTTGTACAATTTATTTTTGAAGACAGGGGAAGGGCAGAGTATTTGAAATTGAAACTCTCTTAGAAAATTTCGCCAAGTGTCTGCAATAGACATTAGCTAGATGGGGGCCTCCCACCCCCTCCAAGCCCAGCCTCATCATCCACCTTCCCTGGTAGGTGCTCTCAATTGCTTGCGCATATTTCAGCCCCCAAATATCTCCATCAAGGAGGCAGGCCTAGCCCTGACTATCCACATTTGATGGAGGACGAACCAGAGGTCCGATACAAGTTTGTGATAAGGCAGGGGTTGGAAAGCAGGCTTTCTGATTCCCCTGGCTCCCTTCCCTACATGTCTGAGCTGCTAACACTCATCTCACAGTTTTATAGGGTAAATGTAAAGCAGGGTTTCTCAACCTCGGCACTATTGACATTTGGAGCCGGGCGCTCCTCGGTTGTGGGAGGTTCTCCTATGCATTGTGGGATCTTTAGCAGCATGCCTGGCCTCTACCCATTAGATGCCAGTGAAATAGCTGCCTCTCCCCACCCGGATAGGTTGTGACCACCAAAAATGTTTCTGGACATTGCCAAATGTCCCCTGGGAGGCAAAATCGTCCACAGGTTAGAAACACTGAAGTAAGATGAGATGTGAAATAGAATGTCTCCAGGGTCATTCCCTGGATTAGGCGATGCCACCTGTCCCCAGACTAGGGTGGGAGGGGGAAGGGGTCCAATAAGGAAGGAAGACAGGGGAGACTGGTTTGTGTAAAAAGGCATAGGTGGTACTACTCTACACAGTGCTCATCTTACTGTGTGTTGACTTTTTTTTTTTTTTTTTTTTTTTGCGGTACGCGGGCCTCTCATTGCTGTGGCCTCTCCCGTTGCGGAGCACAGGCTCCGGACGCGCAGGCCCAGCGGCCATGGCTCACGGGCCCAGCCGCTCCGCGGCACGTGGGATCTTCCCGGACCGGGAGGCGGACTCTCAACCACTGCGCCACCAGGGAAGCCCTGTGTGTTGACTTTTTATTAAACAGTTCCTTACCCACACGGTGGGTTCTTGGAGAAGACGGACACTGTCCTACTCAGCTTTGTGTCTGCTGTTCCTAGAACAATGTCTGCATTAAGGCAGAGCTCAATAAATATTTGTGGTATGAAGTGAAAGAATTCACCACCACTTTCACTGGGCAAAGCAGGATGCTGGGGACCATAGGATAACTTCATTAATACATATTTAATTCCACCTGCATCTTTTCCTGACCCAGCCTTCAACAGTGTCGCACAAAAACGGAGCCCAAAGTCGGGCTCTCTTGGTTCTCACATTGATTCATTCACTCAACAATCAAAGGACAGGGCTTCCCTGGTGGCACAGAGGTTAAGAACCGCCCTGCCAATGCAGGGGACACGGGTTCGAGCCCTCATCTGGGAAGATCCCACATGCTGTGGAGCAATTAAGCCTGTGCGCCACAACTGAGCCTGAGCTCTAGAGCCCACGTGCCACAACTACTGAAGCCCACAGGCCTACAGCCCGTGATCCACAACAAGAGAAGCCACCGCAATGAGAAGCCTACACACCACAACGGAGTCCCCGCTCGCCACAACAAGAGAAAGGCTGCGTGCAGCAATGAAGACCCAAAGCAGCCAAAAATAAATAAATAAAATAAATTTTTAAAAAAATCCAAGACAATCAACGGACATTTCAGGTGTGCAGGGAGCTTTGCTAAAGCAGAGAATCAAGAAGAGAGGAAGGAATCGCCTCTTTCAGCCTCGGCCTTCTGGGACCTCAGAGTCCGCTAGGGAGACTGTCAGACTAACTTGTCTCCTCTCCTACAGGGTAGAAAGTATCTAGACAAACCCCCATAGAAGTTCCAAAGAGGGCAATTACATCTGGCTGTAGGCAAGACTGAAGACTTCCTGAAGGAGGAGGCCTCGAAGGATTTTAAACAGGTAGAAATTGTGGGCAGGAAATTCCAAAAAGAGGCAACAGCAGAAGCAGAAGCATGCAGGCAGGAGAGCTTGGGGCATATTTCTGGGTTAGCATGGATTACATTTGGTTGCTAGGGGAGGTGGGGGCCAGACAATGAAGAGATTGGAAAAGTAGGCTAAGGGGAACCGGCATCCATCATTTGCAAGTTCTAGATCCTAGAAGATTTCTGAACAGAGAAGTGTTCACTGAGCACTGTTTATTAAGCACATATTACGTGTTAGGTAATCAGCTTGACGAACCTCAGTTAATGTGCTGGAGAGGGTATGGAGAACGGGAAACCCTCTTACACCGTTGGTGGAAATGTAAATTGGTGCAGCCACTATGGGAAACAGTATGGAGGTTCCTCAAAAAACTAGAAACAGAGCTGCCATATGATCCAGCAACCCCACTCCTGGGCATTTACCCAGACAACACCATACTTCAAAAAGACACATGCATACCTATGTTCATAGCAGCACTATTTACAGTAGCCAAGACATGGAAACATCCTAAATGTCCATCAACAGACAAATGGATAAAACAGATGTGGTATATATATATACATATATATGCATATATACACATACAGACAATGGAAACAATGGGATATTACCCAACCATTAAAAAGAATGAAATAATGCCATTTGCAGCAACATGTATGGACCTAGAGATTATCATACTAAACAAAGTCAGAAAGAGAAATACAAATACCATATCACCTATATGTGGTATCTAAAATACAACACAAATGAACATATCTACGAAACAAAAACAGACTCACAAATACAGAGAACGGACTTGTGCTTGCCAAGGGGGAAGGAGGGTAAGGGAGAGAAGGATTGGGACTTTGAGATTAGCAGAGGCAAACTATTACATACAGGATGGACAAAACACAAGGTCTTACTGTATAGCACAGGGAACAATATTCAGTATCCTGTGACAAACCGTAATGGAAAAGAATATATATATGTATAACTGAGTCACTTTGCTGTACAGTAGAAATTTAAACAATATTGCAAATCAACTATACTTTAATAAAATGTTTTTAAAATCTCATTGAATGCTCACCATAACCCAAGAGGTAAGGAGTGTTATTATCCCCATTGAATAGCTGAGGGGAACTAGGGAGATTCAAACTCAGGTCTGTCTGACACCAAAGCCAGTCGCTCTGAACAACTGCAGTCTTCACTCACTGCAGTTCGAAGATTCAGGAAGTAGTGTCAGGGTGGTCTGGGTTATGTGGGCAGTGCAGAACCCCTTGTGCTTCTGCTGCGGGAGCCCAGCAGACACCCAAGAGCGGCCCCTGCAGTTCAGGAGCCCCGGCTAAAGGGGACCCTTCCCCCATCGTAGCGCCCTCCCTCTGAGCCACACAGGAGCAGCCAGAGCTCCGAACAAGAACTTCCGCGATAGGGTGGCCCTTGAATCCCAACCCACCAAGCCTCAAGATCAGCTCAGCCTGAGCCTCTAACTCTCTCAGGGTTTAATAGCTACTCGCCCAGGCCCCCCACCAAGAGGGGATGGCAGGCCCCCTCTGTCCTTACTCTACTGAGGAGGTTCAGCCTCTAGGGAACACTCCGAGTTACAATCCGCAGAGCCGGGCGTACACACTGAGCACCAAGATATTGGCACATATGCTGGGGTCACCCTGGCCACCTTATGAAACCTGAAAGCGTGGAGACAGCCCTTCCTCACCTCCTTCCTCCAACACCCCCATTCCATCAACAACCAAAGAGAAGCGCAGACTTTCCTTGTGGCGTTTTGACCCCACACAAAGGTGCCATTGCTCAGCTAGGGAGGACGCAGGAGGGGAGAGGAGACAGAACCAGCAGCCGGGTTGGCTTTGAGCACTCGGGGTCAACCTGGTGTAGGGCAGTATTTCCCCAACTGCAGTCCTTTGAGAACCACCTGCACTATTTTAGTCATCACATATCACCTGGTCTATTATTACACTTAAATTCATCTGAAAAGGAAATCTTGTATCACTATTATAGACGAGAAACTGCATCGTGTGCCATAAACAGGCGTAACCATGGAGACAGAGAAGAAATGAAGCAAAGTTATGCCATTTCTAGCCAGGCTCTGTAGCAGGCTGAGGCTCCCTCCGCATCCCCTCCCTGACTCCTTACCCTCTCTCTCACTTCAAAAGAGGAACAGGGCAAGTGTGGGACGAGCACTGAAGACATCCTAGCACTAAATTGCATCTCCTTGAGGTAATTAGGAAGACTGATGGAGAACTGAAAGGGGAATAACCTTGTGTTTATGTGTCCAGGTTGTTTTATAAATTCATCTCACTTGGGGAAGCTGGACCACTGGAATTAGACTTGGATCAAGAAATGGGGTTCAAGTTCTGGCTTCACTACATCCTTGCTGTGTGACTTTGGAAAAGACCCTTGCTGTCACTGGGTCTCCTCATCTGTTAAAACAGGGCAGATGGAATAAAATAATAATAATAAGGCAGATGGTACCCATGGCATGGGTTATTGGGAGGAGTGTCAACCACTGCTCAAACCCTGAGGCGAGTGGGGCAAGGATAAGACAGGGACGGGAAGGGCACTTTGCCAAATCAAAGGTAAGACCCCAGGTGCATCAATAATCTGGTGGCAATTGGGAAGCTAATGTCACAAAAGGCTACAATTGGGTCCCCAGAACCTAGTTATTGCAGCTCACGACTGCCCCAGGCTCAGAGATGTGGTCCCCTGGAGATGAGAACTGGGCCCCTGACATTGTAGGGGTGGGACCTGGTCCAGGCTAGGGTTGGCTTAGAGTGGAGAGTCCATCTCCACTGGGAGGTCTAAGTCAGGGCTTTGATGGCCTCCTGCCGCTCTCAGGTGTGGAAAACCACTTGTATCGTTGGACAGGCTGGGCTGACTCAGGGCACTGCACATCATGGAGGGCCTATAAGGGGCATTTTCAGGGGCCTCAGACATGCCTTGTGGGTAAAGAGGCAGGATGACTTTCTTTGTTGCAGACCTGAAGATTCTGCAATTCCACAAAGTTTGCTTGGGATATCAAAACGTAGTTGGCAAAAAAAAAAAGAAAAAAAAAAACCGTAGTTGGCTATTCACGAGCATGGCACATAATAGGCACTTAAAAAGTGGAACTCATGGCAAATTGAATTACAGATATCAGGGCAGGCTGAATAGCATTGTGCTTAGATTCAAGTCCTGGCTCTGCCTCCAGGGCAAATCACCTATTCTCCCCAGCCTCGGTTTCCTCATCTACAAAATGGGTTAACAATGCCTACCACAGGGTTATTGGAAAGAGTCAGTGATATAATATGTGGAGCGTTTAGCTCCACATGGTACTCAGTATGGTGCCTCAATATGCATAGTAATCACCCAGCAAGTGGTGGACGTTATCCATATTAGCCACTAGTAGTCATCTGGTCAACCTACGTGAAAACTGAAGAGACACTTTCGTGAGTTCAGAAAGCTAGTTATTGGAAGAGCTGGAACTAGGAACCATGGGGCTCTTAGACCAGTGCCTCTTCCCCTGCTTCGGCTACTCCTGTGAATAACATTGCTCATTCAACAATGATTCTACTAATAAGTCTCCAGATCTCTCCAAGAAATGACTTTATTTGCAGATGAGCAACTTTGTAAACTCGTTTGGTACACTACCGTTTACCCAGGCTTCTAAACTGTTGCCCAATTTTCAGTCCCAGGATAACAAATTGGGAAAGTCTTTGTAAGAGCAACGCCAACAGTCTTAATCCTGCACTGAACGAGTTTCAGCCAGGGGTGGGACTTGCTGGACTCCTTGCTTTTTTCTGAGATCACCTGGGGATTTTCCATCCGTTAGTTGGTGTGACCCTGAATCATCTCCACCCCTCAACATACCTGATCCTGCCTCCTGGCCCCAATCTAATTAAAAAGATAAGCATCTCCATGAGCTCCCTTCTCCCAGGAAGCACTGCGATTGGCTGCAGGGCCCAGGGTGAGGATTGATGCTTGTGACCTAGCTGGTCCAAGCCACACCTGGAACCCATGTTAATCACAGGCAGCTGCAATTCAAGAAGCACAGAACTGAGGCCAACACTGAAGCTGGGTGTCAGGTAGGAGCTGTAGGGATCCCAGGCTCCTGCAGAGTCCTCCCCTGACCTCCTGAGTCTCAGACTTAGTTGCATGGTTGGTAAGAGCCAACATGGTTAGGGCCCTGCTCTGAGAGCTTTCCAAGTGCCATCGATTTAAGCCCTTGACAAACCTCCCATTTTACCCTGGAGCACCCCAAGACACGAAATGCTAGCAACTTGCTAGTAACTTGTCACATTACTAGTAAGTGGCAGAGTCAGACTGTGAACGTGAGACAGGCTGGGACCTGGGACCCTTTGCTGCAGGGCTTGCAACTGAACAATCCTCTCCTCCAGCAACAAAATACAAAGAAACTATAGGGGACTAAAAATAACTGCGTGCATGCACAGTTGGGGCAAATTATGAACAAGATACAAAGAGACCAAAAACCCACACAGCACCAGCAAAGGGGTGGGCAGAGCACCTAAGCCACCCCTTGGGCCGACCCCCGGACCCACCCCTACCCTCACCCTATATAAGGAACCAGCTCACCCCCCTTCAGGGAGCGAGCAAGGGAACCCCCCTCCTGCTGCAGCAGGAGCCCCAATAAAGTCTTTCCTGGGGACTCGCCTGGTGGCGCAGTGGATGAGACTCCATGCTCCCAATGCAGGGGGCACAGGTTCGATCCCTGGTCAGGGAACTAGATCCCACATCAGGGAACTAGATCCCACATGCATGCCCCAACTATGAGTTCTCATGCCACAACTAAGGAGAGCCCTCGAGCCACAACTAAGACCCGGTGCAACCAAATAAATAAATATTAAAAAATAAAAATAAAAGCCTTGCCTGAATTTCTTGTCTGGCCTCTCATCAATTTCTATTGTTTAAGGAGGCCAGGAATCCTGGTCGGTAACAAAGGCAACAACTTGACTTCAGAGCCATTCATTCATTCACTAAATATCTCCTGAATGTCTCCCATGTACAGGACACTGTTCCAGGCACTTCATATGTCAGTGAACAAAAGAAATGATTCCTTATCAGATCACGGTGCTTAAATTCTAGCAGGGGGCGACAGAACATAAGCTTTACGAATAAGTAATTTACTTCATTAGAAAGTGTTAAATGCTATGAAAAAAGAAAAGATAGAGCAAAGTATGAGGGATCAGGAGTCCTGTGGGTTTGAAGTATGTGTTGCAATTTTAAACAGGGTGATCATGGTGGGCTTCATGGAGACAGCAAGATTTGAGCAACAGTGTAGAATAAAGAAAGAAGGGAATGAGCCATGAGGATACCTGGGGAAGAAGCATCACTGGCGGAGGGAGCATAAAATCAGTTTACATTGTGAGAATTAACAAGGGGTCAGAGGGAAATAAAGGTGGGGATGATGGGGAACCCTCTGGAGTGACACGTCTACATGAAATGCTTTTCAGAGGTCACAGAAGCTGAGAACTGAAGGATGAGGGGCCTGGCCATGTGAAGAATTGGGGGGAGGGTGTCTCCTAAGGATGTTGCGGTTTTCAGATCTCAATATCCTGGCCACCCTTAGGTGTGGGGTGATGTAGAGAAACAGAACAGTGGGAGATACACATATACACAGAGAGAGAGAGAGAGATGTTAGAAATCGACTTACATCATTACGGAGGCTGAGAAGTCCCACAATTAGTCACATGCAAGCTGGAGGCCCAGGAAAACCGGTGGTGTAATTCAAGCTGAGTCTGGAAGCCTGGGAACAGAGGAGCCGATGGTGTAAATCCCAGTCCAAGTCCAAAGGCCGGAAAGCCAGGAGTCGGAGGGCAGGAGAAGATGGATCTCTCAGCTCAGGCAGAGCGCGAATTGACCCTTCCTCTGCCTTTTTGTTCTACTGGCACCCTCAGTAGATTGGATGACGTCCACGCACGATGGTAAGGGTGATCTTCTTTACTCAGTCTTCTGATTCAAACGCTTATTTCTTTTGGAAATATCCTCACAGACGTGCTCAGAAGTAATGTTTAATCAGCTCTCTGGGCATCCCTGAGCCTGGTCAGGTTGACACAAAAAATTACCCATCACGGTGGGTGGGGGGCGGAGATTGTTCTCCCAGCTCGAGTCTAAATCCCGAGGAAATCTGAGAGCCCCGAAGGGAAATGGCCGGGAGGCAGCTTTAGCTGAGTGTGTTGGGATACACATCTCACCTGGTACTGAAGGCCTGAGATAGTGAGGCCTTGAGTGGGGTCAAGGCTACGGCCTAGGCCAGGCAAGTCTGAGGCTGGAGTGCCATCAGACAAAACAAAAACAAAGAAGCAAGAAATAAACAGTAGTGCCAGAGACGGCGAGCTCTGCGATCTGAAATTGCATGAAGCCACTGCTGAGAACCAACCCGGGCTTCACGTTGAATACCTTGGGATATAAGACTATATCGTCTCCTCTTTGGACTCTTCTTTCTTCCCTTCTTCCCTTCCTTCAACTTTACTGAAGCTTAAGACTTGTGGGGCAACACGTAGCAAGCTTGCAAAAGGCTGGAGAAAGCTAGCTCAATCCCTTATTGGAGGCCACTTGGAAGCTGATATTTTGGGGGTGGGGAGTTTCCAACCAACATTCTAAACTGCTTTGTCCAGCTCAGATTTGGAAGAGGCTCAGCTTTGCATGTGGGAGGTTCGGAGCAAGGTCCACTCTCTCCTAGCGAGTTTCAGTCTCCCCCACTCAGCAGAACCAAAGCCTGGGGACTCACCAGACCCGCCTTCCTTGGGGAGCAGCCTGGGGACCACCTCCAAAGAGGGAGGGCTGCAAATCCTACACAGGTATTGACTCTTTAATCAAGAGAAATTGACAAGAGGCCAGATGAGAAATTCAGGCAAGCTTTTACTGGGGCTAGTGCTATAGCACAAGGGAGTGAAAACGAGAAACAGGTGCCCTTACTCGCTCTCCAAGGAGGGTGGGCTGGTTCCTTAAATGGGGTGAGGGTAGGGGCCGTTCAGTGGGTTGGGCCGGAGGGGTGGCTTAGGTGGTCTGCCCACTCCCAGGGTGGTGCTGTGTGCAGAGAACATGCGCAGTACCCTGATTTTACTCTCGGCACTTCAGAAATGGCAGTCGGTGTGTGGCCCTTTTAAAGTATCCTGCTGTTCACAATTGCCCCAACTGCGCATGCGAGGTTATTTTTCGTCTCTCAGTTTCTTTTTTTTTTTTTTATTTTTTGGCCACGCAGTGCGGCATGTGGGATCTTAGTTCCCCGACCAGGGATCGATCCTGTGCCTCCTGCACTGGAAGTGCAGGGTCTTAACCACTGGACAGCCAGGGAAGTCCCTCTTATAGTTTCTTTGTAAATGAAGAGACATTTGTCCAGGTTCAAGTGCAAGCACTCTGGTAGGGAGTCCCAGGTCCCAGCCTATCTCAGTATCTCTTTTAAAAAAGTGGAAATTGGGTGTGAGAGGTGATAAGATCCCTTTGGGAGGGCTTGTGGAGGAACTTCCGTTCTTGGCAAGGCAATAGGTGTTCCAACCAAATGCCGGATGCTAACCTCTCCCACCTTCACCTTTCAAATATTTTATTGCAGGAGTCCTGGGATCATTTTTTTTTTTTCACTGTCTCTAGATGAGCCTTGCCCCTGTGAAGCCCAATACAACCATGAGAAAGGTACTTGCACTACAAGCAGGAAAAGTGAAGCTTCCCCATGGGGGTCGCCATGTGACTGCCCTGTCTGAAATGCCATTAGCAATCCTTTCTCCTGCTTCTTTAACCCTTGACCAGTTGTCTAATGCTGTCCTTTGTTCCTCTGTTTCCTGGGGACTAAGTGTCTTGATTTGCTGAGTGAGGACACAGACTTATTAGCAAAGGACATGAACTGTTCTGTGTCCAGCTTCTGCAGCTGCCGGCCACATCACTTCAATTTCTGCCTCTGTGGTCACGTCGTCTCCTCCTCTTCGATTCTCTGTGGATCTTCTAAGGATGCTCATCGCTGGATTTAGGGCCTATCTGGATAATCCAGGATGATCTCACCTTAAGATCCTTAATTTAATTGCATCTGCCAAGTCCCCTTTTCCAAATAAAGTAATAGTCGCAGATCCCAGGATTTGACATGGATAGCTCTTGAGGGGCTATTTTTCAGCCTACCACAAGTACAAGGGACTCAGAAACCCAGCAGAAGGAACAGATGAAAGGAGATCCGCTTCCCTTTGAATCTGAAATGCAGCCACCTGGCACCGCTACCCTTCCTCTGTCCCCAAACTCCCACTAGTCACCCCAGACCTGCCCTCTAGGCCTCCCAGAGCAGGCCTCTCCCGAAGCCAGTTTGCGAGGGCCCTTCCGGTGGTGTTCTCTCCCCATGAGACACACAGGGAACGGAGTCCTAAAGCAGCATGGTGGCTCAGCAGCCCACTTGGATGAGGAATCCTAGAATAAGGGATAAGGGGGGTGGAACGGATAAGCGGCAGGGAAGGGCTGGGGAATAACAAAGCCTTTTTCTCTCCCTCCGCTTTCAGAGGCGGGAAGTGTGCACTGTCTGCGGGTAGGCATTTGCAGGCAGGCAGGCAGGCGGGGCAGTGGCCCCCCCCTGCACACGGTGGGAAGTGGCTGGCTGCGCGCACCCGGCTGTGCGCGAGGCAGCGGGGGTGGGGGTGGGGGGCAGCGCCCGAACGTGCACACGGCGGGGCAGGGGGGAACGGCTGCCGCAGTGCGCGCTTCCGCCCAAGCTGGTGCTCCCAGGAGAAGAGGAGGCGCGCGCGCCTGGAGCGCTGTGCCTACGCGCCCCCGCCTGGGGCTATAAAAGCCTAGCCACCTGCTGCCGCTAGTGCGTCCAATTGCCCGAGAAGCCAACTCAACCTCCTCCGGCGGCAGCTCCTCTCGACATGGATCCTGAGACCTGCCCCTGCCCTACTGGTGAGCCCCCGCCCCATCCTGCGGCACAGCGCGCCCCTTTACTTGCAAAGAACCCCGTGCCCTACGCCTTTGCTCAAGGACATTTGGGGAAAGGGAGTCATTTCCCCCAAGGGGCCTGGCCCCACCCCAAGTGTTACCACTTTAACCCTTCCTGTGGTACCTCCCTCTCTAGGCGGCTCCTGCACCTGCGCTGACTCCTGCAAGTGTGAGGGATGCAAATGCACCTCCTGCAAGAAGAGTGAGTGTGGGGACCCCTCTGCCCTTCCCCTCCCTGCTGTGCTCCCCAGAGCACAAGGCCTGTCCACGCAATACAGAGCGACCCCTAGGCCCCCTGTTACATTGCTTTGACGTAACAACCACGCGGGAGGCCTTAAGACTCAGTTGCAGGGGCCCCTCCCTCAGTGATTGTTACCTTAGGCCCTACGGTGGCAAGATGTTTTTGTAAATTCCCGGAAGAGTCTAATGGGCAGTTGGGATTGAGAACTGCTATCCTGGTCCAATTCCTCCCCTCAAAACCTCCAGTGCCTGGGGAGCCATTAGTGAGGCTGGGGGTTAGCTCTGGAGTTGGGGTCCCTTGGGCTCTCTCAGGCCTTTGTGGATCCCCTCGATTTTACCTCCCCTGAATCTCCCCAAAGCAGTTGAACACGCAGGGGGAGAAGGAGGTGGGGGGAAGGCGCCCTTCTTCTTTGCGTGTTAGACTAGGTGTGGAGCACCCCCACCCCAGGCCCTGGCCATGAATCTCCTGGACTCCCTACACCTGTACCATCTCTGCTCCTGCAGCTTTATCCTTCAAGGCCATTTACCCTGGATGTTTTCTCCTGCAGGCTTACAACTCCCCAGCGTGGGCCTAATACCCCCATCCTGGGGAGTCCTGTGCTCACAGAAGGGGCTGTGGGCTAGTTACTAGGTACCCCTCTCCCAGGGTAGCCCAGAGCATAGCTGACACAACAGAGATGCTGAGTCAACCCAGGTGTGAGACTAGGAAGGGGGCAGTGACCTCTGGCATCCCTCCTTTTCCCCCTCCCTCTTGATGGGGACCGATGGGGGAGGCGAGGCCATCAGACTGGGTGCCCCCATTTTATCTGCAGGCTGCTGCTCCTGCTGCCCCGCAGAGTGTGAGAAATGCGCCAAGGATTGTGTGTGTAAAGGCGGAGAGGGCGCCGAAGCTGAGGAGAAGTGCAGCTGCTGCCAGTGAGGACGTGCCCCGTGCGAAACGTGTGTAAATAGTGCTGGGTGGCCCAGCGCCACCTGTCCCCGTGGTGAGGCTCGGCAGCGTGTCCCCTTCCCCTGCTAGCCACTGGCAAGTGACAATAAATCCTATGAATGACATAAAGCAAGGACTGGTCTCTTCTTAAAGGGGCAGGACATGGAGGGTAGAAGGAGCCTCATCTGAGGGGACAGCTCAGTTGAAATATAAAATCCTGAGATTGGCCACTGGTCTTTCTGGGACTCGGATGGAACTTCGGGGGCTGAGGACATCCTCCCGCACCTTCATATGCCACTTGACCCTCTTGCCAAGTCAAGCTTAACTCTGGGGAAAGAGGGGAGACCAGACCCATATGGGTCTGTCTCTTTCTCCTGCCTCTCAGCCTCACTCTCTGCATCTGTACAATGGGGTTGGGGGAAGTTAAAACCAGCCCCCAGCCCCAAAGGCCTGCAGTTTCTGAAATTTTCTAGCTGCTCCTGCAAAGCTGCCTGTTTTCAGGGTCATTAGAGGAGAGGCCAGGAGGCCTGGGGCCTGTCTTGGGAAACCGTTCAGCTGCGTTTCCAAGGTCACCGCCCTGAGCAGCCTGTCTCCCCGAACAGATCGAACAGATCGTTCAGCTCCTTTTCAAACCTTCTCATTTGGTAGTTTGTGTCCAGCTCCTTCCCTCTTCAAGGGGAAGTAGGGTAATGAGTGCTTCAATCCACAGTAGTTGTGGTACAGTCCTTGATAAAAGGGAACACGCAGATTCTACCTGGGTTGAATGGAAAAGAAAAATAGAATTCTGGCAGAGAAAAGTTTCCCAGTTAAGAGAACACAGTGCTGCAAACATGTCAGTTTTCCTCCAAGTTGCTTTATCAGGACAGTCCATTCAAAAGCCCACCAGGATTTTGTTTTTTAACCCAACAGGCTGAGTTTCAAAAAACAGTGCCAGAAAAGCCAAGCCAGTGTTGGAAAGGAACAACAAAAAAGGCTTGTTCTAACCGCATACCAGTACTTGTTCTAAAGCTCTAGGAAGTGGTGTCGGCTCAGGAATAGATCAGTTGGACAGAGAGGATAGTTCAAAAATAGACCCCAGTGCAGCTGCAAGTAAGAGACATGAAATCATCAGCGAAAGGATACACTAGTTGGTGAAAAGTGCTGAAACAATGGGCTACCCCTTTGCATATCAGATAAAAAATAATTTCCAATTGACTTAAACACCCAGGAGCAAAATCAAAGCTGTAAGAGAATTTGGAAGAGGAAAATAGGTGAATGCTTATTACTTTGGGGTAGAGATACCTCTTTTAACTAAGACACCAAAAAGATTGATAAATGTGAGATTATCTTGTACAAAGTTCTCTTAAGTACATTATCTTACGTGATCCTTACAACTCTAGAAGAATGGTATGATTAGTAAACCCATTTTACAGATGGGGCAATAGGGCTTAGGGTAATCTGCATGCAGTCTACTGAAAGATAAACTGAGGCATATTAAAATGTTTTAAGAGTTGATTTGAGCAAATATCTATTCAAATCGGGCAGCATCCAATGGAGCAGATAGAAAGGAACTCAGAGGAGCTGCACAGAATGAAAGACTTTTATAGCTAGTAGGGAACAAGGAAGTCATAACAGGCAAAAAAGCAGGTTGGTTATTGCAGTTACTTTCCTTCAAGGGATGGCAGGGGCCTCTCAGGCAGATTACCTAACTAGTGCTGATCAGGTGATTCCTGATTGGTTAAAGATTTCTGGGCGGGCCAAAGTCCCTGGTGACATGGGGCTTAGCATAAGCAACTCCATTTTGAGCCTGCTGTCTTGTGCTTAACAGGCAACAAAGCTAGAATGTGGTAGAGCCAGGATTTGAACCCAGGCTGTCTGACTAAAGTCTAGGCTCTTAAACCTAACCACGCTTGTCTTCTCTGTTTGTTTCTGGCTTGCCTTGTGTTACAAAAAGCATCAAAACAAAGCTAAATTACCTCACACCCATTAGGATAGTGCCTGTCCCTTTGGGCTGCTGTAACAAAATACCAGAGATTGGGCAGCTTATAAACAACAGAAATTTATTTCTCACAGTTTGAGAGACTAGACGTCTGAGTTTAGGGTGCCAGCATGGTTGGGTGAAGCCCCTTTTCTGGGTCAGAGACTTCTCATTGCATCCTCACATGGTGGAAAGGACTAGGGGCTCTGTGGGGTTTCTTTTATAAAAGCACTAATCCCATTCATGAGAGCTCTACCCTCATGACCTAAGCACCTCTCAAAGGCCCCAAAGGACACAAATATTCAGACCGTAGCAGATGACCAGTATCAGGAAGACAAAAATAACAAAAAAAAAGTGTTGGCAAGGATGTGGAGAAATTGGAACTTTTGTGCACTATTGGAGGAAATGTAAAATGGTGGTTCCTCCAAACATTAAAAGTAGAATTACCTTATGATCCAGCAATTCCACTTCTGGGTATATACCCAAAAGAATTGAAAGCAGGGTCTTGAAGAGAAACTTGGAGGGTATTTTAGCAGTAGTTACTCAAATTTAAAACATACATACCTTCAACCCAGGAAGTTCACTGTCCCATCGTTGGTATCAGCAGAAGCCTCAAAACAAGCTAAATATCCTTCAGGAGTGAAGTATAAAAATGGTCATAATGAACAGCTGATAAAAACACACCTGCAATGGAAAGACCACCGCATCTTACCATTCAGTGGGGGAAAAAACCCAAGGTATATATATAGTATAATGCTAATCACATTAAAAGGGAAATTTATATATGTGTGTATGTGTGTGTGTGTGTGTGTGTGTGTGTGTGTGGGCAAGGGTGTCTTTGATGAACGTGTGCATGATGGTGGTGACAGAGGTGCTCAGGGCATCGTGATTTGGAAGGAGATCTTGCAGAGGTAGGCTAGTTCATCACCTCCACAATGTTGATGATCTTCTCACAATAAATATATCTATTCTTTCTATCCCATCATCTAATGCCAGAATCCACCAGCCTCTGTTCCTATTGCCATGGTGACAGGAAACTATCTCCCAAGGCAGTCCCTTCCAGTCGTCACCAGCTCTAATTGCAAGAAAGGCCTTTCCCACCCAGAGCAGAATCTTTATTCCTGGTACTGCCCTTGGGACCACAGAGCACAAGTCTATTCTCTTCTTTTCAGCATGGCATAAACATGTAGTCGTGGCATCAGAAAGTCCTGGGTTCAAATCCCCACACTGCCACTTACAGCTGTGTGACCCTGAACAGGCCATGTAGCTCTTCAGTGCCTCATCTGTAAAACTGAGATACTAACAGCATCTGCCTTGTAGGACTGTGCCGAGGTCTAAGTGAAATACACTCAGAACGTCCTGATGCCTAGTACGTGCTCAATATTATGCCCTATGGCAGATGAGAGATAATTGCAAACATGTTGACTCCTTCCATCAAGACCTGGGGTCTTCATCCTTTCCCCACGAATCTGGGCAGGCTCTGTGGCTTCTTGACCAATCAAAAGTGGTGAAAGTGACCTGTGCTAGTTTCAGGGCCCAGGGCTTAAGAGACACAGCTACCACTCCTGTCTCTTGGGACTCTCACCCTTGGCGCCCTGCGCCAAATGTAAGGAATCTAATTACCCTGAGGCCACCATGCTGAAGAGGCCACAGGAGGGAGCTCTGGTCTTTAGTTCCAGCTGAGCTCAGCCATCCAGCCACGCCTGCTAGGGTGCCAGACACGTGAGTGAAACTGTCTTAGATCATCCAGACCAGCCCATCCACCAACTGAATGCCACCAAGTGACCTCAGACAGTGATACATGAAACAAAAGAATCACCCAAATGAGTGCTTCTCAAATTCCTGACCCACAAAACCAGGAGCGACAATAAACTGGTTGTTGTTTAAACTGCAGTTTTGGGAGATTTGTTGCATGGCTACAGGAGCAACCACTGTCCACATATCCGAAGGTAACTGTTTTCTTGCAGATTGAGCCTGCCCACCCCTCTCAGTTGTTGCTCACATGATGGGGTTTTGAGTCTTAGGACTATTGTGATCAACTGTCTTCTGGACTGTTGAAGCCCAATAATGAACACAGCCCTCAGGGTGGTCTGCCCAACTGTGCCAGCTAAGAATCTATCCAGAATGATTTAAACAAAAAAGGAAATTTTGGACTCACAGTGGCTTCAGGCTTGGCTGGATCCAGGTGCTCCAATGATATTGTCAGGCTCCATTTCCTTTACAATAAATTTATTCTCAGGCTCTTTCTCATGGAGACAAAGGCTCTAGAAACTCAGCTTCACACGCTTTCAGGTTGAAGTCTAGATGGAAAGAGTATCTGTCATTCTCCTAGCATTTCCAGGAGGAGTTCCATTGATTCTCTCTGGTTCATGGCTAGGTGACCCAATCAGAGCCAATCACTATGTCCAGGAAGATGGAATTTCCTGGGAGCCCACGAATGGGGCCTACTCCATCCATCTACCTTAGTCCACGTGGATTAGGAGTAGGGAAGAGTGATTCTACAAAGGAAACCTAAGGGTACTGTCACAGGGTAAGGATGAATGGATGACTCAGCAGCAGAACTAAAAATACCCCCATTAGCAGTTAAAAAGAGACGAAAAGTCACCTCCCTCATTCTGGATGGCATACTTCTATTAATGCAGACTAGGGCCACATCATTGCCTCATACTGATAGCTCACACCACACTTGTAGAGGGGTGTTTTTCCTCATCTTATGCTGCTTGGCTTCATTTTCCTCACTTCCTACCACATGAGGACTGCAGGCATTAGAAAGGCCTCACTCTCCACCTCTGTCCCGCAAGGCTTACATGGGTACAGAGATAAGCAAAACTGGGCCTGGGCTGCCCTTCACCTTTGCCGATTGGTCCTCCCTCTCCTCTCAGAGTCAAAATGACTTAAGGGAGACAGCTTAGACCTGAAAACAAATTTTACTGCCAACACAGATGGCCCAAACCCAGGGCTTGATTCAATACTTTACAGGGCAAAAATAAGCGTTATTGTCTCCTCAGTGAGTTGGACTGTTCCCCCTGAGTGGACAAGGGACCATCTGGTTTATAAGAAACCAGGAATTTTGCATACAATGCGGGTGCGTATGTAACAACAATAGCAAAATCTGCCCACCATCCAAAGAGCAGCCCTCCCATGCTCTCAGTCCACGGGGCTGCCAGACACAGCGAGATTTCTGAGACCTTGGCTCTAACATCAGAGCGTGTTTGCATGTGACCCTCAAATTCTAGTACAATCTGATCATTTGACAAATGAATAAACTGATGCTCAGGGGAGCCCTGGCCCATAACAGCCCCAAGGTCGCTCAGCAAGTGAGTGGCAGAGTGACCATTAGAATTTAGTCCTTCTGACAGTTCAACTCTCCTGCCCTGCTTGGAGTTTCTGAGTGACCACACAGATCCCAGAGTGGTGAAAAACAAGTTTTTTACTTTCATTTTGTAATCGGCCCTAATGCCAGGAGGCAGGGCTGGGAAGGGAGGAAACATCAGGGGATTTACCCCTATTAATTGATTCGACAAATATTTATTAAGCGCCAACTGTAAACCTGGCCCTGGGCCGAGGGCTGGAAGCACATTTCAGGGGCAGTGAGCGCTCTTGGTGTTTTCAGTGGCAGGTAGCTGTGGAGGGACAAAGGTCACAGAATCACACACTTTCCTATGTATTACAGACATGGGCAGTGCCAGGAAGGAAAAGGACAAGCTGTTTACCAGCGCATTCCACAGGCATCCTGACCTAGCACAGGGGTCAGGATGGGCTCCCAGGAGAAAGTGACGTCTGAGCTGAGCTGTGAAGGCATTTCCACAGGACTTTACAGTAAATGCTGTGAGGACAGCCTGTCCTCCGCCCACCCCCTCACTAAACTCCCTACTGCAGCAACCAGCATTCCCTAAACCTGCCACCAACCTTCCAGTAACCTGCTCATCTGATTACACACTCTGGACAATCCCAGGATAACGATCTAAGATCCATTTCACAGCAGCCAGACATGTGCCAGCAGGGAAGCAGGATGTACCTCCCCAGAAAGGAATTTGGACCGCACTTCTACTCTTCCCCTCTGCATCCACTGGGGAAGAAAGTTCTTGTGAGGTTTTCCCTTCCAAATGTTCCATGGGAATGCCAACTTTCCACCCGGCTGCTTCTTCCACGGGCTGGAATACAACTCCTTCCTCTTCCCGCCTGGCGAAGACTTTCTCACCCTCAGGCCCAAGGCAATGGCCCACCTGACTGGCCCACCTCCTCTCAGGCTGGACTGGGTCTCCCCTCTGTTCCCCCTGCCTCCATCCTAGCCATGACCCTGGTATTACTTTTCCCCACGCACCCATGAGGCTGCCCCGATGACTATGAGTTTCCTGGGTACAAGGCTTATGGCTTCTTGATCTTTATTCTCCCCTGTGGGTGATGTCTACCCTTAGAGTGCCTTCAGCATCTGCTGGGCCCACTGATTCTAACCAGGCTCTGCCACTCACTAGCTCTGTGACCTTGGGCAAGTTACTTAACTTCTCTGGGCCTCCATACTCTAAAATGGGAATGATGACTAGTCCTTACCTCACAGGGTTGTTAGAGGATTAAATGAGAGCTCGCACATAACACGCTTACACTTTCCCTATCGCATGCTAAAGCACTCGATATACAGTATATGTCATCAATAACCAGCCCACGGGTTCAATATGATGCTACACAATTTTTAAGCCTTGACGGGTGCAAAGAGTTTTTTTTTAATCTGTCCTGACTTCCCACTGGTTTTCCCCCGGAGCAGGATCCGCAAGACCCACTCTCTTAACTACTCAGGTTCAAGCACAGGGTACGGTTCGCGGTGGGGAGGGTTGGGGTGGGGCGTGCTGGGGTAGGGGGAAGGCGGTGGCGGGAACTGCGCACACAGCGAAGCGCAGGGGTCAGGGTGCTCCGCGCACAGCCCAGCACAGCCCTGCATGCGGGGTCCGCGCTCTGCACCCGGCCCTCCCTCGCCGAGGCGCACCTAGGGCGGCTACTGAGAACTGGTGCCGGGTGGTCCGTGTGCACAGCTCGGGGCGCCGCGCGGGCCGCCAGTGACTCAGCGCGGGGCGTGTGCAGGCGGCGCCCGCCCCGGAGGGCTTTTGCACTCGCCCCGGCTCCTTCCCGCTATAAAGGCAGCCCACAGCGCCCTCCGCTCCAGCACGCCCCCTCGACTTCCTTGCCATACTTCGTGACGCAGTCTCCGGACCCCAGCCTCCGCTTCGTCTCGCCATGGATCCCAACTGCTCCTGCACCGCGGGTAAGGAGATCTGGTTCGGGATTGGGTGTCAATTGTAGAACTAGAGAAGCAATTTCTGACCCGTCACTCACTTTCCGGGCACAAATTGCCCCTTTCGAAAGCGTTTTGGTGTACCCGCCTCTATTCTAAGTTAAACTAGGAGATCCCGTTTGACCGATAAGGAGATCAGAGTTCGTGGCTTGCCCAGGTTCCCACGAGTTGGTTGTGGAACTGGGACTCAAACTCGGGCTCCTAGCACCCATGCCCGCGTTCGAGTCTCCGGGAACCGTTTTTATGTCGGCCGTTCTCTTTGTAGGCGGATCCTGCGCGTGTCCCGGCTCCTGCAAATGCAAAGACTGCAAATGCACCTCCTGCAAGAAGAGTAAGTGGAATTTTCTCTACATCTACCCCTAACGCGCCCATCCCTCCGCCAGGCCCGCCCCTTACGCCTCCAGCCCTCTACACCACGGAGGGAATTTAAATAGGGCAGTAGGTACCCCTTCCCTAGGGACGGTGGCGCCTCCACTGGAGAGGACGGGAAGTCTTATTAATCCTCTGTTCCAAGCGCTCATCTCTGCCGCCTCCTTCCCTTCCCCAGGCTGCTGCTCCTGCTGCCCTCCGGGCTGCGCCAAGTGTGCCCAGGGCTGCATCTGCAAAGGGACCTCAGACAAGTGCAGCTGCTGTGCCTGATGTCGCGGAGAGCCTGCCCCGGGTGTAAATAGAGCAACCAGGACAAACCTACATTCCTCTTTTTTTTTTTGTCCTATAAAATACAAGAATGATAATAAAAGTCGTTGGCTTTATTCTGGCTGTTTTCCTTAACTTGACCAGAGCTGGGGTGAGGGACTGAACTAGCAGTACACAGACTTGGTTTCTGGACCAAAATGTTAGCCCTTAACAAACCCAGTGCCTTGTTCAAGCCACATTACCCCACTGGGCTTCATCTTTTGTAAAATGGAAGAGCCTTAGGCCAGATGCTATAAGGACACTGGGCACATACAGGGTCCCCTCTGTTTTCAAGTCAAGGGTTGGTGGCACAGAAACTTCTCAGTCCAGAATCCTCATTCTCCATGGTTTCCCTGTTCGACTGCAGTTCCTCGCTGGATTTTAGTCTTCAGTGACTAAAGGGGTGGAAAACTCCCTCACCTGCTTGAATCTAAATGGGGTGTCTAAAAAATCCCCGTGGTGAAGGAACAGATTTCATTTCCCATCCATTGCAGACCTAAACCTTGGTAAAAAACAGAAACAAAAAAATATATATAAATGCCACAGAACAATACAAAGCCCATGTTTTCAGATTCCACACACGTAATTTCAGTCAATATATGAAAAACAAACAAAATCAGAGATTTAAAAACGTTGCACACGTGTTCATCGAAGGTGTCCATTGAGCACCGTTGCAATCTGTCCTTCCAAAATTCAGCCCTTGGCTACTTGAAAGCCGCAAAATAACTAGGGCTGTGGAGGGAATTACACAGTCATTTCCCATGAAGAGGGCGTGTGCCTGAGAACTGGTTCCAGATGGACTGTTTCACGTCTGCCCATGCTGGGTGATGGCAGATTCTGCAGTCTGGAGGGTATGGTGGTGTTCATTAGGCAGGAGTGAGGTGCCCTGTGACTTGTAACTAATGCCAGCAGTTAGTCCCCCTGGCTGTTTGTGGAGGGAATGGCTATTTGATGTAAAATAAAAGAGAAAGACAAGTCACGTGGCCCAAGAGTCAAGACCATGCTTGCCCACAGGTGCCCCGTGTGAAGAGGGGGTTTCAGAAACCAGCCTGTGCTGAGTGCATGGGCGTCTCCGTTCACAGCCTGTTTTGCCACAGGTGGTATGGCCTGGGCATGTTACTCAACATCTGAGTCTCTATTTTCCCATTTGTGAAAAAGAGATGATATCTCTATGTGGGGATTAAATGATAGTGTCCTGGCTTAATAAACAGTGGCCGTTATGATCATTATGTCCACACTGACATTCATGAAGAGAGAATCCTTTTAGCTCCCAACAAGCTCTTGGGGAAAAGCTCACTGGTTTAGAAGCATTATTCTGGGTTGGAGGTTAAGGATGGGATTGGAAATTTGCTGATCCGGTGCCAAAGGGAGTATGGATGACCTCCAAAGAGACTCCCAGGACAAGATGCTGCCACAGCATTTGCACAGACTCAGAAGCCATTCCCATGCTTCATGTCGTTTGATCTGCACAGGAACCAGTGAGAGAGTGAATGTGCAGGGGCTGGAGTGATTGTGCTGATTCCAGAGAGGTTAAGCAACCTGTCCAAGGTCACACAGCTCAGAGGGCAGAGGTCTGAACCTACACTACAGCTGACCTCATGCCCTGGCCACAGCTGGCAGATAATGATGTCACTGAATGCTAAATCCTGCCTCTCACTATTCAGAGTTAGAAGGACCTCTCGAAATGGACAGATTGTGCTCCTGGCTTGACACATGGAAAACTGAATTCCAGAGAGGTCACAGAACTATACAGACTGCCTGCTCAGTGCTCTTCCCATTGCTGCCCCTGTGCCAGCTTTCAACATCCTCATCTGTCATATGAAGTCCTGGTGTAAGATCGTGGGTGAGGGCATGATGCTGCAGTCCGCCTGCATGAGTGCCAATCTCACCTGCATCACTTACAGCCACGGGACATAATCTCTCTGTGGCTCAGTCTCCTCCACTTTTTGTTTTGTTTTGTTTTTGTTTGTTTTTTTTTTTGCGGTACGCGGGCCTCTCGCTGCTGCGGCCTCTCCCGCTGCGGAGCACAGGCTCCGGACGCGCAGGCTCAGCGGCCATGGCTCACGGGCCCAGCCGTTCCGCGGCATGTGGGATCCTCCCGGACCGGGGCACGAACCCGTGTCCCCTGCATCGGCAGGCAGACTCCCAACCACTGCGCCACCAGGGAAGCCCGGTCTCCCCCACTTTTAAAGGGGCAAAATAAAAGCATATGATTCAGAAGATTAAAGAACTAGTTCATGTGAAGAATTTAGTATGGTGCTTGGCACGTGGTGAGTGGCCTACAATGTTAGCCATTTATTATTATTATTAACATAGGGGGTATTTATTTACCTCTAGACACAGAAGCAGTGGTGGTGTGCCTAGCTGTGTGTCCTATGTTGTCCTCATCAACTGAACAGCACTGGGGATTTATAACCCTGAGCACAACAGTCTGTGCCCTTTGCTACCACTTGCACCAGTATTTTACTTAACATTTTTCCTTTAATGACTTATATGTTTTAAAATATATTTGTATTGGCATTCTCCAGAGAAACAGAACCAGCAGGATGTAGGTAGGTAGGTAGATAGAGAGATAGATAAAGAGAGTGAGAGATTTATTTTAAGAAATTGACTCATGCAACTGTGGAAGCTGGCACAACTGAAGTTTATAGGGCTAGCCAGCAGCCTGGAAATTCCAGTAGGAGTTGATGTTGGTTGCAATCTTGAGCCCAATTCCCTCCTCTTCAAGAGACCTCAGTTTTTCTCTAAGGCCTTCACTGACTGGATGAGGCCTTCCACATTATGAAGGGTAATCTGCTTTTCTCAAAGTCTACTGATTTAAATGTTAATCACATCTGAAAAATACCTTCACAGCAACATCAGGCTAGCGTGTGACCAAGGATTGGGCATGACAGCCTAAAACACGTGGGTACATAAAACTAACCGTTATAGACCACCACTTATCAAACTAGCACCCACACAACTTCGTAAACCACACTTAATCTCCCAACAAAGACAATAACAAGGTCATACTTCTGCCTAACATGACACAACTATCCTACCTACAACTGAAAATGTATAACACCATCCCCAGAGGAGGATGCAAAGTCCTTGGGTGATGGTCACTTTTGTACGTGATATCACGTAACAAATACTGTGATGCTAACAACACGTAAACACTACAATGTAAAGTCAATACCTTCTATGTTATATGAGAAGGGGATAAAAGAGGGAAGAAAACAAAGATATTTGCCATATATATATAAACATATTTATAACAAAATAATGAAGCAGTACTCCTAACAATTACAGTTGTCATTTCTGTTTCTGGAACTGGTCATGTGGTTATAGCTGACATTTATAAGCATCTTCTTACACTACCTATTCTGTATCCCCTTTGCTCCCTGCAAGCATCTCAGTTGGTCATGGTTCTTTACGATGCTGGGGTGACGCAAACGTTCATTTTTGAAGGGTCTGAGCCTTTATCAGTCCTGCCTTGATCGGGTTGTTATAGTAGTTTTTCACTGACTTTAATCACAGAGCAGGGTAGTACTAAGAGATGCCCTAAGGGATCTTCTCTATTCCATAGGCTTTTTTACAGCCATTGCAGAGTCTTAACCAATAAGCCTAGAGTAGTTGCTACTTCTTGCAACTAGCTCCGAGCAGCATAATATCATCAGTGTAATGGACCAGTATGATGTCTTGCAGAAGGAAAAGGCAATCTAGGTCCTTGAAAACAAAATCATGATATGGGCCTGGAGAGTTGATAAGCTTGAGGCTTATCTCTGTTTAAAAGATTTCAAGCAGTACACTGATGTTGAAGATACATCAAAGGAAAACTTCGGGCCAAAGGAAAACTTTATCTTTGAACTTCTTCCCTTGGGAAGCTGACTGGATTCAGACCCGGTGGCACTACTTCCCAGCTCTGTGACCCTGGGCAAGTTATTTAACATCCTTGTGACTTACCTTTCCCACCAGCCAAATGGGCTCATAAATAACAGTATTCCTCTTTTTGAGTCTTTGTGAGGGTTGAAAGATAAACAATTAACCAGGTGGGACACACACACAATGCTGTCTAATGGTCAGTAATATTGAAAGGGAAACAATTATTTTTCTTGATATGCAGATGCCAGATCTGCCTATCACCTAAAATGACCCCTCCCCTGGGGGCATCCCACTTTCTGAACAACTTCCCTGGAGTGAGGTGGGCTGGCTAGGCTGTGGAGAGTCTCTGGAGAGTTTTGTGCAAAGGATCCAGACATATGTGCCCATACATCCTTTCAAACTTAGAGAGTGGAGGAAAGATGGAGCAGACAGAGGCCAGCGTCCGCCTTGAAACTGAGACAGAAAAATAGGGCCTAAGTCCCTCTGGGCACAGGGAAAGGAAAAGTACTGGGAGGCAAACGTCACATCCGCAGCTGGGACGCTGCACACAACTCCCTCGGCTCTTTCCACCGCCCGTGAGCACATGCGGGGGGGGGGGGGGGGCTGGGAGGGGGAGGGGGAGGAGGGCCGGGCGCGGCGCACACGGGTTCCGGAAAGGACGAACTTGAGCACCAAGGCAATGGGGCCTGGGGTGGCAAAGAGAGGGGGGGCTGGGTTCCTGGAAGATCCCAGAACAAAGGTGACTGCCTACCTTGGGAAAATTGGGAAGGGGCGGGCAGGGAAGCTGGGAAACCGAGAGCCGCCCAGCACACCGTCCCTCCGCGAGTTCTAGCGCCAAAGGGGCGGCCGCAGCGCTGCACACCGACCCAATCCTTGCTCACGGAACCCTGCGCTCGGCCCGCCCGGCTGCGCACAGCCGGAACGGGGGCTGCCGGCTGCACAGGCGCAGATCCGCGCGCCGCGTGCAAGGCGGGGGCGGGGCCTCTGCGCCCGGGCCGCCTCCTCTGGGTATAAACTGAACCCGCCGGCTGCTAGATTCCAACACGCCCCCAACCGGCCCAAGACCCTCTTCTTCGCCACTTGCTTTGGACCCCTGGCCTCACCTCGCCTCCAAATGGACCCCAACTGCTCCTGCCCCACTGGTGAGGAACCCCTGGCTCTGGAACTTAGGATGCCCCTTCCCCAATACCAAGAAGCATCCCTGGGTTTGGAGGAGGGAGGAACATTTTGAGCTTGAGCTGAAGTAGGCGTCTGTAGTTAACCCGGCACGTGCTTTCTCCCTGGACAAGCGCCTTCATCCCCCATTAGAGTGTTTCCATCCAACTGGGGCTTCCATTTCAGAGGCGAGAGGCCTGAGGCTCAAGGCTGTTCTGCGCCACATCATCCAGGTGTCAGGGGGCTTCTGCGTCGGCCGCAGTGCTCTGTCCAGGCCTCTGCATTCCCTGTGCCGGGTGCGAGGGGACATTGCCTGTTATGGGCTCAGACAAAAGGTCCTGGTCACCAGACCCAGGCATCCTGAATGGGCTCTGGAGCCTGGGACCATACCTGTGGGGTAAATACAAGGCAGTACACAGCCCTTTGCATAGAAGGGCACAGAAGGAGGGGTGAGACTTCTGTCTGTTCTATGCTGGACAGGAGTCCCTAGCACTGGGCCCTGCACCCAGGAAGAGGTTGCAGGGAGGGATTACTGACCATCTGCTGTACCTCCTGCATCCCCCTCCCTGCTCACTGCTGGCCTTTCCCTTCCTGGCAGGCGGCTCCTGCAGCTGCGCTGGCTCCTGCACCTGCAAAGCCTGCAGATGCACCTCCTGCAAGAAGAGTGAGTGTAGGGCTTTCTCTGGGAACCTGGGGGCTGCAGCTACGGTGAGGGAGGGAACCCAGAGCGGGCTCTGAGTGTATGGCTCTGGCGGGGGGGCTGGTCTTCCTTTGCCCTTCGGAACCTGTCACTGCTGCTTCTGACTTTCTGCCTGTCCTGGGCTTAGATGGGGCAGGGCAGCCACTTCGTAGTGGAAGCCAAGCCCCAAGGTCCTCCCAACTGTCTTGGAACAGAGCATGTTTTTCTGTACTCGGGGTCCTTTGGATCTGAGGGCTTGTGGCAGGGCTGCTGGTGGGCAAGGAGGAGCCTGGGAAAGTCATCGCTGACATCTGCTTTCGCCCCTCTCTCCCCAGGCTGCTGCTCCTGCTGCCCCGTGGGCTGTGCCAAGTGTGCCCAGGGCTGCGTCTGCAAAGGGGCCTCGGACAAGTGCAGCTGCTGTGCCTGATGTCACGGAGAGCCTGCCCCGGGTGTAAATGGAGGAACACGGGCCGACCTGCGTTTTTATACCGCTCTGACTTGATTGCTACATTCCCTTTCCTATGAAATATGTAAGTAGTAATAAAAGTTGTTGACACTATTCCGACTCGCCTTTCTTTTCTGTGCATTGGGAATAAGGGCTTTTGTGCCATCCAGGGCTGGTGTAGGAGACTGGGTGAGAAGTGCAGAGACTTGGGTACTGGAACAAAATGTGAGTCCCTAACAAACTGAGTGCCTAAGACAAGACACACTCCCTCACTGGGTTCATCTGCGTAACACGGAACAGCATTAGACCAGATGCTCTAAGGGTGTCGAGCAGATACAAGGTCCCCTCCATTCTCATGGCAAGGGTTGGTGGCTTCTCAATGCCTCATTTCCCATCCTCTGATTTCCCTGGCTAACTTCACTTCCTCATAGATTTTACGCTTGATAGACTCTAAAGAAGTTGGAATCACACCTCCAGTTACCTGGAAGTCTCAAACTCCCTGCACTGAAAGACGTGTGAATTTTCTAGCTGTGGTTTTTATTTTCCAACTTCACAAACCTAAACTGTGGTAAAATAAAATTAAGTGAACTACTAAGAAAAATTTAAAAGGATACAAAACCCAATTTTTGATTCAATAAATTTGAATAAATATATGAAGAACAGAGTAATACAGGAAAAATTTAAAAAGTAAAAACATGTTTGTTCACTTGAAACTAACACAATACTGTAAATCAGCTATACTTCAATTATTAAAAAAACCCACATGTGTTCATCAAAGGAGTATGTTGAACGCTGAAAACACTTTCAAACACCCCACTGTGTGGACCACCCACACCTGGAGTAGCTCTTCCCCCCCATCCCCACAGGGAACATGTGTCTTGGCTGGCCCAGTGCCAGTGACAGGACACCTGCTACCCCTGAGAGCTCCCTGCAGTGAGTTGGCTCTGAATCTTTGGAAGTTCCTTAAGGTCAGGCTGAACTCTACCTTCAAAATCCAGCCCTTGGTTACTTGAAACCAGCAAACTGACTAGGAATTTGCAGGTAATACCCAGCCATTTCCCAACAAGAGGCAGAGTACCTGGAAACTGGTTCCAGATGAAGGACTTCACGTCTGCCTGTGCAGGGTAGCGTCAGATTCTGCACAAAGTTGTGGTGGTATTTATTAGGAAGGAGTGAGGCGCTGAGTGACTTGTAAATAATGGCAATAGCTAGTCCTCCTGACAACTTTTGGATGGATTTGCTGTTTGATGTAAAGTCAAAGAGAAAGAGGAGTCACGTGGCCCAAGTGTCAGGCCCACACTCACCCACAGGTGTCCTGTGTGCAGAGGGGATTTCAGGAGCCAGCCTGTGCTGGGTGCATGGGTGCTGGTGTCAGGCAGTCTTGGTTCACAGACCACAGTGGCACTTACCAGCTGCATATCCTAAATGAGTCGCTCAACCTCTCTAAGTCTCCATTTCCTATAAAAAGGAGATTATATCCCTATGTGGTATTGAGAGTGGCCTAGCTCCTCACTAGGGCTTAATAAACAGTGTCTATTATGATGCTTCTGTTCACAGTGACTTTACTGGGACAGAATCTTGTTTAATTCCAACAAGCTCTTGGGGAAAGGCTCATGGTTTTGCAAGCATTACTCCAGGCTGGAGGTTAAAGTTTGATTGCAAATTTACTGATCCACTGGCAGGGGGAGTGTGGATGCCCTGCAATAGCCCCCCTAGGATAAGATGCTGCCACACCATTTGGAGAAACACAAAATCAATGCCCACCCTTCATATCACTTGATCTACAATGAACCAGTAACAGAGTGAACCTGCAGGGGCTGGAATGATTGTGCCAGCTACCCAGTTTAAGCAACCTGCCTAAGGGCACACAGATCATATCCAGAGGTCTGAACCTATAGCAAGGCTGTCTCACCTCCTTGCCAAAGGTCGCTGATTATGAGGTCACTGAATGCTGAGTCCTGCCTACCATTATTCACAGCTGGAAGGGTCCTCTGAGACAGTCTAGCTGTGCTTCTGGCGGCAGAGATGGGAGACTGAAGTCCAGAGAGGTCACAGAGCTGTGCAGAGGGATCTGACTGCCTGCTCAGTGCTCTCCCCACTGCTGAACACTGAAAGGGAAATAACCACTTTTCATGCTTTGTTATTTAATGCCAGGTCTGCCCATCACTTACAATGATCTCTTCCATGGGGTGGGATCTCATGCTTTGGGAACCTCCATCCCGGAGCAGGGTGGACTGGCTAGGATCAGGAAAACCCCTGGCAAGTTCAGGCCAGGAGCATAGGGACAAATGTGCCCATCCATCCATTCAGTAGTGGAGAACAGAAGAAAGGATGGGAGGCAGAGGCCTGAGTTGGCCGTGGTGCTCTTTCGGAGAAACGTTAGAGAAACGCTGCCTAAGGACCATCGTGGGGACCAGGACAGGAAATGGTGGGGGAAGAGGGAGTCGGAGGATTGGTGGTGAAGGTCACATCCACCACCAGTCTCTGCACACAACTCCCAGGATCCTGCCACGCCTGGGACGTGAGCGCGAGACTAGGGTTGCACACGGGCTCCGGAAAGGGTGAACCTGAAGACAACAGCGCGGGGGCCGGGGGTGGGGAAGACAGCGAGACACAGAGGCTGGGTTGCTGGAAAATCCGGGAACAAGGTGGCTGCCGCCCTCGGGAAAATCGGGAGGAGCGGACAGGGAGGCTAGGACACCGCGTCCTTCCTGGCAAACAGTTCCTACACGCGAGCAGGCACCAAACTCGTCTCTCCGTGCGCAGAGCGGACCCATGCGCACTGGGAGAATCCTGCGCTCGGCCCCGAGTGTTGCTCACAGCCCGGCCCCGGGCGCTGCGGGCGGGCGGCGCTGACGCGGGGAGGGTGCAAGGAGGGGGTGGGACCTCTGCGCCCGGGCCGCCTCCTCTGGGAACAAACACTGCAAGCAGGCTCCTAGGCTCGACACGCCTTCCACCAGCTCAGGTGCCTCTTGGCCACTTGCTTTCGATACCCGGCCTCACGTCGGCTCCAAATGGACCCCAACTGTTCCTGCGCCACTGGTAACGAACCCCTGGCTCTGTGCCTTGGATGCCCGCTTCTCAGGCACAGGACAGAGTGGCCCTGGGGTTAGATGAGGAAGAATTTTGAATTTGAGCACAAGTGGACGCCCGCGGTTCACCCAGTGCTTTCTTCCTAGCCAGGGCAGCGACAGGATATTTTCAATCTATTTTTTTTTTTTTTCTTGGCCGTACCACTCGACTTGTCGGAGCTTAGTTCCCTGACCAGGGATTCAACCCAGACACTAGGAAGTGAGAGCGCTGACTCCTAACCACTAGACCACCAGAGATTTCCAGCCTCTATTTTTGAGAGTACAAAGGCTCAAGACTGTTTTTGTTGAGGTCACTAACCAGGTCAGGGGATTGCTAGATGCAGAGTTTGGAGGAGGCCACGGACCTGCCACGATTTGATGGGAGGAGGGGACGCTGCCTCTTTGGGGTTCAGGCCATGGGCCCCGGCCCCCGGCCCCAGTCGGCCTGGGCTGCGTCTGGAGCCCGGGACCTTCCCTGTGGAGTCCCATCAGGAGGGGACCTACTCTCCTTGGACCAGAAGAGAGGAGCTGGGGCTTCTCTATCCGCCCGAGTGGACACGAGCTCCCAGGGCTGGGTCCTGACAGAGGAGGAGGGCTCAGGGAGGCATTGCTGACTGTCTGCTGTAGCTCCTGCATCCCCGTCCCTGCTCACTGATGGCCTTTCCCTTCCCGGCAGGCGGCTCCTGCGGCTGCGCTGGCTCCTGCACCTGCAAAGCCTGCAGATGCACCTCCTGCAAGAAGAGTGAGTGTGCAGGGCCTTCTCTGGGAAGGCGGGGTCTGGGCTGAGTGCGAGGAGGGAGCCCAGAGCTCAGCAGGCAGGCAGGAGCAGGACAGTGACCAGACTTCCCGGCACCCCCCTCGCCAGGAAGGGATTCACAGTCAGAGCTGGAATCACCTTCGGCATGACCGAGACCCAGGCGCGCACTAGAGAACAGGGAGACTGAGGCCCAGACGGGTCACCGACAAACAACCTCAGACCTGTCACTAGAACTAGTCCTCCTGCCTCCTGAGTCACGCTTCCGAATCCTCTCAGGGACTGAAGCACTTTAGGGACCGGAACCAGCGGCCGTGCGTGGCTTCTCGGACCCGGTGCAGCCCCTTCCTGTCGAAGCAGCCCAGAGCTCCCCTATCCCGAGCGGGAGCTGCTCTGTGCGGGCTTTGCCTCCACTTTGATCCTGAGGACTTGGCTCACATCACTGGTGGTGCTGGGGGCTGGCTTTCTCTTGTCCCCAGAGGCCCTGCTCACTGTCTCTCCAAGGCGCTGTGCCCTGTCCTGGGCACAGATGGGCCGGGCAACCTGAACCTAGTGTCTGAGAGCAATGACCTCAGGACAGAGGACACCATCGTAAACTCAGGGTCTGGGCCCGAGGGCGGCTGGGGCCAGGCCTGCTGCTGGGAAGGGTGGTTCCGGACAACGCGTGGTCCGACTGCACGCTGCCCTTGCCTCCCCAGGCTGCTGCTCCTGCTGCCCCGTGGGCTGCGCCAAGTGTGCCCAGGGCTGCGTCTGCAAAGGGGCCTCGGACAAGTGCAGCTGCTGTGCCTGATGTCGCGGAGAGCCTGCCCCGGGTGTCCACAGAGCAACCAGGACAAACCTGCATTTTACCGTTTTTCATACAACCGGACGTGACCCTACATTCCTTTTTCTATGAAATCTGTGAGTTGTAATAAAAGCTGTTGACTTTATTCTGGCTCTGTCTTCCTTGGTCTGTCTTGGACAAAGAGACTCCGTGCCCATCGGGGCTGGCGTGGGGAACTGGACTGGACGTGCAGAGACCTCGGCTCTGGACCAAAGAGTACCCCCCACACCCCACACCCCCAAAACACACACACTGAGCGTCTTAGCCGCTTAGGTTCATTTGAGCTTCCGTTTCTCAGCTCCAAAGGATACCCTCGCCAGATGACATAGGGCATTGGACACGCAGAGGACACACTCCCTCTATTCCCCTTAGGAGTATGGATTGCAGAGAAAGTTGCCCATTTCTCATTTTCCTTCTCTGGGGGCCCCTGCCAAACTCAGCGCTCGGTGATGAGAGCCTGGAAAAGTACCCAGAGGGGATGGAATCCCACACGCCTCTCGAGTGACTTCTGCACGGGGCTTGCGTCTAAAACACCCTGGAAAGACCTCTTTGTATTTTCTGCCACAGTTTTCACCCTGGTCAGTAAAAAGGATCGCTAAGGAAACACGTCAAAGGACACGATATGTGACACCCAGTTTTCCCTTCAACACGTAAAACCACCTTCACACGTGGAGGAGCAATTCTGAAAACTGGACGCTCTCATATGCTGCACGTACGTTGAAAGTGTGCCCGAGTCCTGGGAACACTTCACAGATGCCCCACTGTGTGGACCACACACGCCTGGAGCAGCTCTGCCCCCTGCCTCCCCACAGGGAACATCAGTCTTGGCTTGCCCAGGGCTACGGACAGGACACTCGCCACCCGTGACAGCTCCCTGCGGGGGCTTGGCTCTGAATCTTCGCAAGTACCTCCCTAGGTCAGGCTGACATCTTCCCTTCCCTCAAAAACCAGCCCGTGGCTACCTGACACCCCGAAAGAAAGTGATTTGGATTTGGTGGGAATTTCCCAGCTGTTTCCCTGAGACCTGGTTTCAGAGGAAGGACTTCACGTGTTCCTCTGCAGAGTGATGGTGGTGCTGCAGTGCGTGGGGGGTGGGGGGGGGCCTGGTGGGGTTTATTAGCAACAAGTGTGTGCTGAGGGAACAGGTAGTATATTTCAGGTGCTGGGCCCCCTGGCGGTCTGGGGAGGGAACTCCTATTTGATGGGCACTCCGAGAGAAAGAGGAGACACGTGGCTCAGAAGTCAGGACCAAGATGGGCCACAGGTGCCCCGAGTGCACAGGGCATTTCGGGAGCCGGCCCGTGCTGCGTGCGTGGGCGTCGGCGTCAGGCACTCAGGTTCACAGCCACCGTGCCACTTCCTGACCTGGCAAGTCACTGATACTCTCTGAGATTTCATTTCCTCCTTTCGATACAAAAGAATAATTTCAATGAGGGGGAATAAGCGAGATAGTGGCCTGGCTCCCAGCTCGGGCTTCCCCCACGGTGTCCCGTACGATCGCTCTCTCCACACTGACATCTGTGCACAGAGAATCCTTGAGCTCCCGACAAGCTCCTGGAGAAAGGCTCCCTGGTTTGCAAGCAAGCTCATGGCGAGGGCAGAGATGGATAGGAACCTTGCTTATCCAGTGCCAGAGGGCGTGTGGATGTCCTCCAACAAGCCCCGTGGAACGAGTCACCGCCACAGCGTTTGGACAGACTCGGTGAACCTGCATGGTCTGGAGTGATGGTGCCAATTCCAGAGAGGTTAAGCAACCTACCCAAGGGCACACAGCCTATACTCAGAGGACTAAACCTACACTGCAGCTGTCTCACCTCCCGGCCACACGGTGCCGGTTATGACATCACTGGAGGCTGAATCCGGCCTCTCCTTTTTCAGGGCTGCAGGGTCTTCGGAGACAGTCCAGCTGTGCTCCTGGCTGCAGAGGTGGGAGGCCGAAGCCCAGAGAGGTCACAGAGCTGTGCGGAGGGTTCTGGCTGCCGGCTCAGGGCTCTCCCACTGCTGCCTCTGTGCCAGGTGTTCAGTGTTCTCACCCTTCGTGGGAAGACACGGTGTCCGGTTGGGCGTGGGGCTGCAGTCAGCCTGCAGGAGGGCCAGTCCCGTCTGTGCCACGTACAGCCATGGGACATAACCTCTCTGTGGCTCCGTCTGCTCTGCTCTAAAGGGAAAATAACAGTGTCTGGCTCTCGGGATTAAAGAACTGAATACATGCAAAGAAGGTCAGAATATACTGGGCACTCAGTGAGCAATCGATCACATCACCCATTCATTTATTTATCTATTGATTTATTTGTTATCATCAGCCTAGGAGACACTGTTCTCCTTCCAGACACGCAAGCGAGGACGGTGTGTTTAGCTCTGGGCTCTGGGCCGTCCCCATCGACCCTGTGAGCGTGGGACCGGTTCCCCCGAGAGGGTTATCCTGCCTTCACGCAAAGAGCCGTCGACACTACAGATAGAAGGCCGTGAGGAGCACAGTCGGTGTCCTCCTCACAGACACAGAAGGGTCCTGCCACTTCTGCTGTCACCTGCATCAGGATTTCCTTACCATTTTCTTTTCAGTGATTTTCTGAAATACGTTATACCAGAAGAAACCTCTCGAACGCTACTGAAGGAGAGAGTCAGAAGGTAGCCACGAAATCATAAATACATTCCTCCGGTGTCACCTTGGTCGCCCCCAGGATGGAGCTGGACATGGCAGAGACGGGCCGAGGACACGGCTCTGGGCCAAAGGGGACCTTGCTCACTGACTCCCTCTTTCAGCTGCGAAGCGACAAAAACACAGAAGCAGGGCACCACTCCCCAGCCCTGTGTGCCTGCCTCAGTAGCCTCCCGGTACTGTAGGGACTTCGGACTTTGGGAACCGGGCTCCTGACTGCTGTCTCCCTTCCCGGTTGGTGTGACAACTCAAAGAGCAAAAGTGACTAACAAGGCTTGGCATGGACTCCACGGTGAGTAACTGTCAGGACTACTCAAAGGGAACTCTATCCACTTGTCTCGCTTTGTTATTTACCGCCAGGTCTGCCTATCACCTACAATGATGCCGTCCCTGGGGAAGCATCCCTTGATTAGGGAACCTCCACCCTGGCGTGGGGGTGGACCGGCTACAGTGAGGAGCGCCCCTGGAAAGTTTAGGCAAAGAAGCCCCCGGACAAATGAGCCAGGATCCCTCCAGGAAAGGAAAACACAAGTGACGCCTCGCGGCTGAAGGCCACGTTCACCGCGCTGCGGTTACAGGAGGCGGTACCGGAAAAACGCTTCCAAAGGACCGTGGTGGGGACCGGGGCTGGCAACGCCCGGGGACACATGGGGTCGGCCAAACGGTGGTGAGGGTCACATCCGCCTGCGCTCTCTGACACCGCTCCCCGGCTCCAGCCAAGCCAGGGACACGAGCGGGAGGCGGGGGCTGTTCTCGGGCTGCAGGAAACGGCGACCCGGAGGCCGGCGGCGCGGGGCCTGGGGCGGGGAAGACCGGAGGACGCGGGAGCCGGATTCCTGCACAACCCGCCAACACGGCGGCTGCTCCCGTCGGGCACATTGGGAAGGGGCGGCCGGGGGGCTGGGACACGGCTTACCGCACGGCACCCGGTTCCTCCGCTCCAGCCGGCACCGACGTGGAATCGTGCGCTCGGCCCCGCCTGTTGCTCACAGCCCGGCCCAGGGCGCTGCGGGCGGCACGGGCGGCGCGGGCGGCGCGGGCGCGGAGCCGCGGGGCGGGTGCAAGGCGGGGGCGGGGCCTCTGCGCCCGGGCCGCCTCCTCGGCCTATAACTCAGCCCCCGGGCTCCTCGCTCCCACACGGCCCCCACCGGACCCGTGAAGCGGCTTCGCCCCTTGCTTTGGACCTCGGGCCTCACTCCTCCTCCAGATGGACCCCAAGTGCTCCTGCCCCACTGGTAAGGGAGCCCTGCCTTTGAGCCTTAGGATGCCCCCTTCCCGGGCACAGGACGAGAAGGGAGGGCTTTGAGTTTTGAGCTCAGGAGGACTCCTGTCACGGGTCCAGGGCTTTCTCGGTAGCCAGGCTCCTGAGGGCACGTCCGTCTCCCTTTGCCTCTCCGATGACACTGAGGGCACGGAGGCTCCAGGCTGTCCTTCTTGAGGTCACCCGGCAGGTCAGGGGATTGCTAGACCGGGAGCCAGCGTTTGGAGGAGGCCTCGGACCTGCCACGATTTGATGGGAGGAGGGGACGCTGCCTCTTTGGGGTTCAGGCCATGGGCCCCGGCCCCCGGCCCCAGTCGGCCTGGGCTGCGTCTGGAGCCCGGGACCTTCCCTGTGGAGTCCCATCAGGAGGGGACCTACTCTCCTTGGACCAGAAGAGAGGAGCTGGGGCTTCTCTATCCGCCCGAGTGGACACGAGCTCCCAGGGCTGGGTCCTGACAGAGGAGGAGGGCTCAGGGAGGCATTGCTGACCGTCTGCTGTGGCTCCTGCATCCCCGTCCCTGCTCACTGCTGGCCTCCTTTCCCTTCCCGGCAGGCGGCTCCTGCGGCTGCGCTGGCTCCTGCACCTGCAAAGCCTGCAGATGCGCCTCCTGCAAGAAGAGTGAGTGTGCGGGGCCTTCTCTGGGAAGGCGGGGTCTGGGCTGAGTGCGAGGAGGGAGCCCAGAGCTCAGCAGGCAGGCAGGAGCAGGACAGTGACCAGACTTCCCGGCACCCCCCTCGCCAGGAAGGGATTCACAGTCAGAGCTGGAATCACCTTCGGCACGACCGAGACCCAGGCGCGCACTAGAGAACAGGGAGACTGAGGCCCAGACGGGTCACCGACAAACAACCTCAGACCTGTCACTAGAACTAGTCCTCCTGCCTCCTGAGTCACGCTTCCGAATCCTCTCAGGGACTGAAGCACTTTAGGGACCGGAACCAGCGGCCGTGCGTGGCTTCTCGGACCCGGTGCAGCCCCTTCCTGTCGAAGCAGCCCAGAGCTCCCCTATCCCGAGCGGGAGCTGCTCTGTGCGGGCTTTGCCTCCACTTTGATCCTGAGGACTTGGCTCACATCACTGGTGGTGCTGGGGGCTGGCTTTCTCTTGTCCCCAGAGGCCCTGCTCACTGTCTCTCCAAGGCGCTGTGCCCTGTCCTGGGCACAGATGGGCCGGGCAACCTGAACCTAGTGTCTGAGAGCAATGACCTCAGGACAGAGGACACCATCGTAAACTCAGGGTCTGGGCCCGAGGGCGGCTGGGGCCAGGCCTGCTGCTGGGAAGGGTGGTTCCGGACAACGCGTGGTCCGACTGCACGCTGCCCTTGCCTCCCCAGGCTGCTGCTCCTGCTGCCCCGTGGGCTGCGCCAAGTGTGCCCAGGGCTGCGTCTGCAAAGGGGCCTCGGACAAGTGCAGCTGCTGTGCCTGATGTCGCGGAGAGCCTGCCCCGGGTGTCCACAGAGCAACCAGGACAAACCTGCATTTTACCGTTTTTCATACAACCGGACCTGACGCTACATTCCTTTTTCTATGAAATCTGTGAGTTGTAATAAAAGCTGTTGACTTTATTCTGGCTCTGTCTTCCTTGGTCTGTCTTGGACAAAGAGACTCCGTGCCCATCGGGGCTGGCGTGGGGAACTGGACTGGACGTGCAGAGACCTCGGCTCTGGACCAAAGAGTACCCCCCCACACACCCCACACCCCCAAAACACACACACTGAGCGTCTTAGCCGCTTAGGTTCATTTGAGCTTCCGTTTCTCAGCTCCAAAGGATACCCTCGCCAGATGACATAGGGCATTGGACACGCAGAGGACACACTCCCTCTATTCCCCTTAGGAGTATGGATTGCAGAGAAAGTTGCCCATTTCTCATTTTCCTTCTCTGGGGGCCCCTGCCAAACTCAGCGCTCGGTGATGAGAGCCTAGAAAAGTACCCAGAGGGGATGGAATCCCACACCCCTCTCGTGTGACTTCTGCACGGGGCTTGCGTCTAAAACACCCTGGAAAGACCTCTTTGTATTTTCTGCCACAGTTTTCACCCTGGTCAGTAAAACGGATCGCTAAGAAAACACGTCAAAGGACACGATATGTGACACCCAGTTTTCCCTTCAACACGTAAAACCACCTTCACACGTGGAGGAGCAATTCTGAAAACTGGACGCTCTCATATGCTGCACGTACGTTGAAAGTGTGCCCGAGTCCTGGGAACACTTCACAGATGCCCCACTGTGTGGACCACACACGCCTGGAGCAGCTCTGCCCCCTGCCTCCCCACAGGGAACATCAGTCTTGGCTTGCCCAGGGCTACGGACAGGACACTCGCCACCCGTGACAGCTCCCTGCGGGGGCTTGGCTCTGAATCTTCGCAAGTACCTCCCTAGGTCAGGCTGACATCTTCCCTTCCCTCAAAAACCAGCCCGTGGCTACCTGACACCCCGAAAGAAAGTGATTTGGATTTGGTGGGAATTTCCCGGCTGTTTCCCTGAGACCTGGTTTCAGAGGAAGGACTTCACGTGTTCCTCTGCAGAGTGATGGTGGTGCTGCAGTGCGTGGCGGGGGGGGGGGGGGGGGCCTGGTGGGGTTTATTAGCAACAAGTGTGTGCTGAGGGAACAGGGAGTGTATTTCAGCTGTTGGGCCCCCTGGCGGTCTGGGGAGGGAACTCCTATTGGATGGGCACTCCGAGAGAAAGAGGAGACACGTGGCTCAGAAGTCAGGACCAAGATGGGCCACAGGTGCCCCGAGTGCACAGGGCATTTCGGGAGCCGGCCCGTGCTGCGTGCGTGGGCGTCGGCGTCAGGCACTCAGGTTCACAGCCACCGTGCCACTTCCTGACCTGGCAAGTCACTGATACTCTCTGAGATTTCATTTCCTCCTTTCGATACAAAAGAATAATTTCAATGAGGGGGAATAAGCGAGATAGTGGCCTGGCTCCCAGCTCGGGCTTCCCCCACGGTGTCCCGTACGATCGCTCTCTCCACACTGACATCTGTGCACAGAGAATCCTTGAGCTCCCGACAAGCTCCTGGAGAAAGGCTCCCTGGTTTGCAAGCAAGCTCATGGCGAGGGCAGAGATGGATAGGAACCTTGCTTATCCAGTGCCAGAGGGCGTGGGGATGTCCTCCAACAAGCCCCGTGGAACGAGTCACCGCCACAGCGTTTGGACAGACTCGGTGAACCTGCATGGTCTGGAGTGATGGTGCCAATTCCAGAGAGGTTAAGCAACCTACCCAAGGGCACACAGCCTATACTCAGAGGACTAAACCTACACTGCAGCTGTCTCACCTCCCGGCCACACGGTGCCGGTTATGACATCACTGGAGGCTGAATCCGGCCTCTCCTTTTTCAGGGCTGCAGGGTCTTCGGAGACAGTCCAGCTGTGCTCCTGGCTGCAGAGGTGGGAGGCCGAAGCCCAGAGAGGTCACAGAGCTGTGCGGAGGGTTCTGGCTGCCGGCTCAGGGCTCTCCCACTGCTGCCTCTGTGCCAGGTGTTCAGTGTTCTCACCCTTCGTGGGAAGACACGGTGTCCGGTTGGGCGTGGGGCTGCAGTCAGCCTGCAGGAGGGCCAGTCCCGTCTGTGCCACGTACAGCCATGGGACATAACCTCTCTGTGGCTCCGTCTGCTCTGCTCTAAAGGGAAAATAACAGTGTCTGGCTCTCGGGATTAAAGAACTGAATACATGCAAAGAAGGTCAGAATATACTGGGCACTCAGTGAGCAATCGATCACATCACCCATTCATTTATTTATCTATTGATTTATTTGTTATCATCAGCCTAGGAGACACTGTTCTCCTTCCAGACACGCAAGCGAGGACGGTGTGTTTAGCTCTGGGCTCTGGGCCGTCCCCATCGACCCTGTGAGCGTGGGACCGGTTCCCCCGAGAGGGTTATCCTGCCTTCACGCAAAGAGCCGTCGACACTACAGATAGAAGGCCGTGAGGAGCACAGTCGGTGTCCTCCTCACAGACACAGAAGGGTCCTGCCACTTCTGCTGTCACCTGCATCAGGATTTCCTTACCATTTTCTTTTCAGTGATTTTCTGAAATACGTTATACCAGAAGAAACCTCTCGAACGCTACTGAAGGAGAGAGTCAGAAGGTAGCCACGAAATCATAAATACATTCCTCCGGTGTCACCTTGGTCGCCCCCAGGATGGAGCTGGACATGGCAGAGACGGGCCGAGGACACGGCTCTGGGCCAAAGGGGACCTTGCTCACTGACTCCCTCTTTCAGCTGCGAAGCGACAAAAACACAGAAGCAGGGCACCACTCCCCAGCCCTGTGTGCCTGCCTCAGTAGCCTCCCGGTACTGTAGGGACTTCGGACTTTGGGAACCGGGCTCCGGACTGCTGTCTCCCTTCCCGGTTGGTGTGACAACTCAAAGAGCAGAAGTGACTAACAAGGCTTGGCATGGACTCCACGGTGAGTAACTGTCAGGACTACTCAAAGGGAACTCTATCCACTTGTCTCGCTTTGTTATTTACCGCCAGGTCTGCCTATCACCTACAATGATGCCGTCCCTGGGGAAGCATCCCATGATTAGGGAACCTCCACCCTGGCGTGGGGGTGGACCGGCTACAGTGAGGAGCGCCCCTGGAAAGTTTAGGCAAAGAAGCCCCCGGACAAATGAGCCAGGATCCCTCCAGGAAAGGAAAACACAAGTGACGCCTCGCGGCTGAAGGCCACGTTCACCGCGCTGCGGTTACAGGAGGCGGTACCGGAAAAACGCTTCCAAAGGACCGTGGTGGGGACCGGGGCTGGCAACGCCCGGGGACACATGGGGTCGGCCAAACGGTGGTGAGGGTCACATCCGCCTGCGCTCTCTGACACCGCTCCCCGGCTCCAGCCAAGCCAGGGACACGAGCGGGAGGCGGGGGCTGTTCTCGGGCAGCAGGAAACGGCGACCCGGAGGCCGGCGGCGCGGGGCCTGGGGCGGGGAAGACCGGAGGACGCGGGAGCCGGATTCCTGCACAACCCGCCAACACGGCGGCTGCTCCCGTCGGGCACATTGGGAAGGGGCGGCCGGGGGGCTGGGACACGGCTTACCGCACGGCACCCGGTTCCTCCGCTCCAGCCGGCACCGACGTGGAATCGTGCGCTCGGCCCCGCCTGTTGCTCACAGCCCGGCCCAGGGCGCTGCGGGCGGCACGGGCGGCGCGGGCGGCGCGGGCGCGGAGCCGCGGGGCGGGTGCAAGGCGGGGGCGGGGCCTCTGCGCCCGGGCCGCCTCCTCGGCCTATAACTCAGCCCCCGGGCTCCTCGCTCCCACACGGCCCCCACCGGACCCGTGAAGCGGCTTCGCCCCTTGCTTTGGACCTCGGGCCTCACTCCTCCTCCAGATGGACCCCAAGTGCTCCTGCCCCACTGGTAAGGGAGCCCTGCCTTTGAGCCTTAGGATGCCCCCTTCCCGGGCACAGGACGAGAAGGGAGGGCTTTGAGTTTTGAGCTCAGGAGGACTCCTGTCACGGGTCCAGGGCTTTCTCGGTAGCCAGGCTCCTGAGGGCACGTCCGTCTCCCTTTGCCTCTCCGTTGACACTGAGGGCACGGAGGCTCCAGGCTGTCCTTCTTGAGGTCACCCGGCAGGTCAGGGGATTGCTAGACCGGGAGCCAGCGTTTGGAGGAGGCCTCGGACCTGCCACGATTTGAGGGGCGGAGGGGACGCTGCCTCTTTGGGGTTCAGGCCATGGGCCCCGGCCCCCGGCCCCAGTCGGCCTGGGCTGCGTCTGGAGCCCGGGACCTTCCCTGTGGAGTCCCATCAGGAGGGGACCTACTCTCCTTGGACCAGAAGAGAGGAGCTGGGGCTTCTCTATCCGCCCGAGTGGACACGAGCTCCCAGGGCTGGGTCCTGACAGAGGAGGAGGGCTCAGGGAGGCATTGCTGACCGTCTGCTGTGGCTCCTGCATCCCCGTCCCTGCTCACTGCTGGCCTCCTTTCCCTTCCCGGCAGGCGGCTCCTGCGGCTGCGCTGGCTCCTGCACCTGCAAAGCCTGCAGATGCGCCTCCTGCAAGAAGAGTGAGTGTGCGGGGCCTTCTCTGGGAAGGCGGGGTCTGGGCTGAGTGCGAGGAGGGAGCCCAGAGCTCAGCAGGCAGGCAGGAGCAGGACAGTGACCAGACTTCCCGGCACCCCCCTCGCCAGGAAGGGATTCACAGTCAGAGCTGGAATCACCTTCGGCACGACCGAGACCCAGGCGCGCACTAGAGAACAGGGAGACTGAGGCCCAGACGGGTCACCGACAAACAACCTCAGACCTGTCACTAGAACTAGTCCTCCTGCCTCCTGAGTCACGCTTCCGAATCCTCTCAGGGACTGAAGCACTTTAGGGACCGGAACCAGCGGCCGTGCGTGGCTTCTCGGACCCGGTGCAGCCCCTTCCTGTCGAAGCAGCCCAGAGCTCCCCTATCCCGAGCGGGAGCTGCTCTGTGCGGGCTTTGCCTCCACTTTGATCCTGAGGACTTGGCTCACATCACTGGTGGTGCTGGGGGCTGGCTTTCTCTTGTCCCCAGAGGCCCTGCTCACTGTCTCTCCAAGGCGCTGTGCCCTGTCCTGGGCACAGATGGGCCGGGCAACCTGAACCTAGTGTCTGAGAGCAATGACCTCAGGACAGAGGACACCATCGTAAACTCAGGGTCTGGGCCCGAGGGCGGCTGGGGCCAGGCCTGCTGCTGGGAAGGGTGGTTCCGGACAACGCGTGGTCCGACTGCACGCTGCCCTTGCCTCCCCAGGCTGCTGCTCCTGCTGCCCCGTGGGCTGCGCCAAGTGTGCCCAGGGCTGCGTCTGCAAAGGGGCCTCGGACAAGTGCAGCTGCTGTGCCTGATGTCGCGGAGAGCCTGCCCCGGGTGTCCACAGAGCAACCAGGACAAACCTGCATTTTACCGTTTTTCATACAACCGGACCTGACGCTACATTCCTTTTTCTATGAAATCTGTGAGTTGTAATAAAAGCTGTTGACTTTATTCTGGCTCTGTCTTCCTTGGTCTGTCTTGGACAAAGAGACTCCGTGCCCATCGGGGCTGGCGTGGGGAACTGGACTGGACGTGCAGAGACCTCGGCTCTGGACCAAAGAGTACCCCCCCACACACCCCACACCCCCAAAACACACACACTGAGCGTCTTAGCCGCTTAGGTTCATTTGAGCTTCCGTTTCTCAGCTCCAAAGGATACCCTCGCCAGATGACATAGGGCATTGGACACGCAGAGGACACACTCCCTCTATTCCCCTTAGGAGTATGGATTGCAGAGAAAGTTGCCCATTTCTCATTTTCCTTCTCTGGGGGCCCCTGCCAAACTCAGCGCTCGGTGATGAGAGCCTAGAAAAGTACCCAGAGGGGATGGAATCCCACACCCCTCTCGTGTGACTTCTGCACGGGGCTTGCGTCTAAAACACCCTGGAAAGACCTCTTTGTATTTTCTGCCACAGTTTTCACCCTGGTCAGTAAAACGGATCGCTAAGAAAACACGTCAAAGGACACGATATGTGACACCCAGTTTTCCCTTCAACACGTAAAACCACCTTCACACGTGGAGGAGCAATTCTGAAAACTGGACGCTCTCATATGCTGCACGTACGTTGAAAGTGTGCCCGAGTCCTGGGAACACTTCACAGATGCCCCACTGTGTGGACCACACACGCCTGGAGCAGCTCTGCCCCCTGCCTCCCCACAGGGAACATCAGTCTTGGCTTGCCCAGGGCTACGGACAGGACACTCGCCACCCGTGACAGCTCCCTGCGGGGGCTTGGCTCTGAATCTTCGCAAGTACCTCCCTAGGTCAGGCTGACATCTTCCCTTCCCTCAAAAACCAGCCCGTGGCTACCTGACACCCCGAAAGAAAGTGATTTGGATTTGGTGGGAATTTCCCGGCTGTTTCCCTGAGACCTGGTTTCAGAGGAAGGACTTCACGTGTTCCTCTGCAGAGTGATGGTGGTGCTGCAGTGCGTGGCGGGGGGGGGGGGGGGGGGGCCTGGTGGGGTTTATTAGCAACAAGTGTGTGCTGAGGGAACAGGGAGTGTATTTCAGCTGTTGGGCCCCCTGGCGGTCTGGGGAGGGAACTCCTATTGGATGGGCACTCCGAGAGAAAGAGGAGACACGTGGCTCAGAAGTCAGGACCAAGATGGGCCACAGGTGCCCCGAGTGCACAGGGCATTTCGGGAGCCGGCCCGTGCTGCGTGCGTGGGCGTCGGCGTCAGGCACTCAGGTTCACAGCCACCGTGCCACTTCCTGACCTGGCAAGTCACTGATACTCTCTGAGATTTCATTTCCTCCTTTCGATACAAAAGAATAATTTCAATGAGGGGGAATAAGCGAGATAGTGGCCTGGCTCCCAGCTCGGGCTTCCCCCACGGTGTCCCGTACGATCGCTCTCTCCACACTGACATCTGTGCACAGAGAATCCTTGAGCTCCCGACAAGCTCCTGGAGAAAGGCTCCCTGGTTTGCAAGCAAGCTCATGGCGAGGGCAGAGATGGATAGGAACCTTGCTTATCCAGTGCCAGAGGGCGTGGGGATGTCCTCCAACAAGCCCCGTGGAACGAGTCACCGCCACAGCGTTTGGACAGACTCGGTGAACCTGCATGGTCTGGAGTGATGGTGCCAATTCCAGAGAGGTTAAGCAACCTACCCAAGGGCACACAGCCTATACTCAGAGGACTAAACCTACACTGCAGCTGTCTCACCTCCCGGCCACACGGTGCCGGTTATGACATCACTGGAGGCTGAATCCGGCCTCTCCTTTTTCAGGGCTGCAGGGTCTTCGGAGACAGTCCAGCTGTGCTCCTGGCTGCAGAGGTGGGAGGCCGAAGCCCAGAGAGGTCACAGAGCTGTGCGGAGGGTTCTGGCTGCCGGCTCAGGGCTCTCCCACTGCTGCCTCTGTGCCAGGTGTTCAGTGTTCTCACCCTTCGTGGGAAGACACGGTGTCCGGTTGGGCGTGGGGCTGCAGTCAGCCTGCAGGAGGGCCAGTCCCGTCTGTGCCACGTACAGCCATGGGACATAACCTCTCTGTGGCTCCGTCTGCTCTGCTCTAAAGGGAAAATAACAGTGTCTGGCTCTCGGGATTAAAGAACTGAATACATGCAAAGAAGGTCAGAATATACTGGGCACTCAGTGAGCAATCGATCACATCACCCATTCATTTATTTATCTATTGATTTATTTGTTATCATCAGCCTAGGAGACACTGTTCTCCTTCCAGACACGCAAGCGAGGACGGTGTGTTTAGCTCTGGGCTCTGGGCCGTCCCCATCGACCCTGTGAGCGTGGGACCGGTTCCCCCGAGAGGGTTATCCTGCCTTCACGCAAAGAGCCGTCGACACTACAGATAGAAGGCCGTGAGGAGCACAGTCGGTGTCCTCCTCACAGACACAGAAGGGTCCTGCCACTTCTGCTGTCACCTGCATCAGGATTTCCTTACCATTTTCTTTTCAGTGATTTTCTGAAATACGTTATACCAGAAGAAACCTCTCGAACGCTACTGAAGGAGAGAGTCAGAAGGTAGCCACGAAATCATAAATACATTCCTCCGGTGTCACCTTGGTCGCCCCCAGGATGGAGCTGGACATGGCAGAGACGGGCCGAGGACACGGCTCTGGGCCAAAGGGGACCTTGCTCACTGACTCCCTCTTTCAGCTGCGAAGCGACAAAAACACAGAAGCAGGGCACCACTCCCCAGCCCTGTGTGCCTGCCTCAGTAGCCTCCCGGTACTGTAGGGACTTCGGACTTTGGGAACCGGGCTCCGGACTGCTGTCTCCCTTCCCGGTTGGTGTGACAACTCAAAGAGCAGAAGTGACTAACAAGGCTTGGCATGGACTCCACGGTGAGTAACTGTCAGGACTACTCAAAGGGAACTCTATCCACTTGTCTCGCTTTGTTATTTACCGCCAGGTCTGCCTATCACCTACAATGATGCCGTCCCTGGGGAAGCATCCCATGATTAGGGAACCTCCACCCTGGCGTGGGGGTGGACCGGCTACAGTGAGGAGCGCCCCTGGAAAGTTTAGGCAAAGAAGCCCCCGGACAAATGAGCCAGGATCCCTCCAGGAAAGGAAAACACAAGAGACGCCTCGCGGCTGAAGGCCACGTTCACCGCGCTGCGGTTACAGGAGGCGGTACCGGAAAAACGCTTCCAAAGGACCGTGGTGGGGACCGGGGCTGGCAACGCCCGGGGACACATGGGGTCGGCCAAACGGTGGTGAGGGTCACATCCGCCTGCGCTCTCTGACACCGCTCCCCGGCTCCAGCCAAGCCAGGGACACGAGCGGGAGGCGGGGGCTGTTCTCGGGCTGCAGGAGGCCGGCGGCGCGGGGCCTGGGGCGGGGAAGACCGGAGGACGCGGGAGCCGGATTCCTGCACAACCCGCCAACACGGCGGCTGCTCCCGTCGGGCACATTGGGAAGGGGCGGCCGGGGGGCTGGGACACGGCTTACCGCACGGCACCCGGTTCCTCCGCTCCAGCCGGCACCGACGTGGAATCGTGCGCTCGGCCCCGCCTGTTGCTCACAGCCCGGCCCAGGGCGCTGCGGGCGGCACGGGCGGCGCGGGCGGCGCGGGCGCGGAGCCGCGGGGCGGGTGCAAGGCGGGGGCGGGGCCTCTGCGCCCGGGCCGCCTCCTCGGCCTATAACTCAGCCCCCGGGCTCCTCGCTCCCACACGGCCCCCACCGGACCCGTGAAGCGGCTTCGCCCCTTGCTTTGGACCTCGGGCCTCACTCCTCCTCCAGATGGACCCCAAGTGCTCCTGCCCCACTGGTAAGGGAGCCCTGCCTTTGAGCCTTAGGATGCCCCCTTCCCGGGCACAGGACGAGAAGGGAGGGCTTTGAGTTTTGAGCTCAGGAGGACTCCTGTCACGGGTCCAGGGCTTTCTCGGTAGCCAGGCTCCTGAGGGCACGTCCGTCTCCCTTTGCCTCTCCGTTGACACTGAGGGCACGGAGGCTCCAGGCTGTCCTTCTTGAGGTCACCCGGCAGGTCAGGGGATTGCTAGACCGGGAGCCAGCGTTTGGAGGAGGCCTCGGACCTGCCACGATTTGATGGGAGGAGGGGACGCTGCCTCTTTGGGGTTCAGGCCATGGGCCCCGGCCCCCGGCCCCAGTCGGCCTGGGCTGCGTCTGGAGCCCGGGACCTTCCCTGTGGAGTCCCATCAGGAGGGGACCTACTCTCCTTGGACCAGAAGAGAGGAGCTGGGGCTTCTCTATCCGCCCGAGTGGACACGAGCTCCCAGGGCTGGGTCCTGACAGAGGAGGAGGGCTCAGGGAGGCATTGCTGACCGTCTGCTGTGGCTCCTGCATCCCCGTCCCTGCTCACTGCTGGCCTCCTTTCCCTTCCCGGCAGGCGGCTCCTGCGGCTGCGCTGGCTCCTGCACCTGCAAAGCCTGCAGATGCGCCTCCTGCAAGAAGAGTGAGTGTGCGGGGCCTTCTCTGGGAAGGCGGGGTCTGGGCTGAGTGCGAGGAGGGAGCCCAGAGCTCAGCAGGCAGGCAGGAGCAGGACAGTGACCAGACTTCCCGGCACCCCCCTCGCCAGGAAGGGATTCACAGTCAGAGCTGGAATCACCTTCGGCACGACCGAGACCCAGGCGCGCACTAGAGAACAGGGAGACTGAGGCCCAGACGGGTCACCGACAAACAACCTCAAACCTGTCACTAGAACTAGTCCTCCTGCCTCCTGAGTCACGCTTCCGAATCCTCTCAGGGACTGAAGCACTTTAGGGACCGGAACCAGCGGCCGTGCGTGGCTTCTCGGACCCGGTGCAGCCCCTTCCTGTCGAAGCAGCCCAGAGCTCCCCTATCCCGAGCGGGAGCTGCTCTGTGCGGGCTTTGCCTCCACTTTGATCCTGAGGACTTGGCTCACATCACTGGTGGTGCTGGGGGCTGGCTTTCTCTTGTCCCCAGAGGCCCTGCTCACTGTCTCTCCAAGGCGCTGTGCCCTGTCCTGGGCACAGATGGGCCGGGCAACCTGAACCTAGTGTCTGAGAGCAATGACCTCAGGACAGAGGACACCATCGTAAACTCAGGGTCTGGGCCCGAGGGCGGCTGGGGCCAGGCCTGCTGCTGGGAAGGGTGGTTCCGGACAACGCGTGGTCCGACTGCACGCTGCCCTTGCCTCCCCAGGCTGCTGCTCCTGCTGCCCCGTGGGCTGCGCCAAGTGTGCCCAGGGCTGCGTCTGCAAAGGGGCCTCGGACAAGTGCAGCTGCTGTGCCTGATGTCGCGGAGAGCCTGCCCCGGGTGTCCACAGAGCAACCAGGACAAACCTGCATTTTACCGTTTTTCATACAACCGGACCTGACGCTACATTCCTTTTTCTATGAAATCTGTGAGTTGTAATAAAAGCTGTTGACTTTATTCTGGCTCTGTCTTCCTTGGTCTGTCTTGGACAAAGAGACTCCGTGCCCATCGGGGCTGGCGTGGGGAACTGGACTGGACGTGCAGAGACCTCGGCTCTGGACCAAAGAGTACCCCCCCACACACCCCACACCCCCAAAACACACACACTGAGCGTCTTAGCCGCTTAGGTTCATTTGAGCTTCCGTTTCTCAGCTCCAAAGGATACCCTCGCCAGATGACATAGGGCATTGGACACGCAGAGGACACACTCCCTCTATTCCCCTTAGGAGTATGGATTGCAGAGAAAGTTGCCCATTTCTCATTTTCCTTCTCTGGGGGCCCCTGCCAAACTCAGCGCTCGGTGATGAGAGCCTAGAAAAGTACCCAGAGGGGATGGAATCCCACACCCCTCTCGTGTGACTTCTGCACGGGGCTTGCGTCTAAAACACCCTGGAAAGACCTCTTTGTATTTTCTGCCACAGTTTTCACCCTGGTCAGTAAAACGGATCGCTAAGAAAACACGTCAAAGGACACGATATGTGACACCCAGTTTTCCCTTCAACACGTAAAACCACCTTCACACGTGGAGGAGCAATTCTGAAAACTGGACGCTCTCATATGCTGCACGTACGTTGAAAGTGTGCCCGAGTCCTGGGAACACTTCACAGATGCCCCACTGTGTGGACCACACACGCCTGGAGCAGCTCTGCCCCCTGCCTCCCCACAGGGAACATCAGTCTTGGCTTGCCCAGGGCTACGGACAGGACACTCGCCACCCGTGACAGCTCCCTGCGGGGGCTTGGCTCTGAATCTTCGCAAGTACCTCCCTAGGTCAGGCTGACATCTTCCCTTCCCTCAAAATCCAGCCCGTGGCTACCTGACACCCCGAAAGAAAGTGATTTGGATTTGGTGGGAATTTCCCGGCTGTTTCCCTGAGACCTGGTTTCAGAAGAAGGACTTCACGTGTTCCTCTGCAGAGTGATGGTGGTGCTGAAGTGCGTGGCGGGGGAGGGGGGGGCCTGGTGGGGTTTATTAGCAACAAGTGTGTGCTGAGGGAACAGGGAGTGTATTTCAGCTGTTGGGCCCCCTGGCGGTCTGGGGAGGGAACTCCTATTGGATGGGCACTCCGAGAGAAAGAGGAGACACGTGGCTCAGAAGTCAGGACCAAGATGGGCCACAGGTGCCCCGAGTGCACAGGGCATTTCGGGAGCCGGCCCGTGCTGCGTGCGTGGGCGTCGGCGTCAGGCACTCAGGTTCACAGCCACCGTGCCACTTCCTGACCTGGCAAGTCACTGATACTCTCTGAGATTTCATTTCCTCCTTTCGATACAAAAGAATAATTTCAATGAGGGGGAATAAGCGAGATAGTGGCCTGGCTCCCAGCTCGGGCTTCCCCCACGGTGTCCCGTACGATCGCTCTCTCCACACTGACATCTGTGCACAGAGAATCCTTGAGCTCCCGACAAGCTCCTGGAGAAAGGCTCCCTGGTTTGCAAGCAAGCTCATGGCGAGGGCAGAGATGGATAGGAACCTTGCTTATCCAGTGCCAGAGGGCGTGGGGATGTCCTCCAACAAGCCCCGTGGAACGAGTCACCGCCACAGCGTTTGGACAGACTCGGTGAACCTGCATGGTCTGGAGTGATGGTGCCAATTCCAGAGAGGTTAAGCAACCTACCCAAGGGCACACAGCCTATACTCAGAGGACTAAACCTACACTGCAGCTGTCTCACCTCCCGGCCACACGGTGCCGGTTATGACATCACTGGAGGCTGAATCCGGCCTCTCCTTTTTCAGGGCTGCAGGGTCTTCGGAGACAGTCCAGCTGTGCTCCTGGCTGCAGAGGTGGGAGGCCGAAGCCCAGAGAGGTCACAGAGCTGTGCGGAGGGTTCTGGCTGCCGGCTCAGGGCTCTCCCACTGCTGCCTCTGTGCCAGGTGTTCAGTGTTCTCACCCTTCGTGGGAAGACACGGTGTCCGGTTGGGCGTGGGGCTGCAGTCAGCCTGCAGGAGGGCCAGTCCCGTCTGTGCCACGTACAGCCATGGGACATAACCTCTCTGTGGCTCCGTCTGCTCTGCTCTAAAGGGAAAATAACAGTGTCTGGCTCTCGGGATTAAAGAACTGAATACATGCAAAGAAGGTCAGAATATACTGGGCACTCAGTGAGCAATCGATCACATCACCCATTCATTTATTTATCTATTGATTTATTTGTTATCATCAGCCTAGGAGACACTGTTCTCCTTCCAGACACGCAAGCGAGGACGGTGTGTTTAGCTCTGGGCTCTGGGCCGTCCCCATCGACCCTGTGAGCGTGGGACCGGTTCCCCCGAGAGGGTTATCCTGCCTTCACGCAAAGAGCCGTCGACACTACAGATAGAAGGCCGTGAGGAGCACAGTCGGTGTCCTCCTCACAGACACAGAAGGGTCCTGCCACTTCTGCTGTCACCTGCATCAGGATTTCCTTACCATTTTCTTTTCAGTGATTTTCTGAAATACGTTATACCAGAAGAAACCTCTCGAACGCTACTGAAGGAGAGAGTCAGAAGGTAGCCACGAAATCATAAATACATTCCTCCGGTGTCACCTTGGTCGCCCCCAGGATGGAGCTGGACATGGCAGAGACGGGCCGAGGACACGGCTCTGGGCCAGAGGGGACCTTGCTCACTGACTCCCTCTTTCAGCTGCGAAGCGACAAAAACACAGAAGCAGGGCACCACTCCCCAGCCCTGTGTGCCTGCCTCAGTAGCCTCCCGGTACTGTAGGGACTTCGGACTTTGGGAACCGGGCTCCGGACTGCTGTCTCCCTTCCCGGTTGGTGTGACAACTCAAAGAGCAGAAGTGACTAACAAGGCTTGGCATGGACTCCACGGTGAGTAACTGTCAGGACTACTCAAAGGGAACTCTATCCACTTGTCTCGCTTTGTTATTTACCGCCAGGTGTGCCTATCACCTACAATGATGCCGTCCCTGGGGAAGCATCCCATGATTAGGGAACCTCCACCCTGGCGTGGGGGTGGACCGGCTACAGTGAGGAGCGCCCCTGGAAAGTTCAGGCAAAGAAGCCCCCGGACAAATGAGCCAGGATCCCTCCAGGAAAGGAAAACACAAGAGACGCCTCGCGGCTGAAGGCCACGTTCACCGCGTTGCGGTTACAGGAGGCGGTACCGGAAAAACGCTTCCAAAGGACCTTGGTGGGGACCGGGGCTGGCAACGCCCGGGGACACATGGGGTCGGCCAAACGGTGGTGAGGGTCACATCCGCCTGCGCTCTCTGACACCGCTCCCCGGCTCCAGCCAAGCCAGGGACACGAGCGGGAGGCGGGGGCTGTTCTCGGGCTGCAGGAGGCCGGCGGCGCGGGGCCTGGGGCGGGGAAGACCGGAGGACGCGGGAGCCGGATTCCTGCACAACCCGCCAACACGGCGGCTGCTCCCGTCGGGCACATTGGGAAGGGGCGGCCGGGGGGCTGGGACACGGCTTACCGCACGGCACCCGGTTCCTCCGCTCCAGCCGGCACCGACGTGGAATCGTGCGCTCGGCCCCGCCTGTTGCTCACAGCCCGGCCCAGGGCGCTGCGGGCGGCACGGGCGGCGCGGGCGGCGCGGGCGCGGAGCCGCGGGGCGGGTGCAAGGCGGGGGCGGGGCCTCTGCGCCCGGGCCGCCTCCTCGGCCTATAACTCAGCCCCCGGGCTCCTCGCTCCCACACGGCCCCCACCGGACCCGTGAAGCGGCTTCGCCCCTTGCTTTGGACCTCGGGCCTCACTCCTCCTCCAGATGGACCCCAAGTGCTCCTGCCCCACTGGTAAGGGAGCCCTGCCTTTGAGCCTTAGGATGCCCCCTTCCCGGGCACAGGACGAGAAGGGAGGGCTTTGAGTTTTGAGCTCAGGAGGACTCCTGTCACGGGTCCAGGGCTTTCTCGGTAGCCAGGCTCCTGAGGGCACGTCCGTCTCCCTTTGCCTCTCCGTTGACACTGAGGGCACGGAGGCTCCAGGCTGTCCTTCTTGAGGTCACCCGGCAGGTCAGGGGATTGCTAGACCGGGAGCCAGCGTTTGGAGGAGGCCTCGGACCTGCCACGATTTGAGGGGCGGAGGGGACGCTGCCTCTTTGGGGTTCAGGCCATGGGCCCCGGCCCCCGGCCCCAGTCGGCCTGGGCTGCGTCTGGAGCCCGGGACCTTCCCTGTGGAGTCCCATCAGGAGGGGACCTACTCTCCTTGGACCAGAAGAGAGGAGCTGGGGCTTCTCTATCCGCCCGAGTGGACACGAGCTCCCAGGGCTGGGTCCTGACAGAGGAGGAGGGCTCAGGGAGGCATTGCTGACCGTCTGCTGTGGCTCCTGCATCCCCGTCCCTGCTCACTGCTGGCCTCCTTTCCCTTCCCGGCAGGCGGCTCCTGCGGCTGCGCTGGCTCCTGCACCTGCAAAGCCTGCAGATGCGCCTCCTGCAAGAAGAGTGAGTGTGCGGGGCCTTCTCTGGGAAGGCGGGGTCTGGGCTGAGTGCGAGGAGGGAGCCCAGAGCTCAGCAGGCAGGCAGGAGCAGGACAGTGACCAGACTTCCCGGCACCCCCCTCGCCAGGAAGGGATTCACAGTCAGAGCTGGAATCACCTTCGGCACGACCGAGACCCAGGCGCGCACTAGAGAACAGGGAGACTGAGGCCCAGACGGGTCACCGACAAACAACCTCAGACCTGTCACTAGAACTAGTCCTCCTGCCTCCTGAGTCACGCTTCCGAATCCTCTCAGGGACTGAAGCACTTTAGGGACCGGAACCAGCGGCCGTGCGTGGCTTCTCGGACCCGGTGCAGCCCCTTCCTGTCGAAGCAGCCCAGAGCTCCCCTATCCCGAGCGGGAGCTGCTCTGTGCGGGCTTTGCCTCCACTTTGATCCTGAGGACTTGGCTCACATCACTGGTGGTGCTGGGGGCTGGCTTTCTCTTGTCCCCAGAGGCCCTGCTCACTGTCTCTCCAAGGCGCTGTGCCCTGTCCTGGGCACAGATGGGCCGGGCAACCTGAACCTAGTGTCTGAGAGCAATGACCTCAGGACAGAGGACACCATCGTAAACTCAGGGTCTGGGCCCGAGGGCGGCTGGGGCCAGGCCTGCTGCTGGGAAGGGTGGTTCCGGACAACGCGTGGTCCGACTGCACGCTGCCCTTGCCTCCCCAGGCTGCTGCTCCTGCTGCCCCGTGGGCTGCGCCAAGTGTGCCCAGGGCTGCGTCTGCAAAGGGGCCTCGGACAAGTGCAGCTGCTGTGCCTGATGTCGCGGAGAGCCTGCCCCGGGTGTCCACAGAGCAACCAGGACAAACCTGCATTTTACCGTTTTTCATACAACCGGACCTGACGCTACATTCCTTTTTCTATGAAATCTGTGAGTTGTAATAAAAGCTGTTGACTTTATTCTGGCTCTGTCTTCCTTGGTCTGTCTTGGACAAAGAGACTCCGTGCCCATCGGGGCTGGCGTGGGGAACTGGACTGGACGTGCAGAGACCTCGGCTCTGGACCAAAGAGTACCCCCCCACACACCCCACACCCCCAAAACACACACACTGAGCGTCTTAGCCGCTTAGGTTCATTTGAGCTTCCGTTTCTCAGCTCCAAAGGATACCCTCGCCAGATGACATAGGGCATTGGACACGCAGAGGACACACTCCCTCTATTCCCCTTAGGAGTATGGATTGCAGAGAAAGTTGCCCATTTCTCATTTTCCTTCTCTGGGGGCCCCTGCCAAACTCAGCGCTCGGTGATGAGAGCCTAGAAAAGTACCCAGAGGGGATGGAATCCCACACCCCTCTCGTGTGACTTCTGCACGGGGCTTGCGTCTAAAACACCCTGGAAAGACCTCTTTGTATTTTCTGCCACAGTTTTCACCCTGGTCAGTAAAACGGATCGCTAAGAAAACACGTCAAAGGACACGATATGTGACACCCAGTTTTCCCTTCAACACGTAAAACCACCTTCACACGTGGAGGAGCAATTCTGAAAACTGGACGCTCTCATATGCTGCACGTACGTTGAAAGTGTGCCCGAGTCCTGGGAACACTTCACAGATGCCCCACTGTGTGGACCACACACGCCTGGAGCAGCTCTGCCCCCTGCCTCCCCACAGGGAACATCAGTCTTGGCTTGCCCAGGGCTACGGACAGGACACTCGCCACCCGTGACAGCTCCCTGCGGGGGCTTGGCTCTGAATCTTCGCAAGTACCTCCCTAGGTCAGGCTGACATCTTCCCTTCCCTCAAAATCCAGCCCGTGGCTACCTGACACCCCGAAAGAAAGTGATTTGGATTTGGTGGGAATTTCCCAGCTGTTTCCCTGAGACCTGGTTTCAGAAGGACTTCACGTGTTCCTCTGCAGAGTGATGGTGGTGCTGCAGTGCGTGGGGGGTGGGGGGGGCCTGGTGGGGTTTATTAGCAACAAGTGTGTGCTGAGGGAACAGGTAGTATATTTCAGGTGTTGGGCCCCCTGGCGGTCTGGGGAGGGAACTCCTATTTGATGGGCACTCCGAGAGAAAGAGGAGACACGTGGCTCAGAAGTCAGGACCAAGATGGGCCACAGGTGCCCCGAGTGCACAGGGCATTTCGGGAGCCGGCCCGTGCTGCGTGCGTGGGCGTCGGCGTCAGGCACTCAGGTTCACAGCCACCGTGCCACTTCCTGACCTGGCAAGTCACTGATACTCTCTGAGATTTCATTTCCTCCTTTCGATACAAAAGAATAATTTCAATGAGGGGGAATAAGCGAGATAGTGGCCTGGCTCCCAGCTCGGGCTTCCCCCACGGTGTCCCGTACGATCGCTCTCTCCACACTGACATCTGTGCACAGAGAATCCTTGAGCTCCCGACAAGCTCCTGGAGAAAGGCTCCCTGGTTTGCAAGCAAGCTCATGGCGAGGGCAGAGATGGATAGGAACCTTGCTTATCCAGTGCCAGAGGGCGTGGGGATGTCCTCCAACAAGCCCCGTGGAACGAGTCACCGCCACAGCGTTTGGACAGACTCGGTGAACCTGCATGGTCTGGAGTGATGGTGCCAATTCCAGAGAGGTTAAGCAACCTACCCAAGGGCACACAGCCTATACTCAGAGGACTAAACCTACACTGCAGCTGTCTCACCTCCCGGCCACACGGTGCCGGTTATGACATCACTGGAGGCTGAATCCGGCCTCTCCTTTTTCAGGGCTGCAGGGTCTTCGGAGACAGTCCAGCTGTGCTCCTGGCTGCAGAGGTGGGAGGCCGAAGCCCAGAGAGGTCACAGAGCTGTGCGGAGGGTTCTGGCTGCCGGCTCAGGGCTCTCCCACTGCTGCCTCTGTGCCAGGTGTTCAGTGTTCTCACCCTTCGTGGGAAGACACGGTGTCCGGTTGGGCGTGGGGCTGCAGTCAGCCTGCAGGAGGGCCAGTCCCGTCTGTGCCACGTACAGCCATGGGACATAACCTCTCTGTGGCTCCGTCTGCTCTGCTCTAAAGGGAAAATAACAGTGTCTGGCTCTCGGGATTAAAGAACTGAATACATGCAAAGAAGGTCAGAATATACTGGGCACTCAGTGAGCAATCGATCACATCACCCATTCATTTATTTATCTATTGATTTATTTGTTATCATCAGCCTAGGAGACACTGTTCTCCTTCCAGACACGCAAGCGAGGACGGTGTGTTTAGCTCTGGGCTCTGGGCCGTCCCCATCGACCCTGTGAGCGTGGGACCGGTTCCCCCGAGAGGGTTATCCTGCCTTCACGCAAAGAGCCGTCGACACTACAGATAGAAGGCCGTGAGGAGCACAGTCGGTGTCCTCCTCACAGACACAGAAGGGTCCTGCCACTTCTGCTGTCACCTGCATCAGGATTTCCTTACCATTTTCTTTTCAGTGATTTTCTGAAATACGTTATACCAGAAGAAACCTCTCGAACGCTACTGAAGGAGAGAGTCAGAAGGTAGCCACGAAATCATAAATACATTCCTCCGGTGTCACCTTGGTCGCCCCCAGGATGGAGCTGGACATGGCAGAGACGGGCCGAGGACACGGCTCTGGGCCAGAGGGGACCTTGCTCACTGACTCCCTCTTTCAGCTGCGAAGCGACAAAAACACAGAAGCAGGGCACCACTCCCCAGCCCTGTGTGCCTGCCTCAGTAGCCTCCCGGTACTGTAGGGACTTCGGACTTTGGGAACCGGGCTCCGGACTGCTGTCTCCCTTCCCGGTTGGTGTGACAACTCAAAGAGCAGAAGTGACTAACAAGGCTTGGCATGGACTCCACGGTGAGTAACTGTCAGGACTACTCAAAGGGAACTCTATCCACTTGTCTCGCTTTGTTATTTACCGCCAGGTGTGCCTATCACCTACAATGATGCCGTCCCTGGGGAAGCATCCCATGATTAGGGAACCTCCACCCTGGCGTGGGGGTGGACCGGCTACAGTGAGGAGCGCCCCTGGAAAGTTCAGGCAAAGAAGCCCCCGGACAAATGAGCCAGGATCCCTCCAGGAAAGGAAAACACAAGAGACGCCTCGCGGCTGAAGGCCACGTTCACCGCGTTGCGGTTACAGGAGGCGGTACCGGAAAAACGCTTCCAAAGGACCTTGGTGGGGACCGGGGCTGGCAACGCCCGGGGACACATGGGGTCGGCCAAACGGTGGTGAGGGTCACATCCGCCTGCGCTCTCTGACACCGCTCCCCGGCTCCAGCCAAGCCAGGGACACGAGCGGGAGGCGGGGGCTGTTCTCGGGCTGCAGGAGGCCGGCGGCGCGGGGCCTGGGGCGGGGAAGACCGGAGGACGCGGGAGCCGGATTCCTGCACAACCCGCCAACACGGCGGCTGCTCCCGTCGGGCACATTGGGAAGGGGCGGCCGGGGGGCTGGGACACGGCTTACCGCACGGCACCCGGTTCCTCCGCTCCAGCCGGCACCGACGTGGAATCGTGCGCTCGGCCCCGCCTGTTGCTCACAGCCCGGCCCAGGGCGCTGCGGGCGGCACGGGCGGCGCGGGCGGCGCGGGCGCGGAGCCGCGGGGCGGGTGCAAGGCGGGGGCGGGGCCTCTGCGCCCGGGCCGCCTCCTCGGCCTATAACTCAGCCCCCGGGCTCCTCGCTCCCACACGGCCCCCACCGGACCCGTGAAGCGGCTTCGCCCCTTGCTTTGGACCTCGGGCCTCACTCCTCCTCCAGATGGACCCCAAGTGCTCCTGCCCCACTGGTAAGGGAGCCCTGCCTTTGAGCCTTAGGATGCCCCCTTCCCGGGCACAGGACGAGAAGGGAGGGCTTTGAGTTTTGAGCTCAGGAGGACTCCTGTCACGGGTCCAGGGCTTTCTCGGTAGCCAGGCTCCTGAGGGCACGTCCGTCTCCCTTTGCCTCTCCGTTGACACTGAGGGCACGGAGGCTCCAGGCTGTCCTTCTTGAGGTCACCCGGCAGGTCAGGGGATTGCTAGACCGGGAGCCAGCGTTTGGAGGAGGCCTCGGACCTGCCACGATTTGAGGGGCGGAGGGGACGCTGCCTCTTTGGGGTTCAGGCCATGGGCCCCGGCCCCCGGCCCCAGTCGGCCTGGGCTGCGTCTGGAGCCCGGGACCTTCCCTGTGGAGTCCCATCAGGAGGGGACCTACTCTCCTTGGACCAGAAGAGAGGAGCTGGGGCTTCTCTATCCGCCCGAGTGGACACGAGCTCCCAGGGCTGGGTCCTGACAGAGGAGGAGGGCTCAGGGAGGCATTGCTGACCGTCTGCTGTGGCTCCTGCATCCCCGTCCCTGCTCACTGCTGGCCTCCTTTCCCTTCCCGGCAGGCGGCTCCTGCGGCTGCGCTGGCTCCTGCACCTGCAAAGCCTGCAGATGCGCCTCCTGCAAGAAGAGTGAGTGTGCGGGGCCTTCTCTGGGAAGGCGGGGTCTGGGCTGAGTGCGAGGAGGGAGCCCAGAGCTCAGCAGGCAGGCAGGAGCAGGACAGTGACCAGACTTCCCGGCACCCCCCTCGCCAGGAAGGGATTCACAGTCAGAGCTGGAATCACCTTCGGCACGACCGAGACCCAGGCGCGCACTAGAGAACAGGGAGACTGAGGCCCAGACGGGTCACCGACAAACAACCTCAGACCTGTCACTAGAACTAGTCCTCCTGCCTCCTGAGTCACGCTTCCGAATCCTCTCAGGGACTGAAGCACTTTAGGGACCGGAACCAGCGGCCGTGCGTGGCTTCTCGGACCCGGTGCAGCCCCTTCCTGTCGAAGCAGCCCAGAGCTCCCCTATCCCGAGCGGGAGCTGCTCTGTGCGGGCTTTGCCTCCACTTTGATCCTGAGGACTTGGCTCACATCACTGGTGGTGCTGGGGGCTGGCTTTCTCTTGTCCCCAGAGGCCCTGCTCACTGTCTCTCCAAGGCGCTGTGCCCTGTCCTGGGCACAGATGGGCCGGGCAACCTGAACCTAGTGTCTGAGAGCAATGACCTCAGGACAGAGGACACCATCGTAAACTCAGGGTCTGGGCCCGAGGGCGGCTGGGGCCAGGCCTGCTGCTGGGAAGGGTGGTTCCGGACAACGCGTGGTCCGACTGCACGCTGCCCTTGCCTCCCCAGGCTGCTGCTCCTGCTGCCCCGTGGGCTGCGCCAAGTGTGCCCAGGGCTGCGTCTGCAAAGGGGCCTCGGACAAGTGCAGCTGCTGTGCCTGATGTCGCGGAGAGCCTGCCCCGGGTGTCCACAGAGCAACCAGGACAAACCTGCATTTTACCGTTTTTCATACAACCGGACCTGACGCTACATTCCTTTTTCTATGAAATCTGTGAGTTGTAATAAAAGCTGTTGACTTTATTCTGGCTCTGTCTTCCTTGGTCTGTCTTGGACAAAGAGACTCCGTGCCCATCGGGGCTGGCGTGGGGAACTGGACTGGACGTGCAGAGACCTCGGCTCTGGACCAAAGAGTACCCCCCCACACACCCCACACCCCCAAAACACACACACTGAGCGTCTTAGCCGCTTAGGTTCATTTGAGCTTCCGTTTCTCAGCTCCAAAGGATACCCTCGCCAGATGACATAGGGCATTGGACACGCAGAGGACACACTCCCTCTATTCCCCTTAGGAGTATGGATTGCAGAGAAAGTTGCCCATTTCTCATTTTCCTTCTCTGGGGGCCCCTGCCAAACTCAGCGCTCGGTGATGAGAGCCTAGAAAAGTACCCAGAGGGGATGGAATCCCACACCCCTCTCGTGTGACTTCTGCACGGGGCTTGCGTCTAAAACACCCTGGAAAGACCTCTTTGTATTTTCTGCCACAGTTTTCACCCTGGTCAGTAAAACGGATCGCTAAGAAAACACGTCAAAGGACACGATATGTGACACCCAGTTTTCCCTTCAACACGTAAAACCACCTTCACACGTGGAGGAGCAATTCTGAAAACTGGACGCTCTCATATGCTGCACGTACGTTGAAAGTGTGCCCGAGTCCTGGGAACACTTCACAGATGCCCCACTGTGTGGACCACACACGCCTGGAGCAGCTCTGCCCCCTGCCTCCCCACAGGGAACATCAGTCTTGGCTTGCCCAGGGCTACGGACAGGACACTCGCCACCCGTGACAGCTCCCTGCGGGGGCTTGGCTCTGAATCTTCGCAAGTACCTCCCTAGGTCAGGCTGACATCTTCCCTTCCCTCAAAATCCAGCCCGTGGCTACCTGACACCCCGAAAGAAAGTGATTTGGATTTGGTGGGAATTTCCCAGCTGTTTCCCTGAGACCTGGTTTCAGAAGGACTTCACGTGTTCCTCTGCAGAGTGATGGTGGTGCTGCAGTGCGTGGGGGGTGGGGGGGGCCTGGTGGGGTTTATTAGCAACAAGTGTGTGCTGAGGGAACAGGTAGTATATTTCAGGTGTTGGGCCCCCTGGCGGTCTGGGCCGGGAACTCCTATTTGATGGGCACTCCGAGAGAAAGAGGAGACACGTGGCTCAGAAGTCAGGACCAAGATGGGCCACAGGTGCCCCGAGTGCACAGGGCATTTCGGGAGCCGGCCCGTGCTGCGTGCGTGGGCGTCGGCGTCAGGCACTCAGGTTCACAGCCACCGTGCCACTTCCTGACCTGGCAAGTCACTGATACTCTCTGAGATTTCATTTCCTCCTTTCGATACAAAAGAATAATTTCAATGAGGGGGAATAAGCGAGATAGTGGCCTGGCTCCCAGCTCGGGCTTCCCCCACGGTGTCCCGTACGATCGCTCTCTCCACACTGACATCTGTGCACAGAGAATCCTTGAGCTCCCGACAAGCTCCTGGAGAAAGGCTCCCTGGTTTGCAAGCAAGCTCATGGCGAGGGCAGAGATGGATAGGAACCTTGCTTATCCAGTGCCAGAGGGCGTGGGGATGTCCTCCAACAAGCCCCGTGGAACGAGTCACCGCCACAGCGTTTGGACAGACTCGGTGAACCTGCATGGTCTGGAGTGATGGTGCCAATTCCAGAGAGGTTAAGCAACCTACCCAAGGGCACACAGCCTATACTCAGAGGACTAAACCTACACTGCAGCTGTCTCACCTCCCGGCCACACGGTGCCGGTTATGACATCACTGGAGGCTGAATCCGGCCTCTCCTTTTTCAGGGCTGCAGGGTCTTCGGAGACAGTCCAGCTGTGCTCCTGGCTGCAGAGGTGGGAGGCCGAAGCCCAGAGAGGTCACAGAGCTGTGCGGAGGGTTCTGGCTGCCGGCTCAGGGCTCTCCCACTGCTGCCTCTGTGCCAGGTGTTCAGTGTTCTCACCCTTCGTGGGAAGACACGGTGTCCGGTTGGGCGTGGGGCTGCAGTCAGCCTGCAGGAGGGCCAGTCCCGTCTGTGCCACGTACAGCCATGGGACATAACCTCTCTGTGGCTCCGTCTGCTCTGCTCTAAAGGGAAAATAACAGTGTCTGGCTCTCGGGATTAAAGAACTGAATACATGCAAAGAAGGTCAGAATATACTGGGCACTCAGTGAGCAATCGATCACATCACCCATTCATTTATTTATCTATTGATTTATTTGTTATCATCAGCCTAGGAGACACTGTTCTCCTTCCAGACACGCAAGCGAGGACGGTGTGTTTAGCTCTGGGCTCTGGGCCGTCCCCATCGACCCTGTGAGCGTGGGACCGGTTCCCCCGAGAGGGTTATCCTGCCTTCACGCAAAGAGCCGTCGACACTACAGATAGAAGGCCGTGAGGAGCACAGTCGGTGTCCTCCTCACAGACACAGAAGGGTCCTGCCACTTCTGCTGTCACCTGCATCAGGATTTCCTTACCATTTTCTTTTCAGTGATTTTCTGAAATACGTTATACCAGAAGAAACCTCTCGAACGCTACTGAAGGAGAGAGTCAGAAGGTAGCCACGAAATCATAAATACATTCCTCCGGTGTCACCTTGGTCGCCCCCAGGATGGAGCTGGACATGGCAGAGACGGGCCGAGGACACGGCTCTGGGCCAGAGGGGACCTTGCTCACTGACTCCCTCTTTCAGCTGCGAAGCGACAAAAACACAGAAGCAGGGCACCACTCCCCAGCCCTGTGTGCCTGCCTCAGTAGCCTCCCGGTACTGTAGGGACTTCGGACTTTGGGAACCGGGCTCCGGACTGCTGTCTCCCTTCCCGGTTGGTGTGACAACTCAAAGAGCAGAAGTGACTAACAAGGCTTGGCATGGACTCCACGGTGAGTAACTGTCAGGACTACTCAAAGGGAACTCTATCCACTTGTCTCGCTTTGTTATTTACCGCCAGGTGTGCCTATCACCTACAATGATGCCGTCCCTGGGGAAGCATCCCATGATTAGGGAACCTCCACCCTGGCGTGGGGGTGGACCGGCTACAGTGAGGAGCGCCCCTGGAAAGTTCAGGCAAAGAAGCCCCCGGACAAATGAGCCAGGATCCCTCCAGGAAAGGAAAACACAAGAGACGCCTCGCGGCTGAAGGCCACGTTCACCGCGTTGCGGTTACAGGAGGCGGTACCGGAAAAACGCTTCCAAAGGACCTTGGTGGGGACCGGGGCTGGCAACGCCCGGGGACACATGGGGTCGGCCAAACGGTGGTGAGGGTCACATCCGCCTGCGCTCTCTGACACCGCTCCCCGGCTCCAGCCAAGCCAGGGACACGAGCGGGAGGCGGGGGCTGTTCTCGGGCTGCAGGAGGCCGGCGGCGCGGGGCCTGGGGCGGGGAAGACCGGAGGACGCGGGAGCCGGATTCCTGCACAACCCGCCAACACGGCGGCTGCTCCCGTCGGGCACATTGGGAAGGGGCGGCCGGGGGGCTGGGACACGGCTTACCGCACGGCACCCGGTTCCTCCGCTCCAGCCGGCACCGACGTGGAATCGTGCGCTCGGCCCCGCCTGTTGCTCACAGCCCGGCCCAGGGCGCTGCGGGCGGCACGGGCGGCGCGGGCGGCGCGGGCGCGGAGCCGCGGGGCGGGTGCAAGGCGGGGGCGGGGCCTCTGCGCCCGGGCCGCCTCCTCGGCCTATAACTCAGCCCCCGGGCTCCTCGCTCCCACACGGCCCCCACCGGACCCGTGAAGCGGCTTCGCCCCTTGCTTTGGACCTCGGGCCTCACTCCTCCTCCAGATGGACCCCAAGTGCTCCTGCCCCACTGGTAAGGGAGCCCTGCCTTTGAGCCTTAGGATGCCCCCTTCCCGGGCACAGGACGAGAAGGGAGGGCTTTGAGTTTTGAGCTCAGGAGGACTCCTGTCACGGGTCCAGGGCTTTCTCGGTAGCCAGGCTCCTGAGGGCACGTCCGTCTCCCTTTGCCTCTCCGTTGACACTGAGGGCACGGAGGCTCCAGGCTGTCCTTCTTGAGGTCACCCGGCAGGTCAGGGGATTGCTAGACCGGGAGCCAGCGTTTGGAGGAGGCCTCGGACCTGCCACGATTTGAGGGGCGGAGGGGACGCTGCCTCTTTGGGGTTCAGGCCATGGGCCCCGGCCCCCGGCCCCAGTCGGCCTGGGCTGCGTCTGGAGCCCGGGACCTTCCCTGTGGAGTCCCATCAGGAGGGGACCTACTCTCCTTGGACCAGAAGAGAGGAGCTGGGGCTTCTCTATCCGCCCGAGTGGACACGAGCTCCCAGGGCTGGGTCCTGACAGAGGAGGAGGGCTCAGGGAGGCATTGCTGACCGTCTGCTGTGGCTCCTGCATCCCCGTCCCTGCTCACTGCTGGCCTCCTTTCCCTTCCCGGCAGGCGGCTCCTGCGGCTGCGCTGGCTCCTGCACCTGCAAAGCCTGCAGATGCGCCTCCTGCAAGAAGAGTGAGTGTGCGGGGCCTTCTCTGGGAAGGCGGGGTCTGGGCTGAGTGCGAGGAGGGAGCCCAGAGCTCAGCAGGCAGGCAGGAGCAGGACAGTGACCAGACTTCCCGGCACCCCCCTCGCCAGGAAGGGATTCACAGTCAGAGCTGGAATCACCTTCGGCACGACCGAGACCCAGGCGCGCACTAGAGAACAGGGAGACTGAGGCCCAGACGGGTCACCGACAAACAACCTCAGACCTGTCACTAGAACTAGTCCTCCTGCCTCCTGAGTCACGCTTCCGAATCCTCTCAGGGACTGAAGCACTTTAGGGACCGGAACCAGCGGCCGTGCGTGGCTTCTCGGACCCGGTGCAGCCCCTTCCTGTCGAAGCAGCCCAGAGCTCCCCTATCCCGAGCGGGAGCTGCTCTGTGCGGGCTTTGCCTCCACTTTGATCCTGAGGACTTGGCTCACATCACTGGTGGTGCTGGGGGCTGGCTTTCTCTTGTCCCCAGAGGCCCTGCTCACTGTCTCTCCAAGGCGCTGTGCCCTGTCCTGGGCACAGATGGGCCGGGCAACCTGAACCTAGTGTCTGAGAGCAATGACCTCAGGACAGAGGACACCATCGTAAACTCAGGGTCTGGGCCCGAGGGCGGCTGGGGCCAGGCCTGCTGCTGGGAAGGGTGGTTCCGGACAACGCGTGGTCCGACTGCACGCTGCCCTTGCCTCCCCAGGCTGCTGCTCCTGCTGCCCCGTGGGCTGCGCCAAGTGTGCCCAGGGCTGCGTCTGCAAAGGGGCCTCGGACAAGTGCAGCTGCTGTGCCTGATGTCGCGGAGAGCCTGCCCCGGGTGTCCACAGAGCAACCAGGACAAACCTGCATTTTACCGTTTTTCATACAACCGGACCTGACGCTACATTCCTTTTTCTATGAAATCTGTGAGTTGTAATAAAAGCTGTTGACTTTATTCTGGCTCTGTCTTCCTTGGTCTGTCTTGGACAAAGAGACTCCGTGCCCATCGGGGCTGGCGTGGGGAACTGGACTGGACGTGCAGAGACCTCGGCTCTGGACCAAAGAGTACCCCCCCACACACCCCACACCCCCAAAACACACACACTGAGCGTCTTAGCCGCTTAGGTTCATTTGAGCTTCCGTTTCTCAGCTCCAAAGGATACCCTCGCCAGATGACATAGGGCATTGGACACGCAGAGGACACACTCCCTCTATTCCCCTTAGGAGTATGGATTGCAGAGAAAGTTGCCCATTTCTCATTTTCCTTCTCTGGGGGCCCCTGCCAAACTCAGCGCTCGGTGATGAGAGCCTAGAAAAGTACCCAGAGGGGATGGAATCCCACACCCCTCTCGTGTGACTTCTGCACGGGGCTTGCGTCTAAAACACCCTGGAAAGACCTCTTTGTATTTTCTGCCACAGTTTTCACCCTGGTCAGTAAAACGGATCGCTAAGAAAACACGTCAAAGGACACGATATGTGACACCCAGTTTTCCCTTCAACACGTAAAACCACCTTCACACGTGGAGGAGCAATTCTGAAAACTGGACGCTCTCATATGCTGCACGTACGTTGAAAGTGTGCCCGAGTCCTGGGAACACTTCACAGATGCCCCACTGTGTGGACCACACACGCCTGGAGCAGCTCTGCCCCCTGCCTCCCCACAGGGAACATCAGTCTTGGCTTGCCCAGGGCTACGGACAGGACACTCGCCACCCGTGACAGCTCCCTGCGGGGGCTTGGCTCTGAATCTTCGCAAGTACCTCCCTAGGTCAGGCTGACATCTTCCCTTCCCTCAAAATCCAGCCCGTGGCTACCTGACACCCCGAAAGAAAGTGATTTGGATTTGGTGGGAATTTCCCAGCTGTTTCCCTGAGACCTGGTTTCAGAAGGACTTCACGTGTTCCTCTGCAGAGTGATGGTGGTGCTGCAGTGCGTGGGGGGTGGGGGGGGCCTGGTGGGGTTTATTAGCAACAAGTGTGTGCTGAGGGAACAGGTAGTATATTTCAGGTGTTGGGCCCCCTGGCGGTCTGGGCCGGGAACTCCTATTTGATGGGCACTCCGAGAGAAAGAGGAGACACGTGGCTCAGAAGTCAGGACCAAGATGGGCCACAGGTGCCCCGAGTGCACAGGGCATTTCGGGAGCCGGCCCGTGCTGCGTGCGTGGGCGTCGGCGTCAGGCACTCAGGTTCACAGCCACCGTGCCACTTCCTGACCTGGCAAGTCACTGATACTCTCTGAGATTTCATTTCCTCCTTTCGATACAAAAGAATAATTTCAATGAGGGGGAATAAGCGAGATAGTGGCCTGGCTCCCAGCTCGGGCTTCCCCCACGGTGTCCCGTACGATCGCTCTCTCCACACTGACATCTGTGCACAGAGAATCCTTGAGCTCCCGACAAGCTCCTGGAGAAAGGCTCCCTGGTTTGCAAGCAAGCTCATGGCGAGGGCAGAGATGGATAGGAACCTTGCTTATCCAGTGCCAGAGGGCGTGGGGATGTCCTCCAACAAGCCCCGTGGAACGAGTCACCGCCACAGCGTTTGGACAGACTCGGTGAACCTGCATGGTCTGGAGTGATGGTGCCAATTCCAGAGAGGTTAAGCAACCTACCCAAGGGCACACAGCCTATACTCAGAGGACTAAACCTACACTGCAGCTGTCTCACCTCCCGGCCACACGGTGCCGGTTATGACATCACTGGAGGCTGAATCCGGCCTCTCCTTTTTCAGGGCTGCAGGGTCTTCGGAGACAGTCCAGCTGTGCTCCTGGCTGCAGAGGTGGGAGGCCGAAGCCCAGAGAGGTCACAGAGCTGTGCGGAGGGTTCTGGCTGCCGGCTCAGGGCTCTCCCACTGCTGCCTCTGTGCCAGGTGTTCAGTGTTCTCACCCTTCGTGGGAAGACACGGTGTCCGGTTGGGCGTGGGGCTGCAGTCAGCCTGCAGGAGGGCCAGTCCCGTCTGTGCCACGTACAGCCATGGGACATAACCTCTCTGTGGCTCCGTCTGCTCTGCTCTAAAGGGAAAATAACAGTGTCTGGCTCTCGGGATTAAAGAACTGAATACATGCAAAGAAGGTCAGAATATACTGGGCACTCAGTGAGCAATCGATCACATCACCCATTCATTTATTTATCTATTGATTTATTTGTTATCATCAGCCTAGGAGACACTGTTCTCCTTCCAGACACGCAAGCGAGGACGGTGTGTTTAGCTCTGGGCTCTGGGCCGTCCCCATCGACCCTGTGAGCGTGGGACCGGTTCCCCCGAGAGGGTTATCCTGCCTTCACGCAAAGAGCCGTCGACACTACAGATAGAAGGCCGTGAGGAGCACAGTCGGTGTCCTCCTCACAGACACAGAAGGGTCCTGCCACTTCTGCTGTCACCTGCATCAGGATTTCCTTACCATTTTCTTTTCAGTGATTTTCTGAAATACGTTATACCAGAAGAAACCTCTCGAACGCTACTGAAGGAGAGAGTCAGAAGGTAGCCACAAAATCATAAATACATTCCTCCGGTGTCACCTTGGTCGCCCCCAGGATGGAGCTGGACATGGCAGAGACGGGCCGAGGACACGGCTCTGGGCCAAAGGGGACCTTGCTCACTGACTCCCTCTTTCAGCTGCGAAGCGACAAAAACACAGAAGCAGGGCACCACTCCCCAGCCCTGTGTGCCTGCCTCAGTAGCCTCCCGGTACTGTAGGGACTTCGGACTTTGGGAACCGGGCTCCGGACTGCTGTCTCCCTTCCCGGTTGGTGTGACAACTCAAAGAGCAGAAGTGACTAACAAGGCTTGGCATGGACTCCACGGTGAGTAACTGTCAGGACTACTCAAAGGGAACTCTATCCACTTGTCTCGCTTTGTTATTTACCGCCAGGTGTGCCTATCACCTACAATGATGCCGTCCCTGGGGAAGCATCCCATGATTAGGGAACCTCCACCCTGGCGTGGGGGTGGACCGGCTACAGTGAGGAGCGCCCCTGGAAAGTTCAGGCAAAGAAGCCCCCGGACAAATGAGCCAGGATCCCTCCAGGAAAGGAAAACACAAGAGACGCCTCGCGGCTGAAGGCCACGTTCACCGCGCTGCGGTTACAGGAGGCGGTACCGGAAAAACGCTTCCAAAGGACCTTGGTGGGGACCGGGGCTGGCAACGCCCGGGGACACATGGGGTCGGCCAAACGGTGGTGAGGGTCACATCCGCCTGCGCTCTCTGACACCGCTCCCCGGCTCCAGCCAAGCCAGGGACACGAGCGGGAGGCGGGGGCTGTTCTCGGGCTGCAGGAGGCCGGCGGCGCGGGGCCTGGGGCGGGGAAGACCGGAGGACGCGGGAGCCGGATTCCTGCACAACCCGCCAACACGGCGGCTGCTCCCGTCGGGCACATTGGGAAGGGGCGGCCGGGGGGCTGGGACACGGCTTACCGCACGGCACCCGGTTCCTCCGCTCCAGCCGGCACCGACGTGGAATCGTGCGCTCGGCCCCGCCTGTTGCTCACAGCCCGGCCCAGGGCGCTGCGGGCGGCACGGGCGGCGCGGGCGGCGCGGGCGCGGAGCCGCGGGGCGGGTGCAAGGCGGGGGCGGGGCCTCTGCGCCCGGGCCGCCTCCTCGGCCTATAACTCAGCCCCCGGGCTCCTCGCTCCCACACGGCCCCCACCGGACCCGTGAAGCGGCTTCGCCCCTTGCTTTGGACCTCGGGCCTCACTCCTCCTCCAGATGGACCCCAAGTGCTCCTGCCCCACTGGTAAGGGAGCCCTGCCTTTGAGCCTTAGGATGCCCCCTTCCCGGGCACAGGACGAGAAGGGAGGGCTTTGAGTTTTGAGCTCAGGAGGACTCCTGTCACGGGTCCAGGGCTTTCTCGGTAGCCAGGCTCCTGAGGGCACGTCCGTCTCCCTTTGCCTCTCCGTTGACACTGAGGGCACGGAGGCTCCAGGCTGTCCTTCTTGAGGTCACCCGGCAGGTCAGGGGATTGCTAGACCGGGAGCCAGCGTTTGGAGGAGGCCTCGGACCTGCCACGATTTGAGGGGCGGAGGGGACGCTGCCTCTTTGGGGTTCAGGCCATGGGCCCCGGCCCCCGGCCCCAGTCGGCCTGGGCTGCGTCTGGAGCCCGGGACCTTCCCTGTGGAGTCCCATCAGGAGGGGACCTACTCTCCTTGGACCAGAAGAGAGGAGCTGGGGCTTCTCTATCCGCCCGAGTGGACACGAGCTCCCAGGGCTGGGTCCTGACAGAGGAGGAGGGCTCAGGGAGGCATTGCTGACCGTCTGCTGTGGCTCCTGCATCCCCGTCCCTGCTCACTGCTGGCCTCCTTTCCCTTCCCGGCAGGCGGCTCCTGCGGCTGCGCTGGCTCCTGCACCTGCAAAGCCTGCAGATGCGCCTCCTGCAAGAAGAGTGAGTGTGCGGGGCCTTCTCTGGGAAGGCGGGGTCTGGGCTGAGTGCGAGGAGGGAGCCCAGAGCTCAGCAGGCAGGCAGGAGCAGGACAGTGACCAGACTTCCCGGCACCCCCCTCGCCAGGAAGGGATTCACAGTCAGAGCTGGAATCACCTTCGGCACGACCGAGACCCAGGCGCGCACTAGAGAACAGGGAGACTGAGGCCCAGACGGGTCACCGACAAACAACCTCAGACCTGTCACTAGAACTAGTCCTCCTGCCTCCTGAGTCACGCTTCCGAATCCTCTCAGGGACTGAAGCACTTTAGGGACCGGAACCAGCGGCCGTGCGTGGCTTCTCGGACCCGGTGCAGCCCCTTCCTGTCGAAGCAGCCCAGAGCTCCCCTATCCCGAGCGGGAGCTGCTCTGTGCGGGCTTTGCCTCCACTTTGATCCTGAGGACTTGGCTCACATCACTGGTGGTGCTGGGGGCTGGCTTTCTCTTGTCCCCAGAGGCCCTGCTCACTGTCTCTCCAAGGCGCTGTGCCCTGTCCTGGGCACAGATGGGCCGGGCAACCTGAACCTAGTGTCTGAGAGCAATGACCTCAGGACAGAGGACACCATCGTAAACTCAGGGTCTGGGCCCGAGGGCGGCTGGGGCCAGGCCTGCTGCTGGGAAGGGTGGTTCCGGACAACGCGTGGTCCGACTGCACGCTGCCCTTGCCTCCCCAGGCTGCTGCTCCTGCTGCCCCGTGGGCTGCGCCAAGTGTGCCCAGGGCTGCGTCTGCAAAGGGGCCTCGGACAAGTGCAGCTGCTGTGCCTGATGTCGCGGAGAGCCTGCCCCGGGTGTCCACAGAGCAACCAGGACAAACCTGCATTTTACCGTTTTTCATACAACCGGACCTGACGCTACATTCCTTTTTCTATGAAATCTGTGAGTTGTAATAAAAGCTGTTGACTTTATTCTGGCTCTGTCTTCCTTGGTCTGTCTTGGACAAAGAGACTCCGTGCCCATCGGGGCTGGCGTGGGGAACTGGACTGGACGTGCAGAGACCTCGGCTCTGGACCAAAGAGTACCCCCCCACACACCCCACACCCCCAAAACACACACACTGAGCGTCTTAGCCGCTTAGGTTCATTTGAGCTTCCGTTTCTCAGCTCCAAAGGATACCCTCGCCAGATGACATAGGGCATTGGACACGCAGAGGACACACTCCCTCTATTCCCCTTAGGAGTATGGATTGCAGAGAAAGTTGCCCATTTCTCATTTTCCTTCTCTGGGGGCCCCTGCCAAACTCAGCGCTCGGTGATGAGAGCCTAGAAAAGTACCCAGAGGGGATGGAATCCCACACCCCTCTCGTGTGACTTCTGCACGGGGCTTGCGTCTAAAACACCCTGGAAAGACCTCTTTGTATTTTCTGCCACAGTTTTCACCCTGGTCAGTAAAACGGATCGCTAAGAAAACACGTCAAAGGACACGATATGTGACACCCAGTTTTCCCTTCAACACGTAAAACCACCTTCACACGTGGAGGAGCAATTCTGAAAACTGGACGCTCTCATATGCTGCACGTACGTTGAAAGTGTGCCCGAGTCCTGGGAACACTTCACAGATGCCCCACTGTGTGGACCACACACGCCTGGAGCAGCTCTGTCCCCTGCCTCCCCACAGGGAACATCAGTCTTGGCTTGCCCAGGGCTACGGACAGGACACTCGCCACCCGTGACAGCTCCCTGCGGGGGCTTGGCTCTGAATCTTCGCAAGTACCTCCCTAGGTCACGCTGACATCTTCCCTTCCCTCAAAATCCAGCCCGTGGCTACCTGACACCCCGAAAGAAAGTGATTTGGATTTGGTGGGAATTTCCCGGCTGTTTCCCTGAGACCTGGTTTCAGAAGAAGGACTTCACGTGTTCCTCTGCAGAGTGATGGTGGTGCTGCAGTGCGTGGCGGGGGGGGGGGGGGGGGGGCCTGGTGGGGTTTATTAGCAACAAGTGTGTGCTGAGGGAACAGGGAGTGTATTTCAGCTGTTGGGCCCCCTGGCGGTCTGGGGAGGGAACTCCTATTTGATGGGCACTCCGAGAGAAAGAGGAGACACGTGGCTCAGAAGTCAGGACCAAGATGGGCCACAGGTGCCCCGAGTGCACAGGGCATTTCGGGAGCCGGCCCGTGCTGCGTGCGTGGGCGTCGGCGTCAGGCACTCAGGTTCACAGCCACCGTGCCACTTCCTGACCTGGCAAGTCACTGATACTCTCTGAGATTTCATTTCCTCCTTTCGATACAAAAGAATAATTTCAATGAGGGGGAATAAGCGAGATAGTGGCCTGGCTCCCAGCTCGGGCTTCCCCCACGGTGTCCCGTACGATCGCTCTCTCCACACTGACATCTGTGCACAGAGAATCCTTGAGCTCCCGACAAGCTCCTGGAGAAAGGCTCCCTGGTTTGCAAGCAAGCTCATGGCGAGGGCAGAGATGGATAGGAACCTTGCTTATCCAGTGCCAGAGGGCGTGGGGATGTCCTCCAACAAGCCCCGTGGAACGAGTCACCGCCACAGCGTTTGGACAGACTCGGTGAACCTGCATGGTCTGGAGTGATGGTGCCAATTCCAGAGAGGTTAAGCAACCTACCCAAGGGCACACAGCCTATACTCAGAGGACTAAACCTACACTGCAGCTGTCTCACCTCCCGGCCACACGGTGCCGGTTATGACATCACTGGAGGCTGAATCCGGCCTCTCCTTTTTCAGGGCTGCAGGGTCTTCGGAGACAGTCCAGCTGTGCTCCTGGCTGCAGAGGTGGGAGGCCGAAGCCCAGAGAGGTCACAGAGCTGTGCGGAGGGTTCTGGCTGCCGGCTCAGGGCTCTCCCACTGCTGCCTCTGTGCCAGGTGTTCAGTGTTCTCACCCTTCGTGGGAAGACACGGTGTCCGGTTGGGCGTGGGGCTGCAGTCAGCCTGCAGGAGGGCCAGTCCCGTCTGTGCCACGTACAGCCATGGGACATAACCTCTCTGTGGCTCCGTCTGCTCTGCTCTAAAGGGAAAATAACAGTGTCTGGCTCTCGGGATTAAAGAACTGAATACATGCAAAGAAGGTCAGAATATACTGGGCACTCAGTGAGCAATCGATCACATCACCCATTCATTTATTTATCTATTGATTTATTTGTTATCATCAGCCTAGGAGACACTGTTCTCCTTCCAGACACGCAAGCGAGGACGGTGTGTTTAGCTCTGGGCTCTGGGCCGTCCCCATCGACCCTGTGAGCGTGGGACCGGTTCCCCCGAGAGGGTTATCCTGCCTTCACGCAAAGAGCCGTCGACACTACAGATAGAAGGCCGTGAGGAGCACAGTCGGTGTCCTCCTCACAGACACAGAAGGGTCCTGCCACTTCTGCTGTCACCTGCATCAGGATTTCCTTACCATTTTCTTTTCAGTGATTTTCTGAAATACGTTATACCAGAAGAAACCTCTCGAACGCTACTGAAGGAGAGAGTCAGAAGGTAGCCACAAAATCATAAATACATTCCTCCGGTGTCACCTTGGTCGCCCCCAGGATGGAGCTGGACATGGCAGAGACGGGCCGAGGACACGGCTCTGGGCCAAAGGGGACCTTGCTCACTGACTCCCTCTTTCAGCTGCGAAGCGACAAAAACACAGAAGCAGGGCACCACTCCCCAGCCCTGTGTGCCTGCCTCAGTAGCCTCCCGGTACTGTAGGGACTTCGGACTTTGGGAACCGGGCTCCGGACTGCTGTCTCCCTTCCCGGTTGGTGTGACAACTCAAAGAGCAGAAGTGACTAACAAGGCTTGGCATGGACTCCACGGTGAGTAACTGTCAGGACTACTCAAAGGGAACTCTATCCACTTGTCTCGCTTTGTTATTTACCGCCAGGTGTGCCTATCACCTACAATGATGCCGTCCCTGGGGAAGCATCCCATGATTAGGGAACCTCCACCCTGGCGTGGGGGTGGACCGGCTACAGTGAGGAGCGCCCCTGGAAAGTTCAGGCAAAGAAGCCCCCGGACAAATGAGCCAGGATCCCTCCAGGAAAGGAAAACACAAGAGACGCCTCGCGGCTGAAGGCCACGTTCACCGCGCTGCGGTTACAGGAGGCGGTACCGGAAAAACGCTTCCAAAGGACCTTGGTGGGGACCGGGGCTGGCAACGCCCGGGGACACATGGGGTCGGCCAAACGGTGGTGAGGGTCACATCCGCCTGCGCTCTCTGACACCGCTCCCCGGCTCCAGCCAAGCCAGGGACACGAGCGGGAGGCGGGGGCTGTTCTCGGGCTGCAGGAGGCCGGCGGCGCGGGGCCTGGGGCGGGGAAGACCGGAGGACGCGGGAGCCGGATTCCTGCACAACCCGCCAACACGGCGGCTGCTCCCGTCGGGCACATTGGGAAGGGGCGGCCGGGGGGCTGGGACACGGCTTACCGCACGGCACCCGGTTCCTCCGCTCCAGCCGGCACCGACGTGGAATCGTGCGCTCGGCCCCGCCTGTTGCTCACAGCCCGGCCCAGGGCGCTGCGGGCGGCACGGGCGGCACGGGCGGCGCGGGCGGCGCGGGCGCGGAGCCGCGGGGCGGGTGCAAGGCGGGGGCGGGGCCTCTGCGCCCGGGCCGCCTCCTCGGCCTATAACTCAGCCCCCGGGCTCCTCGCTCCCACACGGCCCCCACCGGACCCGTGAAGCGGCTTCGCCCCTTGCTTTGGACCTCGGGCCTCACTCCTCCTCCAGATGGACCCCAAGTGCTCCTGCCCCACTGGTAAGGGAGCCCTGCCTTTGAGCCTTAGGATGCCCCCTTCCCGGGCACAGGACGAGAAGGGAGGGCTTTGAGTTTTGAGCTCAGGAGGACTCCTGTCACGGGTCCAGGGCTTTCTCGGTAGCCAGGCTCCTGAGGGCACGTCCGTCTCCCTTTGCCTCTCCGTTGACACTGAGGGCACGGAGGCTCCAGGCTGTCCTTCTTGAGGTCACCCGGCAGGTCAGGGGATTGCTAGACCGGGAGCCAGCGTTTGGAGGAGGCCTCGGACCTGCCACGATTTGAGGGGCGGAGGGGACGCTGCCTCTTTGGGGTTCAGGCCATGGGCCCCGGCCCCCGGCCCCAGTCGGCCTGGGCTGCGTCTGGAGCCCGGGACCTTCCCTGTGGAGTCCCATCAGGAGGGGACCTACTCTCCTTGGACCAGAAGAGAGGAGCTGGGGCTTCTCTATCCGCCCGAGTGGACACGAGCTCCCAGGGCTGGGTCCTGACAGAGGAGGAGGGCTCAGGGAGGCATTGCTGACCGTCTGCTGTGGCTCCTGCATCCCCGTCCCTGCTCACTGCTGGCCTCCTTTCCCTTCCCGGCAGGCGGCTCCTGCGGCTGCGCTGGCTCCTGCACCTGCAAAGCCTGCAGATGCGCCTCCTGCAAGAAGAGTGAGTGTGCGGGGCCTTCTCTGGGAAGGCGGGGTCTGGGCTGAGTGCGAGGAGGGAGCCCAGAGCTCAGCAGGCAGGCAGGAGCAGGACAGTGACCAGACTTCCCGGCACCCCCCTCGCCAGGAAGGGATTCACAGTCAGAGCTGGAATCACCTTCGGCACGACCGAGACCCAGGCGCGCACTAGAGAACAGGGAGACTGAGGCCCAGACGGGTCACCGACAAACAACCTCAGACCTGTCACTAGAACTAGTCCTCCTGCCTCCTGAGTCACGCTTCCGAATCCTCTCAGGGACTGAAGCACTTTAGGGACCGGAACCAGCGGCCGTGCGTGGCTTCTCGGACCCGGTGCAGCCCCTTCCTGTCGAAGCAGCCCAGAGCTCCCCTATCCCGAGCGGGAGCTGCTCTGTGCGGGCTTTGCCTCCACTTTGATCCTGAGGACTTGGCTCACATCACTGGTGGTGCTGGGGGCTGGCTTTCTCTTGTCCCCAGAGGCCCTGCTCACTGTCTCTCCAAGGCGCTGTGCCCTGTCCTGGGCACAGATGGGCCGGGCAACCTGAACCTAGTGTCTGAGAGCAATGACCTCAGGACAGAGGACACCATCGTAAACTCAGGGTCTGGGCCCGAGGGCGGCTGGGGCCAGGCCTGCTGCTGGGAAGGGTGGTTCCGGACAACGCGTGGTCCGACTGCACGCTGCCCTTGCCTCCCCAGGCTGCTGCTCCTGCTGCCCCGTGGGCTGCGCCAAGTGTGCCCAGGGCTGCGTCTGCAAAGGGGCCTCGGACAAGTGCAGCTGCTGTGCCTGATGTCGCGGAGAGCCTGCCCCGGGTGTCCACAGAGCAACCAGGACAAACCTGCATTTTACCGTTTTTCATACAACCGGACCTGACGCTACATTCCTTTTTCTATGAAATCTGTGAGTTGTAATAAAAGCTGTTGACTTTATTCTGGCTCTGTCTTCCTTGGTCTGTCTTGGACAAAGAGACTCCGTGCCCATCGGGGCTGGCGTGGGGAACTGGACTGGACGTGCAGAGACCTCGGCTCTGGACCAAAGAGTACCCCCCCACACACCCCACACCCCCAAAACACACACACTGAGCGTCTTAGCCGCTTAGGTTCATTTGAGCTTCCGTTTCTCAGCTCCAAAGGATACCCTCGCCAGATGACATAGGGCATTGGACACGCAGAGGACACACTCCCTCTATTCCCCTTAGGAGTATGGATTGCAGAGAAAGTTGCCCATTTCTCATTTTCCTTCTCTGGGGGCCCCTGCCAAACTCAGCGCTCGGTGATGAGAGCCTAGAAAAGTACCCAGAGGGGATGGAATCCCACACCCCTCTCGTGTGACTTCTGCACGGGGCTTGCGTCTAAAACACCCTGGAAAGACCTCTTTGTATTTTCTGCCACAGTTTTCACCCTGGTCAGTAAAACGGATCGCTAAGAAAACACGTCAAAGGACACGATATGTGACACCCAGTTTTCCCTTCAACACGTAAAACCACCTTCACACGTGGAGGAGCAATTCTGAAAACTGGACGCTCTCATATGCTGCACGTACGTTGAAAGTGTGCCCGAGTCCTGGGAACACTTCACAGATGCCCCACTGTGTGGACCACACACGCCTGGAGCAGCTCTGTCCCCTGCCTCCCCACAGGGAACATCAGTCTTGGCTTGCCCAGGGCTACGGACAGGACACTCGCCACCCGTGACAGCTCCCTGCGGGGGCTTGGCTCTGAATCTTCGCAAGTACCTCCCTAGGTCAGGCTGACATCTTCCCTTCCCTCAAAATCCAGCCCGTGGCTACCTGACACCCCGAAAGAAAGTGATTTGGATTTGGTGGGAATTTCCCGGCTGTTTCCCTGAGACCTGGTTTCAGAAGAAGGACTTCACGTGTTCCTCTGCAGAGTGATGGTGGTGCTGAAGTGCGTGGCGGGGGAGGGGGGGGCCTGGTGGGGTTTATTAGCAACAAGTGTGTGCTGAGGGAACAGGGAGTGTATTTCAGCTGTTGGGCCCCCTGGCGGTCTGGGGAGGGAACTCCTATTGGATGGGCACTCCGAGAGAAAGAGGAGACACGTGGCTCAGAAGTCAGGACCAAGATGGGCCACAGGTGCCCCGAGTGCACAGGGCATTTCGGGAGCCGGCCCGTGCTGCGTGCGTGGGCGTCGGCGTCAGGCACTCAGGTTCACAGCCACCGTGCCACTTCCTGACCTGGCAAGTCACTGATACTCTCTGAGATTTCATTTCCTCCTTTCGATACAAAAGAATAATTTCAATGAGGGGGAATAAGCGAGATAGTGGCCTGGCTCCCAGCTCGGGCTTCCCCCACGGTGTCCCGTACGATCGCTCTCTCCACACTGACATCTGTGCACAGAGAATCCTTGAGCTCCCGACAAGCTCCTGGAGAAAGGCTCCCTGGTTTGCAAGCAAGCTCATGGCGAGGGCAGAGATGGATAGGAACCTTGCTTATCCAGTGCCAGAGGGCGTGGGGATGTCCTCCAACAAGCCCCGTGGAACGAGTCACCGCCACAGCGTTTGGACAGACTCGGTGAACCTGCATGGTCTGGAGTGATGGTGCCAATTCCAGAGAGGTTAAGCAACCTACCCAAGGGCACACAGCCTATACTCAGAGGACTAAACCTACACTGCAGCTGTCTCACCTCCCGGCCACACGGTGCCGGTTATGACATCACTGGAGGCTGAATCCGGCCTCTCCTTTTTCAGGGCTGCAGGGTCTTCGGAGACAGTCCAGCTGTGCTCCTGGCTGCAGAGGTGGGAGGCCGAAGCCCAGAGAGGTCACAGAGCTGTGCGGAGGGTTCTGGCTGCCGGCTCAGGGCTCTCCCACTGCTGCCTCTGTGCCAGGTGTTCAGTGTTCTCACCCTTCGTGGGAAGACACGGTGTCCGGTTGGGCGTGGGGCTGCAGTCAGCCTGCAGGAGGGCCAGTCCCGTCTGTGCCACGTACAGCCATGGGACATAACCTCTCTGTGGCTCCGTCTGCTCTGCTCTAAAGGGAAAATAACAGTGTCTGGCTCTCGGGATTAAAGAACTGAATACATGCAAAGAAGGTCAGAATATACTGGGCACTCAGTGAGCAATCGATCACATCACCCATTCATTTATTTATCTATTGATTTATTTGTTATCATCAGCCTAGGAGACACTGTTCTCCTTCCAGACACGCAAGCGAGGACGGTGTGTTTAGCTCTGGGCTCTGGGCCGTCCCCATCGACCCTGTGAGCGTGGGACCGGTTCCCCCGAGAGGGTTATCCTGCCTTCACGCAAAGAGCCGTCGACACTACAGATAGAAGGCCGTGAGGAGCACAGTCGGTGTCCTCCTCACAGACACAGAAGGGTCCTGCCACTTCTGCTGTCACCTGCATCAGGATTTCCTTACCATTTTCTTTTCAGTGATTTTCTGAAATACGTTATACCAGAAGAAACCTCTCGAACGCTACTGAAGGAGAGAGTCAGAAGGTAGCCACGAAATCATAAATACATTCCTCCGGTGTCACCTTGGTCGCCCCCAGGATGGAGCTGGACATGGCAGAGACGGGCCGAGGACACGGCTCTGGGCCAGAGGGGACCTTGCTCACTGACTCCCTCTTTCAGCTGCGAAGCGACAAAAACACAGAAGCAGGGCACCACTCCCCAGCCCTGTGTGCCTGCCTCAGTAGCCTCCCGGTACTGTAGGGACTTCGGACTTTGGGAACCGGGCTCCGGACTGCTGTCTCCCTTCCCGGTTGGTGTGACAACTCAAAGAGCAGAAGTGACTAACAAGGCTTGGCATGGACTCCACGGTGAGTAACTGTCAGGACTACTCAAAGGGAACTCTATCCACTTGTCTCGCTTTGTTATTTACCGCCAGGTGTGCCTATCACCTACAATGATGCCGTCCCTGGGGAAGCATCCCATGATTAGGGAACCTCCACCCTGGCGTGGGGGTGGACCGGCTACAGTGAGGAGCGCCCCTGGAAAGTTCAGGCAAAGAAGCCCCCGGACAAATGAGCCAGGATCCCTCCAGGAAAGGAAAACACAAGAGACGCCTCGCGGCTGAAGGCCACGTTCACCGCGTTGCGGTTACAGGAGGCGGTACCGGAAAAACGCTTCCAAAGGACCTTGGTGGGGACCGGGGCTGGCAACGCCCGGGGACACATGGGGTCGGCCAAACGGTGGTGAGGGTCACATCCGCCTGCGCTCTCTGACACCGCTCCCCGGCTCCAGCCAAGCCAGGGACACGAGCGGGAGGCGGGGGCTGTTCTCGGGCTGCAGGAGGCCGGCGGCGCGGGGCCTGGGGCGGGGAAGACCGGAGGACGCGGGAGCCGGATTCCTGCACAACCCGCCAACACGGCGGCTGCTCCCGTCGGGCACATTGGGAAGGGGCGGCCGGGGGGCTGGGACACGGCTTACCGCACGGCACCCGGTTCCTCCGCTCCAGCCGGCACCGACGTGGAATCGTGCGCTCGGCCCCGCCTGTTGCTCACAGCCCGGCCCAGGGCGCTGCGGGCGGCGCGGGCGCGGAGCCGCGGGGCGGGTGCAAGGCGGGGGCGGGGCCTCTGCGCCCGGGCCGCCTCCTCGGCCTATAACTCAGCCCCCGGGCTCCTCGCTCCCACACGGCCCCCACCGGACCCGTGAAGCGGCTTCGCCCCTTGCTTTGGACCTCGGGCCTCACTCCTCCTCCAGATGGACCCCAAGTGCTCCTGCCCCACTGGTAAGGGAGCCCTGCCTTTGAGCCTTAGGATGCCCCCTTCCCGGGCACAGGACGAGAAGGGAGGGCTTTGAGTTTTGAGCTCAGGAGGACTCCTGTCACGGGTCCAGGGCTTTCTCGGTAGCCAGGCTCCTGAGGGCACGTCCGTCTCCCTTTGCCTCTCCGTTGACACTGAGGGCACGGAGGCTCCAGGCTGTCCTTCTTGAGGTCACCCGGCAGGTCAGGGGATTGCTAGACCGGGAGCCAGCGTTTGGAGGAGGCCTCGGACCTGCCACGATTTGAGGGGCGGAGGGGACGCTGCCTCTTTGGGGTTCAGGCCATGGGCCCCGGCCCCCGGCCCCAGTCGGCCTGGGCTGCGTCTGGAGCCCGGGACCTTCCCTGTGGAGTCCCATCAGGAGGGGACCTACTCTCCTTGGACCAGAAGAGAGGAGCTGGGGCTTCTCTATCCGCCCGAGTGGACACGAGCTCCCAGGGCTGGGTCCTGACAGAGGAGGAGGGCTCAGGGAGGCATTGCTGACCGTCTGCTGTGGCTCCTGCATCCCCGTCCCTGCTCACTGCTGGCCTCCTTTCCCTTCCCGGCAGGCGGCTCCTGCGGCTGCGCTGGCTCCTGCACCTGCAAAGCCTGCAGATGCGCCTCCTGCAAGAAGAGTGAGTGTGCGGGGCCTTCTCTGGGAAGGCGGGGTCTGGGCTGAGTGCGAGGAGGGAGCCCAGAGCTCAGCAGGCAGGCAGGAGCAGGACAGTGACCAGACTTCCCGGCACCCCCCTCGCCAGGAAGGGATTCACAGTCAGAGCTGGAATCACCTTCGGCACGACCGAGACCCAGGCGCGCACTAGAGAACAGGGAGACTGAGGCCCAGACGGGTCACCGACAAACAACCTCAGACCTGTCACTAGAACTAGTCCTCCTGCCTCCTGAGTCACGCTTCCGAATCCTCTCAGGGACTGAAGCACTTTAGGGACCGGAACCAGCGGCCGTGCGTGGCTTCTCGGACCCGGTGCAGCCCCTTCCTGTCGAAGCAGCCCAGAGCTCCCCTATCCCGAGCGGGAGCTGCTCTGTGCGGGCTTTGCCTCCACTTTGATCCTGAGGACTTGGCTCACATCACTGGTGGTGCTGGGGGCTGGCTTTCTCTTGTCCCCAGAGGCCCTGCTCACTGTCTCTCCAAGGCGCTGTGCCCTGTCCTGGGCACAGATGGGCCGGGCAACCTGAACCTAGTGTCTGAGAGCAATGACCTCAGGACAGAGGACACCATCGTAAACTCAGGGTCTGGGCCCGAGGGCGGCTGGGGCCAGGCCTGCTGCTGGGAAGGGTGGTTCCGGACAACGCGTGGTCCGACTGCACGCTGCCCTTGCCTCCCCAGGCTGCTGCTCCTGCTGCCCCGTGGGCTGCGCCAAGTGTGCCCAGGGCTGCGTCTGCAAAGGGGCCTCGGACAAGTGCAGCTGCTGTGCCTGATGTCGCGGAGAGCCTGCCCCGGGTGTCCACAGAGCAACCAGGACAAACCTGCATTTTACCGTTTTTCATACAACCGGACCTGACGCTACATTCCTTTTTCTATGAAATCTGTGAGTTGTAATAAAAGCTGTTGACTTTATTCTGGCTCTGTCTTCCTTGGTCTGTCTTGGACAAAGAGACTCCGTGCCCATCGGGGCTGGCGTGGGGAACTGGACTGGACGTGCAGAGACCTCGGCTCTGGACCAAAGAGTACCCCCCCACACACCCCACACCCCCAAAACACACACACTGAGCGTCTTAGCCGCTTAGGTTCATTTGAGCTTCCGTTTCTCAGCTCCAAAGGATACCCTCGCCAGATGACATAGGGCATTGGACACGCAGAGGACACACTCCCTCTATTCCCCTTAGGAGTATGGATTGCAGAGAAAGTTGCCCATTTCTCATTTTCCTTCTCTGGGGGCCCCTGCCAAACTCAGCGCTCGGTGATGAGAGCCTAGAAAAGTACCCAGAGGGGATGGAATCCCACACCCCTCTCGTGTGACTTCTGCACGGGGCTTGCGTCTAAAACACCCTGGAAAGACCTCTTTGTATTTTCTGCCACAGTTTTCACCCTGGTCAGTAAAACGGATCGCTAAGAAAACACGTCAAAGGACACGATATGTGACACCCAGTTTTCCCTTCAACACGTAAAACCACCTTCACACGTGGAGGAGCAATTCTGAAAACTGGACGCTCTCATATGCTGCACGTACGTTGAAAGTGTGCCCGAGTCCTGGGAACACTTCACAGATGCCCCACTGTGTGGACCACACACGCCTGGAGCAGCTCTGCCCCCTGCCTCCCCACAGGGAACATCAGTCTTGGCTTGCCCAGGGCTACGGACAGGACACTCGCCACCCGTGACAGCTCCCTGCGGGGGCTTGGCTCTGAATCTTCGCAAGTACCTCCCTAGGTCAGGCTGACATCTTCCCTTCCCTCAAAATCCAGCCCGTGGCTACCTGACACCCCGAAAGAAAGTGATTTGGATTTGGTGGGAATTTCCCAGCTGTTTCCCTGAGACCTGGTTTCAGAAGGACTTCACGTGTTCCTCTGCAGAGTGATGGTGGTGCTGCAGTGCGTGGGGGGTGGGGGGGGCCTGGTGGGGTTTATTAGCAACAAGTGTGTGCTGAGGGAACAGGTAGTATATTTCAGGTGTTGGGCCCCCTGGCGGTCTGGGCCGGGAACTCCTATTTGATGGGCACTCCGAGAGAAAGAGGAGACACGTGGCTCAGAAGTCAGGACCAAGATGGGCCACAGGTGCCCCGAGTGCACAGGGCATTTCGGGAGCCGGCCCGTGCTGCGTGCGTGGGCGTCGGCGTCAGGCACTCAGGTTCACAGCCACCGTGCCACTTCCTGACCTGGCAAGTCACTGATACTCTCTGAGATTTCATTTCCTCCTTTCGATACAAAAGAATAATTTCAATGAGGGGGAATAAGCGAGATAGTGGCCTGGCTCCCAGCTCGGGCTTCCCCCACGGTGTCCCGTACGATCGCTCTCTCCACACTGACATCTGTGCACAGAGAATCCTTGAGCTCCCGACAAGCTCCTGGAGAAAGGCTCCCTGGTTTGCAAGCAAGCTCATGGCGAGGGCAGAGATGGATAGGAACCTTGCTTATCCAGTGCCAGAGGGCGTGGGGATGTCCTCCAACAAGCCCCGTGGAACGAGTCACCGCCACAGCGTTTGGACAGACTCGGTGAACCTGCATGGTCTGGAGTGATGGTGCCAATTCCAGAGAGGTTAAGCAACCTACCCAAGGGCACACAGCCTATACTCAGAGGACTAAACCTACACTGCAGCTGTCTCACCTCCCGGCCACACGGTGCCGGTTATGACATCACTGGAGGCTGAATCCGGCCTCTCCTTTTTCAGGGCTGCAGGGTCTTCGGAGACAGTCCAGCTGTGCTCCTGGCTGCAGAGGTGGGAGGCCGAAGCCCAGAGAGGTCACAGAGCTGTGCGGAGGGTTCTGGCTGCCGGCTCAGGGCTCTCCCACTGCTGCCTCTGTGCCAGGTGTTCAGTGTTCTCACCCTTCGTGGGAAGACACGGTGTCCGGTTGGGCGTGGGGCTGCAGTCAGCCTGCAGGAGGGCCAGTCCCGTCTGTGCCACGTACAGCCATGGGACATAACCTCTCTGTGGCTCCGTCTGCTCTGCTCTAAAGGGAAAATAACAGTGTCTGGCTCTCGGGATTAAAGAACTGAATACATGCAAAGAAGGTCAGAATATACTGGGCACTCAGTGAGCAATCGATCACATCACCCATTCATTTATTTATCTATTGATTTATTTGTTATCATCAGCCTAGGAGACACTGTTCTCCTTCCAGACACGCAAGCGAGGACGGTGTGTTTAGCTCTGGGCTCTGGGCCGTCCCCATCGACCCTGTGAGCGTGGGACCGGTTCCCCCGAGAGGGTTATCCTGCCTTCACGCAAAGAGCCGTCGACACTACAGATAGAAGGCCGTGAGGAGCACAGTCGGTGTCCTCCTCACAGACACAGAAGGGTCCTGCCACTTCTGCTGTCACCTGCATCAGGATTTCCTTACCATTTTCTTTTCAGTGATTTTCTGAAATACGTTATACCAGAAGAAACCTCTCGAACGCTACTGAAGGAGAGAGTCAGAAGGTAGCCACGAAATCATAAATACATTCCTCCGGTGTCACCTTGGTCGCCCCCAGGATGGAGCTGGACATGGCAGAGACGGGCCGAGGACACGGCTCTGGGCCAAAGGGGACCTTGCTCACTGACTCCCTCTTTCAGCTGCGAAGCGACAAAAACACAGAAGCAGGGCACCACTCCCCAGCCCTGTGTGCCTGCCTCAGTAGCCTCCCGGTACTGTAGGGACTTCGGACTTTGGGAACCGGGCTCCGGACTGCTGTCTCCCTTCCCGGTTGGTGTGACAACTCAAAGAGCAGAAGTGACTAACAAGGCTTGGCATGGACTCCACGGTGAGTAACTGTCAGGACTACTCAAAGGGAACTCTATCCACTTGTCTCGCTTTGTTATTTACCGCCAGGTGTGCCTATCACCTACAATGATGCCGTCCCTGGGGAAGCATCCCATGATTAGGGAACCTCCACCCTGGCGTGGGGGTGGACCGGCTACAGTGAGGAGCGCCCCTGGAAAGTTCAGGCAAAGAAGCCCCCGGACAAATGAGCCAGGATCCCTCCAGGAAAGGAAAACACAAGAGACGCCTCGCGGCTGAAGGCCACGTTCACCGCGCTGCGGTTACAGGAGGCGGTACCGGAAAAACGCTTCCAAAGGACCTTGGTGGGGACCGGGGCTGGCAACGCCCGGGGACACATGGGGTCGGCCAAACGGTGGTGAGGGTCACATCCGCCTGCGCTCTCTGACACCGCTCCCCGGCTCCAGCCAAGCCAGGGACACGAGCGGGAGGCGGGGGCTGTTCTCGGGCTGCAGGAGGCCGGCGGCGCGGGGCCTGGGGCGGGGAAGACCGGAGGACGCGGGAGCCGGATTCCTGCACAACCCGCCAACACGGCGGCTGCTCCCGTCGGGCACATTGGGAAGGGGCGGCCGGGGGGCTGGGACACGGCTTACCGCACGGCACCCGGTTCCTCCGCTCCAGCCGGCACCGACGTGGAATCGTGCGCTCGGCCCCGCCTGTTGCTCA